>NC_140299.1:30846821-31333164 GCF_964211825.1 Aythya ferina
GAGAGGTCCGGTTAGAGCTCAGGAAAAAAATAGAGTTTATGGCCTTTGGAATAAGGAGCAGGCTACTCAGGAGGACTATAAAGGTGTCATGAGGCTGTACAGGGAGAAAATTAGAAGGGCCAAAGCCCAACTGAAGCTCAGTCTGATCACTGCCATTAAAGACAATTAAAATGTATTTATAAATACGTAAACCAGAAAAGGAGGACTAAGGAAAATCTCCATCCTTTATTGGATGTGAAGGGAAATACAGTGACAAGAAATGAGGAAAATGATGAGGTACTTAATGCTTTTGCCTCAGTCCTTAATAGTAACACCTGTTGTTCTCTGGGTACCCAGCCCCCCGAGCTGATAGATAGGGATGGGTAGAAAAAAGAAGCTCTTGCAATCCAAGAAGAAATTGATAGTGACATGCTGCATCACTTAGATTTACACAGGTCTATAGGACCAGATGGAGTCCACCCAACAGTAGTGAAAGACACAGTGGAAGTGTTCACCAAGCCTCTTTCCACCATTTATTAGCAGTCCTGGCTATCGAGGGAGGTGCCAGTTGACTGGGGGCTGGCAAATGCGATGCCCATCTACAAGGAAGGCCAGAAGGAGGACCCTTGGAGAACTGTAGGCCTGTCAGTCTACCCCAGTGCTGGGGAAGATTATGAAGTCGATAATCTTGAGTGGCATCATGTGGCATACACAGGACTGGATCTGTTCAGGCCCAGTCAGCCCCCACTGTTGTAAATGTGCCTGAAGATGGGCCTGAAAATGTGCCTGAATGTTAAACTAAATATGAAGAGTTTCTTTATATTCAGTGAAAACACACTGGTTTGTAGTTCAGTGCACTTTCTTTTTAATACAGCTTGGAAAAATGAGAGGATAAACACCCCAAGAAGTATTTAAAACAAATACTGTTGATTACTTCTGTTTTGTTTTTATTTTTTTTTCCCTTTTTTTTTTTTTTTTTTTTTCCAGTGAGCCTTCTGCCTTAATTTCTATTATAAGTATGATACACTGTTGTTCTGGATGTATTTGCTACATGTTAATTTTTCCTCATGTTGACAAATGATCAAAAGCTGATATGGGGAAATTATATCTAGTCATGGAAATGCATCATTTGTCTCCAAAATATAGCAGTGAACAGAAATAATACCTTACCAATACATGATGAAACACACTTACTCTAAACTCTACATTTGTACAGTTTTTAAATTTAAATGGCTTTAGTCAGAACACTGAAATGTATTGTCTTCTTTTCACTAACAGGAGCCACGATAATTTCTGTATTACACCTTTAGCAGCTCTGTCCTTGGTCTGCTGGTAATTAATACTGCAAAATCCACACAGCATGAGAAGACTATTGGACTTAGGTACTAACTTGCATAGAAATGCATAGAAATTACCCAGACGCTGAGAAGAGACTTTATTAATTCATAGTGAATGTTACCTTGGCAAATACAGAGAATACATTCCTCCCACGCTGCCACCTGCTTTTTTAACTAAGGGCTGTTTCTTGTATCAAAAAGGTATTTCTTGTTTGCCTTTGGTTACCATAGGGTTTATACATTTAAATGAAGATAAGTCATTGAATATTTACAACTACCTAGTTGCCTTGACTTTAGTCACTGAATAAACAGCTTAAATTAATTAAACTTTTATATTATGTCTCCTAGAATCTCTTTGGTGCTTTAGCAAGTATATTTGAAGGGAACAACAGAAATTCAGTTAGGAAAAATGCAGCTGAGAGCAGAAGAAAATGCTCAAACTTTTGCATAGAGGATAGATAAAAGTACATCGGCACCTATATATATAATGTTCTGTGTTGATGAATGGTAGGACCATACTGAATATTTTAAAATACTATCATGTGACATTGAAAAATATAATGTATTTTGAATTAAAAAGTGAAGTAAGTAAAGGAAATTTTTAAGGTTAGAAAAAAATACGGGTTAAAATTCAGGTTAGAAAAGACCTCTAAGATCATCTAGTCCACTAATTCACTTTTTCTTTCATTTATCTTCTTTATTTATTTTTTTTTCTGAAACTCATAATTGTGAGGTTGTGTCTCTTAAAAATTCTTGAAGTCATTACATTGAAAGAAGAGGATGACTAATTTTCCTCATACTGCTGCTGCTGGTTGATGGAAGAGTAATGGTCAAAAGAGGAATGTTCAATGAAATTAAAGATCCTGTCAAGGTTAAAAGGTATTAGGTCTGAGCTCATAGAAAAAAATCCAGGTTTAGATGACCTCAGCTAATTAAAACAGGACATCACAGATAAAAATTAGCCATGGAACATCTCTAGAAATTATCACATTGAGCACTATGACCTTAAGTGTGTTCTTTCAGAAATATGATAAACAAAAAGAAACACATTAACAAATCTTGGGAACTCATCTGCAAACCATGTTATAAATTTCATCAGTTTATTGAGTGAAGTGCTTGGCATTAAATGCCAGAAGATTGTTGTTACTTGTAAAATATTAAAAGTTAAGCTAAAACACAAGTGCTTATAGGGTAGTTTGAAATTAAAAAAATACTATCATCGTTTTTATCAGTGACATCAAATGATAACAAACCTATTATTATCTGAAACCTAAAGCTAAGGTGGGTTATTAAACTAAAGAAAAATATCATAAAAGTGAAAAAATCCATCTCCTAACTTTACAGCAGCACAGTGTAGTTGAACACCACTGTTGTAGACAAGTCACATATACATAAGTAGCTTGTGAGGAAGCACCCGTTCATTTTGTCTGTTTTCTATACAAGAAAACAAAGCTAATCTAACTGATACAGACTAGTCTCATGGAGCAGTTCTGACAGTCATGATTTCTGGCAGTGGAAATGCGGCGACAGCCATGGTAGTAGAGGTTTCCATGGTGTGTTAACTCTCCAGAAGTCTCAGCTGTTTTTGTGCAGTGCATGACCATGATCCCATAATACACTCTATACCACTCCACAAAAATCTTCAACAAAGTAGTTTTGTTCAAACCAAATGCTTGCCTGATTGTTGATAGCTAAAATCGCCACAACTTGGTTGTCATTCATTCTCAGCTCTAGATCATGCAGTGCATTAGATCCAGTACCTTTAGGGCAAAATGACATACAGGGAAAATAGGATTATTACTGGTGCTTTTAAGAATGAATGAAAATGCATAAAATTTATAAACAGTTCACTTTAGGGTAAAACAAAGTCTTCCTGAAACTTTTGAATTGTTCATGGTCTTAGCCTTTCTCTAACTTAATGATAAATATCTCTGGGAACTTACTGTGATCTTCCAATGTCTGTTCCAATATTTGTTAACCAATATTGGTTAACAGTGAGTGAAGCAATACATATTTTTGACTGAAGTAGTGAAAGTAATAGAACATATACTTTCAGTCCTAAATGTAGCAAAGATTCTGTATTCAACTTCTTTTCTTTGTTCTGTTAGAAATAGTTCTATAAAGAGTTAGTCCATGAACAACAACTTTAATGGGTTATTAATAAGGCCGCCTCACTGTTGAAACAGCTGTTTGTAATGAGGTTAAAAATGAAACGTGCTTCTGGAGACTGATGTCTGCCTCCTTAGTGTGCAGTGGGGATCTGACAGTTATGTCGTCTACAGACTTAAATGACTTACAGGATTTCCAAAGAATCGAGCTCCCTGAATATTTACTTCCAGTGATTTGTTCTTTCTTTTCTCTGGGACACACATACACAGAATTGCCTACTTCTGTGTGATCTCAGGTTATGTAGAGGTCTCTTAGAAGGAGACACGATACTGTCCCAATGATGCTGAATGATGTGTACTGTGTGGGAATATATCATCTGTGTACCCACCAGCGAGAAATCATGGGGTTTGTTAGTCTTAATATGGCAAAGACCTGTGCAAATAAGTATATTAATGTTTCACAGCTACCTAGGAAGTGTGGATATTGTAAGTACCTTTGTATCAGTGTATTAGCTGTACTGTTCTATGAGACTTTAGAGATCCAAATGCTTGTGTCATTCTTATTTTGATGCTGAGACACCGTATATTGTGTATGGCAAATGGAGGATTTATGGGGTGGAAGGAACATTTTTTTGCTATCTCTCTTCCTGTATAAGCATTTAGAATTTTTTAGAGATCATATTGCTGGATTATAAAAAATGGTGTAAACATTAGTTGCTAGAGCAACTAATTTATGTATTGAAATATCATGGAATGGTTTGGCTTGGAATGGACCTTAAAGACAATCCAGTTCCAACCCCCTGCCATGGGCAGGGACACCTCCCACTAGACCAGGCTAGTCAAAGCCCAATCCAGCCTAGCCTTGAACACTTCAAGGGATGGGGCATCCACAGCTTCTCTGGGCAACCTGTGCCAGTGCCTCACCACCATCTGAGAGAAGAATTTCTTCTGATATCTAATATAAATCTACCCTCTTTTCTTTTAAAACCATTATTCCTTGTCCTATCACTATACTCCCTGACAAAGAGTCCCTCCCCAGCTTTCCTGTAGGCCCCCTTTAGAAGAAAGTCACTGTAATGTTTCTCTGAAGCCTTCTCCAAGTTGAGCAACCCCAATTCCCCCAGCCTGTCTTCACAGGAGAGGTGCTCTGGCCCCTTGATCATCTTAATGGCCCTCCTCTGGACTCATTCTAATACATCCAGATCCTTCTTGTGCTGGGAGTCCCAGAGCTGATCGCAGGACTCCAGATGGGGTCTCACAAGAGCAGAGTAGAGGGGGACAATCACCTCCTTTGACCTGCTGGCCATGCTGCTTTTGATGCAGCCCAGGATATGGGTGGCTTTCTGGGCTGCAAGCACACACTGCCAGTTCATGTTGAGCTTCTTTTTAACCAACACTCTAAGGCCCTTCTCCTCAGGGCTGCTTTCAGTCCATTCTCCACCCAGCCTGTAGTTGTGCTTGCGATTGTGTTGGCCCAGATGCAGGACCTTGCACTTGGCCATATATATACTTCTATGCTAATAATTTATTTAGACATATGAATGATATGTTCAAGTCAGTGTCAGGAGTTCCAGTCAGAATATAGTTTAATAAAAGATTTAATTGAATTCTGAACAAGTCTTTAAATATCTTTTCTATGAAAGGCAGGTTTTCAAAAATTCATCGAAAAGTTGGCAGTGCTGTATTAGCAAATTGTTATTATATTGTTTTCTGGAAATATCATCTATGTTCTTTTACATGACATGTCTTTAGATTGAGAGATGTAATTCCTTCCTTCACCAGACTTTTATAATGTATTATGCCATTAAGACACAATGAAGCATCTTTTAATGGTCCATTAACACAAGAGCTGGATACACGGTGTGGAGAGAAAGAATATCTTCCAGAAGTCTAACTAGTCAAAAAGAAGTTTTGAATATTGGTATCAAAAGTCAAACTGTATTCTAGGTGTTCTTCTTCTCCTGTGACTTTTTAAATACTGGTCTTTTGTACTTCTGTTGCTGGTACAGAATTTGGTAGGAGAATTTTAAAAACTGCCCTTGAAGCTCAATCTGTAGTTAGCAGTTTATTTCCAGTGAACGAGTCCGACATTAAAGAAAATACCAATGATACAAAAACACGAGAAAAGAAGTTTTCATAATCCTAATATTACAGGAATAAGGCCCATAATCCAAAGCTTTGTAATTTAATTAAGTTTATAGTGAGGTGCTACTTTTTTGAAAAGTACAGTGTGCAGACAAATGACAGAAACTGTCTGTGATGAAAGTGATCAGAAACTGGTCCACTTAGACCAGGCAGAAGACCACACACTGGACAGGAGAAATGGATTTTTTTGTTTGCTTCTTTCTTTTTGTGATATATTTTATAGATGGGGCAATGCAATGGAATACATCTTAACATTTGGTAAGAGTCCTTGCTAAATACTAACATTAAACAGATCAATTAAATGTCCATCAAGGATGCGAAATGTTTCCCAGAGTGAAAATGAAATATGTCAAAAGATAAAAATGTGAGGGAAAGTGTAACCTCAACCCCTAATCACTGTGTCTAAAAAACTAGGCAAAGAGGAAGACATACCATATAAATATATATATATATATAAATTAAATACTTATATTTACATATTAAGCAAAATTTGTGTTGAAATAGCAGAAAATAGCTCCACAAAACATAACCATGTTATCCAGAGATGATAGTTTGCTCCTCAGCCTTTTGGTGAAGATCAACTGTTAATTAGAGCCAATACTGTAGAATCAGCAATCAGACCTTTGTAATACTTGCTCATTATTCGTATGTAAAAGCTATCTATTCCAGCCCATGTTCTTGTGTAAATTTCTATACATGACATAATTTGTGTAAAGTTTCCAGTGTGACCTTCTGTTGCAAATTTGACCTGTACATGTAAGACATGTTAGGTCCACATGATATTTGGATGGTACTAAATAGTCTTTATAAACATATCTATAGAGTGATATAAGTTCAAAGTAGATTATTTTGAAAGTGGAGGAAACCTCTCCCTATTTCAGTTTGTTAAAATCATATTCCTAGGAGCTAAGAGAAACTCATGAACAAAATGAGTCTTCTGACTTGTATTACATTAATCTGTCCTCAGTAGTACATTAATCCATCCTCAGGTCATCTCCCTTGCTTTGTATTGGACTATAATAACATTCATAGCAAATAGGACATTCTGCATTATCTGGGTATATGATGTATTGTGTTCTTCATCTTGGATGGGTATGACATAATTTCTTAGATGCATGGTGAAAATTGTGCTTCATATGTGAAAAATACGTATAATCTGAGTACCTACAATCTGCATTTGTTTAGTAAAAAAAAAAAAAAAAAAGTGTATTTTCTGCAAACTGTGAAGATAAAAACAGTCAAAAACATCTGTTAGTTTAGCTAACATTAACCTTTTTCTTAAGAGCTTACATGAAAAAGGGGTGCGAAATTTAGCATAACTGATTCAGTTTATATTCAAAGCTGCGATATGTTCTGCCTTTCCCCATCCCTTTCCCTTTTCCTTCATTATCTTCTTTCCCCTCTATTCCTTCCTGCCTTTTTCTACTTCATCTTTCCCTCTTTTCTTTCTTTTCATTTTTGATTTTTTAAACGTGCCTTCCCCTCCCACCTTTTCCCCCTTTCCTTTCTCTATTTCTCTGCTTTTTTTCTGTAAACATGAAAGATTCTCATTCTCTTCCCATGTCTCAGAAAGATAAATGAACTAATTTAAAATATTTTCCATGCCTCATCTGTCCACTCCACAAGCTGTCAATGAGCTTGGATTGGGAGCTTTCATGCCAATAGTCCACATCGAACAGTTGTATTATTTTGAAATAAGAATGTTGTTTCCATGGCAAACTCGGGATTCTTTTTAACTGTGCTGACATCCACATACTTTTGGGTTTATGCAAGAAAGATGATAGTTGATGAGATTTTTTTGAAGCAGAAGGTCATTTGTCTACCTGACCAAGATAAAAACGTCATCTTGGTCTTTTATTGTTTTTCTCTCTTGTAGGAAAGCAACAGGAGGAAATAAAACATGGGGAAAAACAAATTTCTTTTAAACATGTTATGATTTCAATTTTTGCTTATGCATTTTCGCCATGAACCGTATCAACCATTAAGTGTATTAATGGTTAATAGGTTTAATTTTAAGAGAGTAATTGTTTGACAGAGTTTTGTAATGACTAAAAACTGTGAGACACTGCTTACCATGTTCTGCATTATGGTCAGATTATTCTAAATATTTACTCAGTGATGTTAATACATGAATTAGAACTGAGGGAAATGTTTTAGAAAGAACTTACTGTTTCTGAGGTACCTCAAGCTGATTCATTTTAGATTGTGGAATTTTGTAAACTTCTTATAGTTAATACACTTTAGTATGTCTTTAAAGAATGTCATAACTTTTCTCCACTGCCTTATCACTTCTGGCTGTTCAAATAACACTATTTTCTGGTGAGGTATAGTGTTAACATCAGTTTTGCTAAGAAATAGATTTTGGCTTTTGGCTGAAGGCTTCAGGAATAATCTTTTATTTGTAAGCTAAGAAGTCCCCCAAGACTTTCAGAACTGAAAAAAAAAAATAATTTCTGTGAGCTGATGCTGAACGTGCTTAAGTTCTGTGTGCCCTGACCCCTTCCTGAAATTAAAACAAACAAGCAAACAAACGAAAAAAAAAAACAAACAATAGCTCCAAAGACCCAAGTTCCTCCACCCTTTTTCCCCAGCTTTGTCTTACAAACACTTTGTCTGCATTTGTATGTTATTGTTAATACCTGGACATAGCATGACACAGTTCAAGCTACTGTAGGGGTGCCAGGTGGTTCCTAGCCGTTGGCATAACCTCACTTAACTGCCTTACTTATCCCTCTTGTCTAATAGTGTATTCTGTCCACAACAGCTTCTCTTCGACAGAAAACAACTTGACAAGCAGCTGCGTCCTCATTCAGTGTGCTTCACAAGCACAATATTTTCCTTCCCAGAGGCACAGTGCATTCACCTACATAATTGGCCATGACCCCTTCTTGCCCAGAGGATTTATAGTGAAGTCCATTCTCATTTTCTAATCTTTTAAGACACAAAGCAGCACGTTACTGTCATGCTAGTAGGTAGATTAAATTTTGATATGTGTACTTGTATTGTCATCAAAGGTTTCTGTTTGAGCTTGACAAGATTTTTGTTTCTGAACATTTGAGCATACGTCTTAAATGCTATAGGATTGTCTCTAGTGTATTTTGTTGTGTCTGGGGAAGGGGAGAGAATATCTTTTTGGTTTATTGGTATCGGCTTACAGAGTAGCTATCCTCAGAAGGTTGGAGAGTTTATTATATAAGAGATGGCAATACCTTTATTTTGATAACAACTTTCTTTTCATTTTTTCATTTCAGTAAATTGCTTGCAGGATATTGCTAAGAATATAATCCTTTCAATGCCACATCTCAGTGTTCTAATTTTATCTGCTCTCTTATTAAAACGTTAAATTCTTTGTGTGTGCCTGTATGTATTCATATGAAGTATTATAAAACAAGCCATGCAGAAACAGTGATCTTCTCTGCACTGAGTATAAATAATGATACTGCTTTTCAGAGCTATGGTTTGCATTAAATGACAACTCATGAAGAGGTGGATCCTGCAGTCTTTTAGAGTAATTTACTCATTGTTTGCATACTGAGGTAGCAACTTCTGTATGCCTTCTATAATTCTTTACTTTGTGTTGTTACGTTCTGTGTCTTTTGAAACCTATTTAACACAGAATCTGTCACTAGAATTTATCTTAACTCTAATGATCCTGCATGAGGAAAGATGGAATTGGCTTTGCAGAAGAAGACCTGGGGGTCATGGTGGATAAAGAGTTGAACAAAAATGCTGTTTCGGCGAAGAAGGCCAAATGCATCCTGGGCTTCATTTGTAAGACTGTAGCCAGAAGGCCCAGGTGACTGGTCTGCTTTTACCTCTAATTTGGTGCTTGTAAAATGCATCTCGTAAGATGCAACTAGTCTTCCTATTACAGGAATGATATTGCCATATTGGAGCAAACGCAATGAAAGACCACTGAGATGGCAAGGGCTGGAGCACAGGAGAGGTGTGCAGAGAGGCTGAAAAAATGGTCTGTTCAGCATGAGGAGACAAGAAACCTTTCTGCAGAGATCTTACTGCTGTAGTAGAATACTGGAAATAAATACAAAGCTTACTTCCCTAGACTAGATAGATATGGTCGTAGGTGGTGGGCAGTGCTGTGCAGGCAACAGTTGGAGCTCTAACAAGGTCTTTTATTTCTTCCTCTTTGCCTCATAAGACTCACCATTAACCTGTTAAGGAGATTACATAGGATGTCACAAGAACATAAACCTTGTCAGGTACTTCTTAATACAGAAACTTCTTCACAAAGTGTTTTGTTTTATTTGATTGCTTTTCTTTGTCTTTTAACTTGCAGTGCAAGAAATCTTCCATTACAATCATACAGTGTGCTTCAGAAGATCTAAGCGTTTTTTTTTTTTTTATTTATTATTTTTTAATTCTACACTGTAAACATGTCTTTGCTATTGCTACAAAGTATGATGCTATTGACACTTTATCAATTCTATCAAAACAGTAGATTTATACTGTACCTATTCACACTTTTGTCAAAACCTGGTAATATTTTATAATCTCTTAAAACTGTATATTAAAGCAATATGTGCATTTGGCTAATGTCAAGATCTTTTCATGTTTCAATCAAAAGTAAGCAAGATAATTTCAAAGCCATGACTTACAAGTTCACTCATTCAGAGTGGACCTAAAACCTACATTATTTCAAAGGTATTAGAAAATAGTTGTTTCTTACTGATGCTGATGCATAAATGTGATGTTTACTTCTCTGCTAGAAAGTATGATTAACAGAATTTCACCTATATTTAGAGAATGTCTATTATCCTTAATTTGCTATGCCTTCATGCTATGGGAAGACTTGCTGAGTAGTAGGAAATTGCAAATCACTTTCTTCAATCATTTTGTTGTTGTTGTTTATTTGATTCCCGCCCCCCCGTAAGGTACTGGTTGTTAACTTTGAAATACCAGAGGGCTGCAAAATAGTCTCTTGATACTTTATCTAACAACGTTCTTGGTTAATTGTAATGTAATTGTCTAAAACTGTTAAACAAGAAGTGGAATAGATGATGATCTAAGGAACTCTTTCTGATTCTAAGCTCTGTCAGTTTCATAGCTGAAGTATTCAGCGTGGTTTAGATTAATCAGGAATAAAGGGAAACATAAAAAGAAAAAAGTAATGAGCTTGTTTCCATAGAAACACACTATCTGCCAAAATTAAGTGCTGACTTCGTATTCTGAAAGATGGTTGTGCAGAAAACATGTGCTCAGTGATCTGCAGATAATGTGTCAAATATCTTCATACTATGTATCTTCTCATTGCATAGTGCCTCCTTAACAAATCTTGGTGCTAGGACCTCCTAGCCAACCCTTCCAGTAAGACTAAACTGTAGTCTTTGCTTGGCTCCAACCCATATTATGCTTTTGGACTGGAGAAAGAAAAAATTAGTTTATCCGTGCATATTACACTGTACATGTATTTCAAGTTGCAACAGTTGACAAGCTGGTGATATAATACTTCTCTCAGTATTCTCTGTGAAATCTTTGCTCTGTTAAAACCTATGGGTATTTTATTTTGGTTACAGTAAGAACAACATTTCAAACACTGAATGTGATCATGCACAACAGCAATGCTGTTTGTATGGTGATATAAATTCTGAAGCAAAGCAGGTTCATTACAAAATGCTAAAGAAGATCTCACAGAAAGAAAAAAATCACCTGTGATTTTTACTAAGTTCCTAAACTTTACAGTGGTGTTTCTTTCTTAGTCTTTGTTTCCAATAATACCTGAAAGGCCAAAATTGCCAGCTAAATGAAAGAGAATGCGACTATGCAATTCAGTTACTGACTAGCGGATAATAACCACCTGCAGCAGTAGAAAAGAAGATCTTATGGGTTGATTTTTAATAATACTAAGAAATTTAATTTTAATAATTTTAGAGGCTCTCTCAAAATTGCTTCTCTTTGTGGAGTTTAATGCTTTACTACTGTGAGCTTTTCCATATAAATCATTCTTCCTGCCAAAGTATAGAAATATTTTTGGGAGAAATCAATACTCCGGATTGTTTCTTGATATCTAGCCCTAACTTTCTTCCACAACTATCGGCTTGTACTTGCTTTCATAAATCCTTGCTTCAGAAAGCAGTTTTGCTGTATTTAATACATCTTCCTATTAGGGTCTGGGATTTGGTTTTGTAAATACTACTCTATTTGAGGGAAGCAATGTCAAATTATTTATATAAAAATGCATAAAGATTATTATGAGAGCTATCAGTGGTCTGTCTTTTACAAAACACTGCCATTCAGTTTTCTCAGAGTTCTTTAAAATCCATGCTTTTTATATAATTGCAACTTATTAATATTAAAGAGCTATTCCATGATTATGAAATCCATTTGTGACAGAATATTTTTTCACTTTGGGGGCAAAATAGGTCATTTCACCATCTAGAAAATTACAGTGCATTGTTCTGTCCTATATTCTTAATCTCTAGTTATATAAACAATTTTATTTATTCCCCAATTCATTTTGCATCTGGATCTCTGATTAAGATTGATTCTGAGCCTCTTCCCCCATTGTCTCTTCATCTTTGCAACTGATGATTCCCAGTCTTCTCTCAGAATTTTGATGTTTCTCCCTTTGCCACTTTATTATTATTATCTTTTCTTTATTTCATTTTTATTTTTTATGTTTTTAAACAAAACAGAACAAAACAAAGCATTTATAGTATTTGTTTTTGTCATGAATGATCATATTCTGGTCATTCTTACATATATATGTAAGAATGACCAGAATATGATCATTCATGACGAAAACAATTCAAATGGATTTTAATGGATACGTATATAGATATATACGTATACGTATGTATCTATATTCTTACATATATACATGTATATGTATATGCATATATAATATATAAGAATGGGAGAAAAAGGTGATAAAATCCATTTGAATTCATATTCAATAAAGTCCCAAACAAGAGTATAAGAAATACATTCCTAGTTCGAAGTTACAGAGGGAAAGACTTGGTGAAATGGGTCAGACGTAGAACAGTTCAATTTACTACTAACAGCTAAAATATACAGTTTGGTATGTAGCTCAGCTAAGGTTCCTAAAATCTATGCAAAGCAGATTTTTATAGTTTCGTCTGGTTTTAATTAATGAAATACATTTGATCAACTGTTTGACTTTTATTTTTAAAGATGAAGGAGCTTTGTCTTGTATCTCTGAATGGGAAAATGCTGCCTGATACAGTTGTAGAAGTTGTGAATTCATAAATGTTGTATAAATGCCTTTTATCTATACATATATATACTTTTTGAAATTCATGTCTAGGATTGAGACTCATTGTAAAGCTAGCATACATCAGCATCATGACCTTCAGCGTTGTACAAAGGACAGAGCATCTTAGAAGTAATAAGAAACGCTTCATTATTTATCAAACTTGATTATATTTGTACTACATGAAAGAGGACTGTTATTCAGAATTTTTCTGGTATTTCTGGTAAATGTAAGAAGAAATAGGATTTTTTTTGTTGTTCTGCATCTACAGTAACTTCCCTGTTCATATCTGTGATCCTAATCTTTTTGATACCTAAAGGAAAAATAAGAGCATTCTACAGAAGACGAATGTGTGTTCGGAGTTAACTGATGTAACAACTACCTTCCATGTATTTGGCACTGAGATGGATTCATTTCATTGTTGAAACACAGGAAACATTTTTACTTACTGTGTGGCTTGAAGTCTGCATTCGTGTAATTACTTATGCCAAGTAGTATTCCTTTTATATAAACAGTTAATCTGAAATACTGTAGTTTTGCACCAGCATGACATAAAACAGAATATAGCCAGTGGTTATTTGACAGTTTCTTGTATTTTCTTTTTTTTTTCTCTCTCTTTTTTTTTTTTTTTTTTTTTTTTTTTTCCCAGTATTTTCAAATTGTAACTCTGCAAAGTAATTTGGGAAATAATTTGTCCTACAATATGTCAGTTTGTTTGATGATTTCTTGTTAAGTTAACATGGACTGGAAAACAGAAAACTTGGACTCTGTTACTGAGAGAGATGGAGTTTTGTTCCAGTTTCTGTGGATTTGGCCATTTCATTAAATCTGGTAGCTCTTCAGTTTTCCCAGGTTCACTTTGAGCTTGCCTTAAGCAGTCTTCTCTGACTGTCCTCGTATTTTCCCCAGCTTCTGCACTTCTCATAGATACTAAATTGGAAAATATTAAAGCGAAAGAACAATTGTACATGTATGCATGTATTTGTAATTCCATTTTTTTTCTGAAGAATTACCCTTGTAATGTAATATTTTAATTTCTGCACCTCTGAACTTTTCATGATACTGTAGTAGTACATGGAACAAACATAGAAGCACGTTCTAACATTCGTATACTTGCTGCCTTGCACACATGCAGCCAGTAAATTAAGGAGACCATCATTTCCAGCTGTAACATACTTACCTAAGTTACTGCTACTTTACCTACACTTTCCTGTTTTATTTACCTTTTCGCCATTCTCTGAATTTTGTTTGAACTGCATTCTTTTTGTTGTTTTTCAATCAGAATGTGTAGCCATTTCTGTGGATAACACTAAGATTTAGAATTTTTAATGCTCATGTGTGTTTCCTACTCAGTCTTTCCTTCTTATTTTGATTAAGCTGACTGGTGAATACGTGTGAAAAAGCGTTCAAATCGAGCCATATATTTGCGTGAGCTCAGTGCCTAGACATTAAATATAATAGATTGTGGTTCTGTTTCATTTCTGGAACTCCCAATTAACTGTGTACTTATTATGTATTTACAAAAATATCCCTAAGATCCATCAAGAAACAGTTACTTTATTTATCTGAATATGGTTTCGTGTATGTGAATACAAACACACGATGTGATTGATACCAGCATTATCAGATAAGCCTCTGGAACATTTATTGGGTGAAATCATCTTTACCTCATACTAGTCTTTCAGGCATAATGCTGCTACAGCAGACTGAGCTAGGTTCTGGCCCCTTTTGTGAATGAAGGCAAAAAATATAACTAAGTTCCAGATGACAGATGCTGCTTTTATCATAGAATCGTGTAATCATGGAATCATTGAGGTTCGAAAAGAACTCCAAGATCATTGAGTCCAAACTTTAACCTAACACTGTCAAGTCCACTATTAAGGCATGTCACTGAGCTCTACATCTATATGTTTGTGCAAAGCCATTCAGTCCTGTTGGCTTTCAGGGGTTGGACACAAAGGCAGAATTTGAAGAGCTTTTTTCTGTTCAAAGTGATGCATGAACTAGAACCCTGAATGGCTGATGAACTTGGCAGGGCTAGCACTTGAAGAAATCATTATATCACTCACAAACTGACTGCCAGAAGCCATTGAAATATAAGTTCTGACTGCTACAATGAAATTTCTGCAGATTTCCTTCAGAATATAGAAATTGATAATCAACAAAACAAAATTTCTGGTAGCCTGGAAAGAAGAATTTGATGTGAGTTAATGTGAAATATATTGATTTATTAATTATACAGTAAGAAATAAATCAAAATTATTCTTACTCTTGTTCCCAGAGCAGGCAGGCAAAATCAGTGACTAAAAAAATTAGAACAAATGGAAGGAATCTCTGCTTCCACAGCATGTGTTTAACTTACTGAATTCACTGTTTCTGTATCAAGTAAAATCCTATGGCTATACTCTATAATAGCTGAGACAATTTTATGATCTTCAATAACAATTGCTAACATTGTTTTGTAGTCTGTGGTGAGAATTATCAGAAATTAAGTCCCGTATGTGATACAACACAGTTTTTGTTTTGTTGTTGTTGTTTTAATAGTATGGTGGGCTAATTTCCCAGAACTAGTTTATGGCTCTGCTTAGGGCTCTTTGTGTGTTTCATAGAAGCCCTGTACTTACAAAAGCCTTGAAGCAGAGCCATTAAGAAATATGAATCACAGGAACACGGAATAGATACTGTATTTTGATGTACTCTCCATATTGGGAAAATGAATAAATGTGGAATGTCTTGGCACTGGTAAGGCTTTTGACATAATGTTTTTATAAATTAAGTGGAGGAATATGGCCTACTCTATTACCTTTATATGAAATACACGATCAATAAAAAACAGACTGGAAAAAATGAAAACAGACATAGGAACATCCTTCATCAGTGGAAATATGCAATGGCATGAGCTAAAACATTTCTAACTTTGAGGAGAAGTAACCACTGTAACAGCTTATCTGAAGATGTTGCGGAAACCTTTGTATGAATATGTTGGATTACCCGTCTCCCAAAGCCTGTGTAGGTATAGATTCAGTCCAACTTCAAAATAGGGGGCTGGGTTAAATGATATCTGGAAGTCATATCTAGCCCTGCATTTTTGTTGGAATACTCTATTTCTAAGTCTTGCTGTTACTTTGTGCAGAATTATATATAGGTTTTCAAATTTACTTACTGTAGGAAGAGCAGGTTAATTTTCAGATTAGCGTATGGAATTTGGAATTCAAAATTAAGCTTCTATATAGTTATCTATATATCAGTTTTCTTAGCTTAGCATCAAAACAGGTTGTCCTTACATTTACATAAAAAGAAACAAATATAAATTATATCTAATCACTAGCGTACTACAATATTAGCATACAGTTCATAAATGTTTATTCTTTTGTGACACATGGTATGAGGTATAAAATGTGAACAGTGAAGCACAAATAAGTTTTCAGTCCTGGAAATACATGCAGATGTCAGTGGAACTGTGGTAGTATGGTTAAAAATTTTTTTTTTTTTTTTTTTTTTGCTTCTACAGAAATGTATTTTCTGCAGACAGAGAGTTAAGAAAACCTCTGGTGCCTGCATTCAGTGTTCTTATGGACGCTGTCCAGCCTCCTTCCATGTAACCTGTGCCCATGCTGCAGGAGTGCTGATGGAACCTGACGACTGGCCGTATGTTGTCTACATTACATGTTGCAGGCACAAGATCAACCAAAATGTGGTAAGGAATTTGTTTAATGATTCGTAAGCAAACAGAATTACAGAATTAAAACATGTTTCTGTAGGAAATGGAAGAAAGAGTCCACACCGTGAATAATATCTCTATCATATTTCCGTACATAACAAACTACATGTATTACATCTCGAAGTTTTTTTTTCTTATGCTATTACCTGGGAGAAATATTATTTGATATGCCTAACGTATTTTTGCATTAGAGTCATTGTTGAGTGTTTTGTTTTGACAGCAGAACAAGTCTCTGAGTTCACTGTTTTGTTAACTTCAAATGTATAACAAATACCCAGATCACAGTATCTTTCAAATACTCCCAGATACTAGGAGATAAAGGACATGGTGTATATGTAAGTTCTTTGTACCACAGCCAAACAATGTCTTACAAATAACCAATTACAATCATTCTGTCATCTGGCAAAGCAACACTGTTATGTCAGGAATAATCATATTATTACTGTTTCTTTTTATTTGTAGCCTATGCTGAGGAAACCTTTAATTTTAGATGAGACACATGAAGAATTTGTTTTAACTGTCTTGTAGGTTTTAATATCTTTTATCCCAACAAACTGTTACTGTCTCAGTCAAGGGAGAACTCTTGCAATTTATCTTGGGCTTTTAAAAGTATATTTCGCTTCCTAGCAAACTAGAAGAAATTCATGCGGTCTTATTAAGGAAATAACTTGATAAGTTAGTCAAGTCGGGAATTCTCAAGTTGCAAACTGTTTATTTGAACATGTATTTTATCTCCCTTTCCATGAAAAGTGAAAGAAACACAGGTAATATCTATATAATGTATGTCTTTCTTTCAAGAGTCTGTCTGAATTTCAGTCTGCTGGTGGTTCATAAAAAGGCAAACAAATTTTGTGTCCCCATTTAAAACTCCTCCAGAAATGTTATGCATTTTAAAGATTTTTGCTTTCCAAAAAAAGTGAACATGTGACACCAGTACACTTTGCATGGTTGTTATTCATATATTGTTGTTCATGTATTTTCTATGAAAATGAGTTTGGTTCATGTCTGTTGATGATACAGCTTCAGAAATAACAAGTAAGTTTGCTAGCAGAAAAGTTGTTTTCTGCAGAATGGTTTTAAATATTCCTGCTGCACTCTGTATTATTTTGTTTGTGTGAATTGTAGTGTAGTATGCAAGTAAGGCTCTGTGATTAGCTACCTACGGATAGTAGGTCATGTGTTTTTTTTCGATTTTTCCTCTTTGACTGTGTTCATTTCTGGGCATGAAATACAAAACTCACATCTTTTTATCATCAAATTGCCAGAACTACAATTGAGAATGGGTGCACCAGATGGATTTGTTTTGATTAAAACTCCCTTATTCTCAAGAAAATGAGAAAAAGAAGTTATATGCAACAATACTAATGGGAAAAAAAAAACACCTAAGAATCCGTAATGATTAGCAAAAACAATACTTAGAGTCAGAGAAAGTCAGCTGGAAGCAAACATACCCGTGGGTGATATTTTATTTCAAAAGTGTGATCAGAAGTATCAACTAGGCAGGCCCAGTTACTTGCATTTAGAAAGTCTTTAGAAAGGGCAATTGGGGTAGGAATTACAAAAAATCCGCTGTTACATGTTTTTGAGCTGTTTTAAATCATTTTGTACTATTATTGGCCAGTTTGTACCTTTGTGGTATACAGTGTATGAAGGGATGCTGTCAAGTGGAAACTGGAGATCCTTTTTCCATTGAACTATGAGAATGCAGTGGTCGTTCCTTGATATTGTCTGCTAACTACTGCCAGCCTCTTAATATTTTCAAAAGTCTAAGAACATGACATACGAAGGAAATATTACTCAAAAATCATGAATTAGTTTTTTTTTTTTTTTGAAATGTCATGCACCGTTTCAATGCCCAAATTGCTGTTCAGAGGAACAAGCTTAAAATGATGAAATTATTTATCTTTGTCAAACAAATCTTTATTATATTTAGAAAGAAATTGTAAAGATCTTCCATTAAATACAGTAGTCAGATGACATTTCTAGATAGATATGCATTAGGTGCCTATTTCAGGATAGCTATTTATTATGATTTTATATACATATAGTTTATGTGTATTATTTAACAAGATTTTTGTGTCCTGACATACAGAACATGCAGGGAAAAGTCATTTTCACATGCAGAAGGAGAGGTTAACCTTTTTTCCATTGTATCTGGTTGTTTTCTGTATTTCTGCTGCTATCTTAGTTCATCCTTAGCATAGGTACTGCTAAAAAAAATCATGCTTTTTAAACTACAGCTTTCTCAATAATCTGGTAACTACCACAGCTGTTTCTTTAATCTGATAGACTCCGTTACGTAAAAGCTGTCCATTCTGATCAAAACTGACATTCTTAACATCATTAAATTCTTAGGATTTTCTAACAGGAAATGTCCTCTGGGACATGCAATCAATTGTAGGGTGTGCTTGTCAATATTTTTTCTGGAAAATAAATCAAGAATCCTATCAAGACAACATACTAAAAATAATCTTCTCCTTGAACTAGGATGCATTTCTGTTTCATCCTTTATTTTTGTAATGAACTACGACATTTCTTCTCTGAAAATTTTATCATTAAATGACTGTATTGTCTATTAAAATATTATGTTATGCTTATTCACCTTCTCAGAAAAGTTCAATTTTCAGACTTCAGAAACATTTAAACCTTGTAATAGGGGTATTTCTTCTTGGAATTCTGTGGTGTAATCTCAAACTTCCGCTTTCTGTTATCTCATGGAAGTAATTCAGTTAATACTCTCCAGTTCTGTTTGGTTTTGTTGTTGTTTTGTTTTGTTTTTCAAATAAGTGAATAGACTAAAGTAAAAAATTATCTGGTAAAGTCTTCTTAGAATAAGAAGCTCTTGATTTTATTTTTCCTGGTGAAGAAGGTTGCCTTTGAAGTGGGAAGTTCATGGGTATACATTAGGTGGGTGTTGATGTGGAACAGCTGTCAGCATCATGTGAGCTTCTGAGCATTTGCTGACTTAGAAAGTTCTATTCTTTTTTTTTTTTTTTTTTTTTTTTTTTTTTTTTTTTTTCATAGAAACTGTTAAGCAGTTATTGATGTAGAATTTTTGCATAGTTTAACAACCCTGGTACAATTCTGATTGACATAACTAGCTGTATAGAATGCAAAGTGAAAAAAAAATATTGCTACTAATATAGTAGATAAGTAAGTGATGAAGAATGAATGAATGCTGTCTGAAGTCTTAAAGCAAATGTTTAGCACAGCCTTAGCTAAGAACGTACTCAGATACACTGCTGTAGACAGCTCTGACAAGAACCGGATATGCATTAAATTATGTCATCCCAGACAGCAAAATACAAATTATGAAAAAACATATCAAAATCCAGTACTTGAAAACCCCACCTTTTAAAACATTACAAAACCATCGTCTAAGTTCACCATGTGCTCTCCTCAAACACTACAAAAAAAAATTACTTATATTGTTAATTGCTTAGGTGTTCTTGCTCCACTGTCAAATGGTTTGAAGGCATCAAATGCAAAAATATTTTTGAGTGCTGTAATTTCTTATTCTTGAGATGCTGTTTGTTTTCTCATAAAATGCAAAAACTTTGAGTGTAAAACAAATTTGTGTGATTATGACTGTGAGGAACAGTTTTGTGTTTGAAGATTTTCTACTGAGCAGTGAATTGTTATCAATTCTGCTTTAACATAGATACAATTCTGATGAGTCAACTGGTATTTTAAAAATTTTCTTTCCGTTTTTTCATTTTTTCAAGAGAACTAAAGCATGTGAGAAGGCCATTACAGTTGGGCAGACAGTCATAACGAAACACAGAAATACACGATACTATAGCTGCAGAGTCATAGGAGTGACATCTCAGCTTTTCTATGAAGTTATGTTTGATGACGGCTCTTTCAGTCGAGATACTTTTCCTGAAGACATCGTGGTAAGTACTTTCTCAGATACCTGTTCCCTTTTTTATCTTTTTGTTTTGAGGGGGTTGGGGAGGGGTGTTAGGTAGTTTCACTTTTTATTTCTGTTTCTGAAAATTAGAGAGTTGGAACATCTTGAACTATGACCTTGAAGAGGTAATGTCTTAATATTTGGTTAATGTTTGTTACTTTTGCTGCTGAGATCGATTATTTTCTAATGGGCTTTGAAACAGTGGTTGTTCTAATTAGTCTTTGCCATTTGACCAAATGTGTCAGAAGTAATCTTACAAAGCCTTTTAATTAAATAAGAAATATGTATTTAATAAAGGATATGAGAGAGGGAGTTCCATGTATCCTTATCTGTCTCTCAGAGATAACTTGTAAAAATTCCTTATTGAATAGAAAAATCCTAATATAATGGGAAGAATAGCTCTCATGAATATGTTATAAAAACTTGTTTACACCTTCTGGTGTTTAGTTTGTGAGATTACATTATTAATGATAAAAATCATTGGGGAGGAGAATGTGTAATTTATTGCATTCCCAAAAAGCAATCAAGATTTTGATTTCCCTTATGCACTTACAGAAACTACCATGTTTTTCAGAACTGTTACGGACCACACTGTGCACTTAGTATATATGAACAGAATTTGCAGACAATTGAGGAAGCGTTCTGTTTCCCTCCATATTTAGAATGAAGAGATCAGACCGTAACCTTTGTTCTGTTCATCAGATGTTGCATGATGTTTGTGTCACAACATGACTAATCTTTTTTAACCTTCATGCTCCTCTGAGGGTACTTTGTGCTGAGCTGATTTTTTGGTGTACCTCCTGCTAATTATCTCTAGAAGTTAGAGCCTCCAGGGAGCACTGGCATGCAGAAGTGCTGTGTGTTTCAGGACCAGTTTTCACTTAGCCCCATGGCCTGCGCTGTATGCAGAAGGGGAGAGTCTGGCATACACATAAGAATATATACTTTATTAATATATGCTCCAGGGGCACAACCCCTAAGAGCATTCTCTATTCTTTTTCTGTAAAAATGTCTTCGAGCTGTTCTGTTTTCTGAAACCCTAATGTTTTCCTGGAAGTAGCTTTAGCAGACAGATATCATCAGTGAAAAGTATACTGTTGTTCTTAGAAGCTTCCTAGTTGTTGAAAAGTCTGATGCCTTTTGAAAATACAGCATTTGAAAGGGTACATTTCAGAGCGGTATATGGGGATTGAGCTGTTTACCTCCCACTGGTGTTAATAGAAAACAGTCGGCAAATCCCTGTTACATGTCTTTGAAAATCTATCCTTTAATTTGAAACAGTCTGAAAGGCTCTATTAATGATCAAAGGCATTTTGATTTAGGATGAGTAAGATTTAAGCAAATGTGGCTATATTGTTATTAGAAACCCTTCTTTTGTGTATGCCTGCATCAAGGTTCTGGTATGGCAGGGATGAGAAACTGCTTGCCACCCTAGTGGGGTAGTCTGATCCAGAGCTAAGACTAAATGTAATCAGGTCTGGATATGCCTCAGTGCTTCTCAGATAGTGGATGAACAACATATAATTGTTTGATGGATACAGCAAACGAATTTCACGTTCCTTAGAGAAATCTTCTTGTGTTTTCATTAGATAATATACCTGCAGCAGTTACTGGAAAGGAAAAAAAAAATGTTTTTTCTTCTGCCTGGACTAAAACTTGCTAATCCATGCAATGTGCGTATCTGGTGTTAGTGCTGCTGGGAGGACTTATTCATCAAATCTGGTGTGAAAGCAATGTTGCTGCCTATTGAAGAACTTATTTTTCTAATCTGTTTTCACTTTTCAACTAGCTCACAAAGATAGCAGCAGCTTTCTGCTTTTCCACTATACGCTGAATCCACTACATAATTTCAGCTCAGCTCACAATAGGCCACAGTTCCAACGTTCAGACACAGTGATTTATTTTTAAGGAGGAAAACAGGGAGCAGGGAAATTTCAGTCTCGAAGCTTCTTTAAACTGTTTGAATGTAAGTATTCAGTAACTACCTAAACAGGGTATACATTGTTCTCTTCTCATATGTACTTTTCATGGTTTATGTTCACATTTGCTAAATAGATCAGGATTTGTTAGCTGTAGGTGTTAGATATATAGGTGCAGCTATATAGGTTCTTTTTATTTCAAGTTATTGCTTGGGTACTTTACTTGATTTCTACCTTGTCAGAATTTCTCAGAGTAATCACTCTTCAATTACAGTGTTTAAACCCATTAGATAGCTTTTTGATGTGCTAAGCAGTCAGCTTTCCCTCTACCCAGTGGGTGGGAGAGGGTGCAAAGAAGTGTATGGGTACATTTTTTTCTGAACAAAACAGCAGGACAACTTCCTCTGCAAGTTACAGAAAGACTGCAATGAGGGGGATAGTATGTGATATTTTAAAGGAGGTGAGATGACAGCTTTAGTGGTTACCTTAACCATGCAAACACACAAGTGGGGAGTGCATATGCTGCAGCCCTGAGTAACTTCCACCAAACAACTAGCACGCCACTTGCTCCTTCTTGAAGGATTAATGCACTATAGCTTGTCACACAGCCCCTAGCTCAATACGAGGAGGAGTTCTGTCTCACTCAACAGGACAGATGTCAGTTAGAATCTTGCAATCTGTAAGATTCTGCGTCAGGAAATGTCTCAAGTCTTTGGCCTGCTCAGTTAGGGAGAGCTTCTCACAGTTGTGTTTTTTTTTAATACCTGATGGACATGTCTTCAGTGGTACAGCTAGGCAGTTTGCTCGAAATGAATATCCTCAGTCAGATTTATTTAGCTGGGAGTTTTATTTGTTTCTCTGTATATTGTGGCTGCCAACAATGCCTACCAGCAAATATAATTAAATGTACATGTATATACATACATGTATATATGTAACTTGGAATTAGAGCTAAGGATGCAGTTCTTCCCACATTACGTTACTCACATCTCAGCTAAAGAGGGAGGCCTTGCAGCATACCTGGTTGGAAAAAGAAAGGTCTCAACAATTTGTATTTATGTCAAGGAAGAAAAAAGATTGCAGAGTCAACATGCTTTGCTAAATGTGAGTGTGTGGGGAGGTCTGACTAAAGGAGAGGTAGCACACCTCTCCTGAAATGATAGATGTTGTTTCAGGCCACTTGCCCTTCCCTGGTTCAACCATAGCCAGTTTACACAAAATTGTTTGCTGTCATGGTTTCACCTTGTGGCTGTCAAGCAAAGTAGGTAAACAAAAATGAGGGCATTTACTCACGCTGCCATGACATACCCTACATTGTGTTTTAGCTTGCCATCAGGGGTATAAATTTAGGGATTCTTCTTTCAGATGTTGAAGCTCACCTGTGGATTGTTATGCCCACAACCTGAAGTGGACTTTACTGATTAAAAGCAATATATTGAATACCATCGTAAATGCTATTGTAGTTACAGAATGCGGCTGTAAACATCCCTTACAAGCAAGAGCATCATAAGAGATGAGGAAGTAAGATGACTATTAAAAGGCATTTGGGCATTTGGCATTAAAGGGCATACTATAAAATTAGTAGAAATGTAGTTTAAGACACCGCTTAAACTGGAGTGGGAACAAGCAGCAGGAACAAGAAATTTTTGCATGTATCAAACTGATCCGTCCAACACCTTGCTATTTTGTCTGTCACTGTTTCTTAACATACCCACAGTGACACCTGGAATCCTTAACAGTATTATGCTGATACTAATGTAAGTACCTTTTTTTGGGAGTGGAACCAAGAGAGCCTTCAGCATGAAGAGGACAGTGGAGATTAAGCTCCTTCTGTGTCTATCAATACTTTAAATTCACCACTGTCAGACAAGGGAGGAACAGGGCTATTTAGAAATCTGACAGCTAAAGTACATCATTGAAATTATCAAGAAAGCTACAACTTCTTACAATGTGCACCTAAATTTCACACAGCCAAAAATTATTATTTTCTGCTCTCTTTATAATAAAATGGAGCACATTTTAGTTACTAGTATTTGAAGAAAAACCTTCCAGTATAATAGCAATATAATTTGAGAAGCTGTTTAAAAAATAAACCTTTTCTCAATCAGAGACTTTCTTTGCAGTCCTCTAGCTCAGTCCCTGCCAACAAATGCTCACTTTACACCCTTGCAAAGTTATGAAATGAAAACTTTAACAACTCATGACCCACACTCCAATGTATACATATACTGTGTGCATAGGCTTGCCAGTGATCTTTCCTTTCTTGCTGATTACGAACTCACTGAGATTCTGAATGATCCTTGCTAGCCTAGATGTCTGCCAGGGGTTTGAAGCTGCGTAGTTTGAAGCTGGAAGTTGCCCAAGACAAGGTGAACTAATTGCATTGTATAGGTGTAAGAGTAAGGCTGAATACAGATTGTCCCAAGGATATTATTGTAAGACTGTTGAGAGACAGAAAAAATTTACTTCATCACCCTTTGACATATAGAACCAATGGGATTTATCTGGGCAGTTCTTCAAAAATTATTTCCTCCACGGGCGGACTGAAGGGAACATCAATTTAAAACTGCAATGTACCACTATGTAGGTGGGACTTTTTGCAACTGCAGGGAAGAAAAGGTAGTGCTTTGGGGGCCCTTGAGTGTCAGTGCTTGGGATATAGCTTCAAGAACAAAATCTTACTTCTTTACAAGAATTTCTCCCTAGTAACTTTATCTGTATGTGACTAGTGCCTTTCACTGGCAATAAGGGCTGGAATAGTTCAGAACAGTTTTTTTTTTGTTTTTTTTTTTTTTTTCATTCATTTCTAAAGTTGTTGGAAAATGAGGCTTTTGAAAGGAAATAACAATGAGGAAGATACTTATGATCAGATGTCCAGAGTCAGAGCTAAATGTTATGTCTATAGGAGTGTGGACTGATTGACTGGACACTTAATCAGCTTCTCAATTTCTGTATGTGTTAATACGTGTGGCTACTGCTTTTGAAAAAACATACTGCTTGAACAATGGACCTTTGGAAATAGTAGGCTATCACATAAGTCTCAACAATACTTCAATATCCAACTAGATATGAAAATTGAGGACTTGTTTCTGGCCCTGGTCATCTTGTAAGGATGCAGTTCTTTGACAATCTGTCCTGCAAATCAGAGTTGTGTAATTTGCCTATCAGCCTTGTCTGGCATTATAAATGACTAAACTCCTGACTGGTTTCAAGCAGTTTCTTTTCTGCATGCCTTCTTCTCGTTACCTCTTCTGACAACTGTTTTCTGCTTGTCTACCTGTTCAAATCAAAACCTTAAATAGTAGTGCACACTTGCTTCCTTGTATCTGTGAAGGATCCATTAGACTTCTGACAGAGAATAATAGATTATTGTTCATTTTATTATACTGACATGTAAATCTGTAGACGATGGCTAAGGAAATGAGGATGTTTGAATTCATGCTCTCTCTGGGCAACCCACAGATACTTTGGGTGCACTTCAGTATCACCAGCACCAGCAATTTCTGAGAATGTGAAACAGAAAACAAAGCAATGAATTTTTGAAGGAAACAAGAGGATAGATTGTATTTGGTATAAATTTAGTCAAAAGGTTCTCAAAACTGGTTGCATGATGTGGGAAAATCGGTCTAATGAATTAGGTGTAGCAACCTTTTTTTTTTAAATTTCTGAACTGAGATAATGTTGAGTCTTTGAGCTAAATAATGCAATACTCGTACTGTACTCATACTGGGCTTGTACTTTTTTTTTTTTTTTTAGCATTATAAACTCACTTGATATGTAGGGGAGGTTACTACTCAGCAATTTGTCCAGTGTGAACATTAAAAGACACTTCTGAAAAATTCTGGAAAGCAAGTTTGAAAGCTGTGTGAATTGTCTCGGAGGAGGAAATTTGTGTTTCTTTTCCTTGTTAAATAGATTTGTAAAAATATATTCAAGATTTTGCATTGTTGTTTTGTTTAAAATATTTAAAAATATGTGAAAATGTTAAAAATGTATATATGTTTTGAAGAACTGATTTCAATTTCACGTGAGCTGAGAAATTTAATTTAGCATTGTTTTCTGAAATTGTGGAATTCACTCAATTTGCAAGTGCTGATACACAGAATGCTGTGCTTTACACATGCAAATCACTTTTTGTGTCTTCTGAATACTAACACAAATGAATTTTTGTTTTCAAAACTGTGGTCTTATTAAGTTGAAATCAAACTTTTTTAAAACTAAAAGAAATGTATTCAGGGTGGAGGCTTTCATTCCATCTTGTAACACTTGAAGCTGCAAAGCATTAAAATATGCAATAGCCTTACTTGTTGTACAGTACTATACCGGTATTCATTTAACTGAGGTCCTTTCACTTTACTCCATTGTGGAGAACAGAAGTGATTTTTCTTTGTTTTTTGCTTTTTCTTGTTTCCTGTTATACTAGAAAGAGTAGAAACATAGTAGATAAGCATAAAAATAAATATAGGATAGATTAAGAGCAAATTAAACCCTCAAATGTAAGTATTATCTTTACACAATTTCCTGTGTATAATGTCCTTTCCACCTTATAATGGAATACTTCATGGAACCTAATCAATATAGATTTTACACGAGTTAAAGGTAATGTTTTCATAGTTCAGCGTGAGAAACAAAATGGAAGATAATCCATTACTTTGCAGTTTAAGAAAAAATGGCTGATTTTGCAGTGAAGCAGCTGAGTGACAGAAATGTACTGAAATGCTTGTGTTTGCTAAGTGAGTGTACATTCATGTCCAGCACTGTGATGAACACCCCCATGATGAGCACGTGCAGCACAGTGAAGACTCTGGAGTCAGATTGGAACCACAGATGAAGTAGGAATGCTGGGAGTGGGGGAACAGCATTATTTTGCCTCCCAACTTTTTTCAGTGGTAACCAAGAATTATAGTGTTTTCATACCTGGTAATTTGCCCTATTTGCTGTATATTTCGGTAGTAGATTATTTCCAAACTTACTGTGTGTGTTATACTGGGATGGGGAGAAAAGCTGGAGCAGAATATGAAGTGTTCATTGCAGTCCTCTGACTGCAGTAGATCTGCTAGGAACTCTTCAGATTTTCATACACTGCATCTGACTGTGGGCTCCCTAGGAAGAAAGAGACATGGATCTACTGGAGAGTCCAACAAAAGACCACAAATATGATTAAGGGACTGGAGACTCTCTACTGTAAGGGAAGGTTACAAGAGCTGTGACTGTTGAGTTTGGAGAAAAGAAGGCTTGGGGGGGATCTTGTTCAGGGTGCAAAGAGGTCTGGACTCTTTTTGGTGGTGCCCAGTGCTAGGACAAGAGGCGGTAGACACAAACTAAAACACAAGAGATGCCTCCTGAACATCAGGAAACATTTATTTTTTTATTTTTATTGTATTTTTTATTTTTACTTTTATTTTTATTTTTACTTCAGGGTTGATTGTGAACTGCCACAGGCTGCCCAGAGAGGTAGTGTAGTCTCCCTCCTTGGAGATCTTCAAAAGCTGCCTGGACATATATGGCCCTGGGCAGCCTGCTCTGAGTGTCCCTGCTTGAGCAGAAGGGTTGGACCAGATGACCTCCAGAGGTCCCTTCCAACCTCAACCATTCAGTGATAATGTGATAAATGTGGACATGAAAGGAGGTGGGTGTGGTAGGATTCAGTCTCATTTAACTGGGCAAGAGTTCTCCACTTTACTGAGGAGGCCTAATACTTCAGTCAACCACAGTGAATCAGATGCTCTGGTGTCCTTGCCCACTTTACCTTCCCACCACTTACAGTAAATTTTGTCTCATAAGAGCATTTCATACCCCACATTAAGGCTTATTAGTGATCTCTGAACCTTTTTGTGATGCTCAGAAGCAGCCTGGACATCCTTAGTAGTGTTCTGCAAAGTGAGTTAGAATTGTGGTCTTATGGGCAGTTCTGCATCTCTCAGTTAGCATTATGCATGTTTTTGTGTTAATACATTGCTGAAAGACCATATAATGGTTGAAATAGTAATTTTCTAAGCTAAATAGAAAGTAAATTTTTTTTTTTTTTGATTTATTCAGGAATGCATGATTCAATTTGACTTCTATTTTCCCTTTTCCCCAGTGAAAAAATATATTCACTTTGTAAGGGAAGAACCAGTACATCTTAAGGATAAAATATTGTACATAAGTTCAAAGTATTTTTATACTATGCAGTCTGTGATCCAATGTTAAATTTGTTGAATTACAGTAACTATTCTGTTAATCTGGTGATTTCATTGAATTTATACCAATTCAAAAACAGAATTGTACTCCTGGGAATCAGGCCTGCGCTTTCAAATGCTAATGCACTGTGTAAATCGCTGTTCCTGTTTAGATAAAATTCTGACTGTGGCAAATTAGCTACCACTCTCTTTTCCATTCAAATTCTCGTGGAACATATGAAATCTAATTTTGTGTTTCTAAAAATTTGCGTAAGTCCTGTATACTAACAGTTTCCCAAAGAAAAACACAGTTTAACAGTCTCTTGACATCAGCAGCTGATTTCAAGGAGTTTCTACAATTTTTACTTCACTTCCACTTTAACAGTGTTGATAGATAAACTCGCAGTTTTCAGCTATGGTATGTTATTTGTATGACAAGCTTTTCTAAATCAGAGGTGTTAGTTGTAATCACATTGGTCGTGCTCCTTGTGAAACAATTACTGGTAAGCATGACTGTGAGAGCTTAACCACAAGCACTAAATTTGAAAGTTAATGTCAGCTGAAGTAACATAAGCAGAGGAGACAGCTTGCATCAAGCGCTTTTGCAGAATGGCCTTGGGGACATTTCAGCTCCATCATCAGGACTGTTCAGAGGGTACAGGCGAGGCACCTTTCCTGCTCCGTGGAAAGCCCTGTTCTATCTTGGTTTTGCACAGCAGAGCTAACTCTTCATGACAGCTTGTTCACCACATGTTCAGTTCTTCTTCACTCCTTCCTGTTCAAACAATATTCATCTGGGTTCCATTAGTTCAGAGAGCACTGCCTCATTGTAGATATCTTAGTAGCAATGAATTATGTTAGTAAATTCAGTTCAGTTCCTAATTTGAAAGGGCAAAAATTTAGAAATGCAGTTCAACTACGGTCTGTGAATGGATGATTTCTGTGCAGTAGTGCAATATGTAGGCCAAGGTTGTTCATGCTTGTTTCATGTTGTAATCCCGTAATATAAAAGTCCATTTGAAGTATTATCAGTCAAAATCAAATGTAGTAAGTGTGCTTTATATGTGTTGTCAGAAGTAACTGCTTCCATTGAGGTTTCTAAAATTTTTTTGTTTTGCTATGAAATGAATTTCAGTCCCTCCAGAAAAAGAAAACAGAGGTGTTGGTTATTGTGTTTTGGAAAATGTGGATACATTTTAAGGTATTTTTCAGAAACCATGGAATTTTTCATGTAAAAGCTCAAATGAGTTATGAGTATCTTGGCTTGCTCCATGCAAATGGTGGTTAGATAGGCTGATATTAAGGTCTGGGCCATTTCACAGTTTGATTTTAACCGCATGTATGAATTTACAAATACAACATAAGTGATAGTATGAAAAATAAAATGGAAATAGAATAGGAAGACCAGGCTTATTGCAATTACAGTCTGATTTCGCTATAATTCATCTCTTTTTGTATCTGGTTTCTCTTTTATATTCAAAACCTCAGGGCTAGATTATCTGCTTTCAGTTTGCCAGGAGGAGGATTAGAATATTGTACTATGGCCCCTATGAGTAAGGTACAGAACAATACATAAAGGATATGTATCACCAGGCACAGTAGGAGCTGAAGCCAGGCTGCTGCTTACCTCTGCCTTTGGCCATTCCTTTTCCCCAAGTTCCATGTCAACTGCATAGTGAGATTCAAGAGCACTCTGATAGAGAAGGCAGCAGCACAACAAAATGGACTCTTATGCAGGCTTCATGCAAGAGCACAGTTGATTGATTGGAGGATGTGCTCCTAGAGGCTTTTGATGTCTTCTGGTATAGAAATAATGAGTAACTTCAAAGGACAAAAATGTATTTAGCTAAACTAATTGGTACAAATATTTTGCATTGTCAAGCTTTGAGCTAATATTTAAGCTGTCTTTAAACAGATGCCATCCTAATAAATAATGCCAGCCAGATTCTGTCTATATTTTAAAAATTTCTATACTATTTCCTTACCAGTAATCAAAATTATTTACACAATTTATGTATATGTCATTCTTCTGCTGCATTACAGAGTCATACAGCAAAAGCAGTATTAGAAGTACATGCTAGCTCACAAAACCTGTTGCAAGAGCCACATGGACCCACTGTAGCCCTGTGTGGTTTATATCTGTTTTACTGCCAATATTATTTGACTAGAATTTGAATAAACAGAGAAGCATTTCGTGCTTTATTTTGGAAACAATGCAAATCAGCAAGCAAAACTCAGGAATGTCAAGGAGTTGGAAAAATTTTTGGTAAGTGACATCGAGAAAAATGCTATAATTAGAACACAATTTGAACAGATATTCATTTAGAATACAGTCTAAAGCATAGGGATTTGAAAAATAACAGAGCTCAGCACTGTGCCTGCCAGTTAAACAGATAAGCAATTCTATTAGTGTTGAGGAAAATAAAATTGGAGTTGCTCAAGTTCATGTGATAGGGGTGGCTTGGATAATACTTTTCAAAATAAAGAGGTGTCCACCTGATTATGTTTGCTCTCTTGGTTAATTCTTGATTAAAGTTTGATGCTCCACATTGTGGATTTTGTAGGAAAAACTCCTGGGAAATGCCTAGAAGAAATTTGTGTGTATGGTAGACTTTAGAAGGTTTCAGGAAGTTCCAGAAGAATTAAACAGTTTTGAACAGGAAGAGGCCACTCTGCATGTGAAAGGAGATATTTAACAAAATACAATAAATTATGCTAGTTCTTGAATATAAACTTCAGGTTTGTCAAACAGTGCAGCTATAAGGAAACAATTTAAGCTTATTCAGATAGGATGGTGGTGAGTATGAGTAAACTGTGAATTTCTTGCAGATAATATTCCCACTTTATACTGTATAAAATTGATTTTTTTCAATATCTTCCAAACTTTTGGTCTTATTTTTGTATATACTGAAAATGTTAATCTTCGGTTTATAGTTATGTATATCTGAATATCTTAGGGCTATGCTCAGGGAAAACTGGTCTCCAGTCATATTCATCAGATGTAGAAGAAGGTCTTCAGGTTGTCACTTACTGATTAGAAATGTGTTTTACATTGTGATGTTTCATTTCCTCTTCCCTACTAAGCTCACTGTAGAAGCACAGCTGCAAGAACTGAGTTTAGTAATCTCCCTCAGAAAATGTTGTGATCCTATCAAGATGGAAATTTAATTCCTTTGTCCTGATAGAAATTCCACAGAAAGCGCATGTGAAAGGATGAGTGGGAGGCAATATACAGCTCTTAAAACAAGACATACTAATGGAGGTAATCATAGAATATCTGGAGTTGGAAGGGACCCACAAGGATCATCGAGTTCTACTCCTGACACCACGCGTCTACCCAAAAATTCAGACCATATGACTAAGTGCACAGTCCAAATGCTTCTTAAACTCTGACAGGCTTGGTGCTATGACTACATCCCTGGGGAGCCTGTTCCAGTGAGCGACCATCCTCTCAGTGAAGGATCTCTTCCTGACATTTAGCCTGAACCTTCTCTGTCACAGCTTGACTCCATTCCCGTGGTCCTATCACTGGTGACTAAAGAGAATAGATTGGCGCCTGCTCCTCCGCTCCCCTTTGTGAGTGAACTGCAGACCGTGATGAGGTCTCCCCTCAGCCTCCTCTTCTCCAGGCTGAACAGGCCAAGTGACCTCAGCCACCATGTCTTCTTCTCTAGTCCTTCACCATCTTAGTAGCCCTTTGTAGTAATCAGTTGGAGGATCAAATCAGAGACCTTTATCATTGTATCTTCTCTTGAATCAGGGCAGGATCACATTGTCAAAAAATTAACAAGAGCTACGTGATTTCATGAAGTTGCCCCCTGATTTAAACAAACAAATATTTGTATTTGGCAATTTATCATTTTTGCTGTGATTGTTTTCCAGCAACAATTTAAAACATTAGACAACTGATGGGCTTATACCACCTCTAAATTATGCCATATAGCATTTTTCTCTTTTCAAACAAATTCTTGAGATATAATGACCAATGCTATTGCTTTGATTTTAAATACAATATTTACCTTTTTGGCCATGATCTTACTGCTTTAAGTTAAAGGAGTTAATTGACTTCTTTCTTCACCAATCAAATGCCATATTCACCAGAGACTGAATCAGATTTGGAAAGATATGAATCACAGAATCACACAGAATGGCCGAGGTTGGAAGGGACCTCTGAAGATCATCTAGTCCAACCCCCCTGCCGAGCAGGATCACCTAGAGCACATTGTACAGGATGGCATCCAGGTGGGTTTTGAATACCTCCAGTTTTGAATACCTCCAGAAAAAGAGACTCCACAGCCATTCAGGGCAACCTATGTCAGAGCTGTCACCCTCACAGTAAAGAAGTGCCCTCTCATATTCAGCCAGAACCTCCTGTGCTTCAGTTTGTGCCCATTGCCTCTTGTCCTGTCACTGGGCACAACTGAAAAGAGACTGGCTCCATCCTCTTGACACTCTCCTTTCAAATTATATGCACTGATGAGGTTTCCCCTCAGTCTTCTCTTCTCCAGGCTAAACAGGCCCAGCTCTCTCAGCCAGTCCTTGTACTCCAGTCCTCTGATCATCTTTGTAGCCCTCCTCTGGACTTGATTCATGTCCCTCTTGCACTGGGGAGCCCAGAACTGGACACAATACTCGAGGTGTAGCCTCACCAGGACTGAGTGGAGGGGTAGGATCACCTCCCTTGACCTGCTGGCAACACTTTTCTGAATATGCTTCCAGTTAAGCTCCTGAAATTCCAAACTTGTTATAAGCTGACTGTTGCAGAATGTTGTACAAGCTATTGAAAAAAACTTCTCTTGATGCTAGATTCAGAAGGAATTTGGAATATTCAGAAGTATTTTTGAGAGCTTCTTCTTTCTGAAAAGAAAAAATATAAAAGTGTTATTAAAGGATGTGTTGTGGTCTTCAGGTCTTTATGTTCAACTTCTGCCATTCTCACTGTGGGGAAAAAAGTCAAACTAAAATCTTTTTTCCTTATTAAATACTAAAATATTTTACTTCAGCTATGCCAATATTTCCCTTTCTAAGATTTTTTCTCTGCCTAGCTTTCTGTCAGACCAGAGACTCTGTAAATTAACTTTGGCTCATATCTGGAGTCAGAGAGTAATTTCATCACTTCCTACTACAATCTTTACACGAAAAAGTACAGCATCCTTTCTACTATCAATTTAACTTGCAAGCTTCTTTAAGCCAGTGCCTAAAGATACGAGCCACACCTGTAGCAGATGACTTGCTCAGGAGCACTGAAATTTAGCCCCGCTGTCTTCAGGATCACACCACAGGTTTTTATGTTTCCTCTGAATTCACTAAGTATGCTTGTTTTCAGTGTGGCTGCTTTGAATTAACCTAGAAGAAATCAAAGTCTCTTAGATTTGTATTATTTCCTAAATCAGCAATGAATTTGAAATAGCTGAATTCATATCATAATTGCCAAGAAAAACATTGTCAATAAAATTGTAGCTATCCAAGGAACATCTTCATCTGACAGCTTTGGAGAAGTCAGTAGTTCTTAAGTTCATTTTAGATCATAATATCTATATTTTTTAGCCTTGATTTTGGAAAGCATTTGAATGTATTTTTTCAACTCTTTTTAAAAAGTAAGATATGTTATTCGGGTTTCAGTGGCTGCATCAGATTATGGGTATCTTGCAACATTTCTCAGTTCCTGGACTTAAATGCATATTCCAGGTGAAGACCCCTCTCCCCCTTTTTTTTTTTTCTTAAATAAGTCCTATAATTGTTCCTATTCTTCTATGCAGTTAGTGTCAGACATCACCACCCTGGCACAACAGCTGGATTTGGTACTTGCAGATATTCTGTCCAGCTTTAATGAAGCAAAATATTGTTCAATCACAGTACTAAAAACAAAGGGATATCAGAAGAAAAAAGAATGTAGGAAAAAATATCTCTCCTCTGTCTGTAGTGGTGTACACAAGGATTTCTCAGAGACAGAACTTTTTGTCTTAGAAGGCAAAAAACAGTATTTCAATATATTTTCCCAACCCTTATTACTAATGGATTGCTTGCTGTTCTAGTTCAATGCCTATAATGAACTCCAAAATGAATGTTTCTAAATCCAGAAAATTCAGTCTGTTAAAGAAAAAAAAGTTTTAAAAATGCTCTCTACATGTTTTTGCTCATAATGAAATTCTTTTAATGTCTGTAAACTTAGAATGGGTGAGACCATGTCTGAAGCTCTGTGTCCAGTTCTGGGCTCTCCTGTAGCCAACACTATGCTTTTTACAACTGGTCTATTGGAGTGTTAAGGGATTGCCACATCCTGATGTCCATCTTTTCATTACTCAACCAAGAAGAGTGAGGTTGCATTTTGGTAGTTCTGGCAGCCTAACAAATGGGTCTAATCATGCCCAAGAAGAAAATGGTGAAAATTATTTTTGCAGTAAAAAGATAAAATCTACAGAAAGTTCATGTAATACAGCAGTAATCAACACAACTGGTTTAGTATGGATTTCCCAAACGTTGTTCCATAGACTAAAGTACTGTGGTTATACGTGAAGAATGAGTATTTGTCCTAATTACAGCTCCCTTTAGTTATTTGCATGAGAACTCTGATTTTCTCTCTGAGTAATTTCACTAGTTGTCCTACAGAAGCTATGTGACTTCTTCCTGTTCAAGATGGACAGGGGCGTGATTTATGATGGGCTTTTGTTCTTGCAAAATTAATGTTTGGCTTGACATTGATGATAGATTGTTTGGTTTTGGAAATTTTATGTGTTCCATTATGTATTTTAGGAGTTTGGTTCATGACACTTTGCCAAGACTTTTTCTTATCTTTGTGGGCTTTAGCAATAGATAAGGAAGAAATATAATAATGTCAATGAGCATTTTCATAGTCATCACTGAGGAGAGAAACTACCTTCTCTGCCTGTCCCCTGGAAATACTGGGAAGGGTAGCACAGTAATGCCACCTGCTACGCCAGAAACAGGTGGACCCATTGGATATATGGTGAAGTTGAAAGGATACATCTCTCTGGGTCTGTCACAGCAGCATTTGCCAAGCAAACACGCATGGTGTATTTAAGAGCTGTACTCCTGGCATAAATCCTGAGAGATGACAGAGACAGCATTGTCATCTGTTTTGCAGGAAAGTGTGCTTCTATGAAAGCCAAGCTTTTCTCTGCATTTCTCATGGGCTGAATCAATTTAATAGATAAGATATGTATGATTAAAAATAACTTATAAGGCCTGAATTAGGCTAATGTAATATTATAATAAGATAATGTTCCAGTAAGGATCACTGTGGTGCATTTTTGCTCCCACATTTTGAGTTCGTTGTCATGATTGTTGGCTTCGGTTGGACGTGCCTGCTGAACTCAAAAATACATAAGAGAAATAATATTGTTGGAATTTATTCTATTCTGAGACTTTAAAAACGTAACAGTAACATAGCAACCTGAGATAATACCAGATCCAGCAGAAGTTTGTGTCCATTTACCTGAGCCCTTGGCTTTGTCTTTTGTCTTCCCATTTTATATCTCTTAGCAGTGTGCTCTGATATCATGGACTGAGCAGGTCTTCCCACACCTTTCGGAATACCACTAAAGTAGTGCTAATTTATGTCACAAGTCTTCTGATATAGTCACTACAAAGTATAGATGCCTTTTTGTGGTTGAATTTTTGGAGGAGATAATTTCAAAAGAAATTGGTGAGGACCTGGCATGGTCCTTTCCTGGTCCTTCATGTATTTTCTGATGTGCACAGTTGTAGTAATGGGTATGTAGTCAATGAGCTCTGCAAATCAGTCATTTGGGTCATCAGTTATTTTTGCCCTATGGGGCAAAAGAAATCATAACAAGGATATGTCATAAACAGAATGAACCGTGCTGCTCTGACATGCTCAACAAATCAGGCACAAAATTTGGCCAAAAATGGGCCAGGGAAAAAAAAAAAAGCCTCATGATTAATACAAAAAAACCAAAAAAACAAAAAACAAACAAAAACAACAACAACAACAAAAAAACAATACAAACAAACCAAAGAAACCCTCCACCTGTTCTCCATTGTAAGTATTTAGATTGGGCTCTTTCAGTGTTTCTCCATCAGCTAAGCAAAAAACACATTGATATTCTCACCATTTATAGTTTGATCCATCGCATTATGTTTCAGTCAGCAGTTAGCATCTAGCAAAAATGTGCTGCAATTAACAAAACATGAGTTATTTGAATATGTAAAAGAAATCATTGCACATATTCAGTTGCACTTTAGTGATCTTTATTTTCAGTGTGTGACAGAAATTAATTTGGGGAAATATATCACAGTTGTTGATAGCTATCTGATTTATGCACATGTTGCCTTGCCAATGCAGCGTCAAGCTGTTAAGAGAGTGCTTCTTTGGTCAGTATTTCATTTTCATAAAGGCTAACAGTATCTTCTGTTAGCCCATTAGCAGGATTATAGAACTTGAAACACGCATGGTAATAAATCTCCTCCAATTATCAAGTTGTAAGAAGCAGCTTACTGGTAATTTCAAAGTGTACTGGCTCACTCACTGATGAGAGAATCCATCCTTCTTTATAAATAGAGCAGAGACTGCCTAAAGCTGGGCCCACCTGCAGAGGGAGAGGTTGTCCAAGTGAAATGGCCTGATGGAAAACTGTATGGTGCAAAGTACCTGGGAACAAACACAGCTCACATGTATCAGGTGAGTGTCTGTATTTATTAGCATGCACCTATTTTTGAGATGTGATTATTGCAAATTGCTCATTTGGCTCTAGTATTGGAGTGGCAGGCCACACTGGCAACGCTGCAGAAGGCAGGAATGTGGACTACATTGTAACTGCTAATGCATTTAAATCAGTAAATAAAGCTTTCTAAAACATTAACCAGTACTGTGCATTCCTAGGGAGGTAAAATTTCACCTGTTCTTCTAAAATCAAGAAATTTGTTTACCTAATGCAACTCAATAGTAATCAGTAGTCTACATTTTATAAGGTTAGCAGGTAAAACATTAAGATTGAAAAATAGCATTTGTTATTGTTCCAGATTATTTATCTCCAGGTTGGTTATTTATTTATTTGATATCAGGTAATTACATAATTAAAGAGATAAGATCGAGTATGCGACTACGATGACCCATAGGCATTTAATAAAAAAATTGAAAGAAAGACAGTAAAAAGAAGAGTGTAAATAGCCCCACTTTCTTTTGTGTTAGGCAGTATTGAATTGATTAACACATAATCAGTCTAAGGAGTGCTTTATCTTTAGCAAAAGCAAAATGGCAAAATTAATCTGAAGATGGTAGCCTTAATAAATTTTTAACGCTAAAAGCTGACTTCTGATTTCAGACACGATTTTTTTTTTCCTTTTTTCTTTTTATGTGCTTGCCTTTGAGAAAAATCAGTCAGCAGCTTTAAGTTCCCAAGTGAATGGTAGAAACTGCAATAAAACAATCACAATAATAATAGCACTTCTGGAAGAATGAGAATCTAGGTACATTTCATTTATACATATATATAGAGTTATATAATCATTTTCACTTATGTAACTCTTTTCATCTGAGGGCCTCACATTACTCTACAAAAATGGCAAATTTGCTATTAGATCTGTAGATAAATTAAGGCACAGAGAGGCTAAATGACATGCTGCATTGACCTTCTCAGCTTGCCAATGACTTGCAATCAAACTCAAGTCCTCAAATACCTGATCCCTCGAGCTAGTCTCTAAATCTTACCTCTTATGTTTAGAGGATGTATTATTTTGTGAAGGTGGAAAGTTCTTTATAAAATATAAAGATAGTTCTATAGTAACATTAATCTTCAAATCATTTAATCTTCTAAACAGTTGGTCTTCTAAGGAATACTGTGAGATTAGATTAATGTGGTTGTTATCTTGAATATTTGAAGAAAACTGAAATAGGAGTAATGAACTTTTTGCCTTATTTGAGTCCTCTTTGACAACATGTTGAAATCAGTTTAATTTAAGGAAAATGGATTAGCGTAAGGAGGTTTGGTAAGGTTTGCAGTTCCTCAGTGTAACAATGATGAGAGGCTATTGCAATCTGGCCTTAACAAACCAATTTTATTTATTTATTTTTTAATAAATGGTGGAAATAGCAAAGATCAGAGGGAGTCCAGATTACACTACATAGGATTTTGGCAATTTAATAAGTATTTCAGTCTGTAGGACAGAACAGCCACAACATGACCACGAATTACAGAAAGTCATGGAGGATGCAAGGCTAATTTCAAGACACATCAGTAGTGTGTCCTATGGTCTTTCTACACTGCCTGTCTCGCAGGCTCCAGGACACCGTTCTGCAGGTTATGAGATCGCTACTGGACCCTTGAGATTCTCTTGCCAAGTCATTTGTGTTCCCTTAGAGGGCACATACCACAAAAGGAGAGACTGAAAAGGGGTCTCTGAAACAGGTTTTATTGTGTGATACAAAAATGTATTCTACTTGGATAAATCTTTGAATTGTCCTCATGTTCATGAGGCACAGAGTATAACAATACCTGTACATGCAAGATTTTGACAAAATGCACCAGAATTCACGTCATCTAGTTTAACATTTGCTACCTGGTTATCCTACACAATCCCCAGGCAGAGCTATACATACCAAATGTTCATGTACATACCAAGGTGCTCATTTCGAGTCAAATTGGTAATGAGATCTACCTGTATGATGTCATTTTTAATATTGGCATGATAGTTATCAGAATTTATTTTTGATTTTCATTTGAGATGGTTAAGTTACTCATTCACACTATTAATTGTTTTCTATCAACCCTTTAGTTTTTGATGGCTTGTTAAAAGAAAATCTTATGGAGACAATAACATGGTGCACAGATACAGTATGGCAGCAGAAGTGCAAATACAGTAACTTGCTGGGTATCATAGAGGATTTGAAATGTAGTAGTTACCATCAGGATTAAATTGGAGCTCTTAGAGATGGTGGTTTATATTTTGTATGAATCATGATTCTACTGAAAGTCTTAGTGGAGGTCTTGTGTTTGCTTTTAATGGTATGGCAAATTTATTTGCAGTTTAGTATGCTGAAATACAGCTGAAAAAAATGCAGTTGCTCACCATTGCAGAAGTTCAATATATTTCATACTGCAAACATGCCAAATTCTGTGATATGAAGCAGTTTCCTCCCACTTTACACTACTAGCAAAAACAAAGGGATTGCCCATTCAGGAAGGCATTTTCTGATCATGTGGAGACAGCACAATTTATTTCCTGTCCACTTCTTTCACTAGCAATGCAAAAAACATATTACTAATACACTACTTACTAATGGTATTATGCAAAAGCATACTACCAAATGTATTATGGAAGCAGGTAGTCTGCTACTGCATCATTGTGAAAAATACCTAAAGTGCCATGATTTGATTAAACAAGCTTCAGCCAAAAGGATCTTCAAGATCCTGTAATGTACTGGTGGCAGACTTGGCCTGTGAAGTTAGTAACAGGAACAGAGGAACAAATATGACTTTTGTGTTTTCTTTACATGGTTGTGCTCTGTGGAGTGCTCTGTGGTTTTTAAATGCATTCCAGATTTGTCCCCATAAACTACTGTAAAAGATCTTAAGTTAATAGTTCACAGATCTCTACCTCTGACTTTTGACAGTGGGTATGCTCTATTGGATTTTTCAGCTGTTCAAAATTAATCTGACACACGCAGTCATGGCATTGAGCCTACAAAAGCCACTCTGTCTACAAGTTCAGATACATGATTTATCTATGATAATACTTGGATAAGTTAATGTTTTTGTATGTATGCATTTAGTCTTATTCTTCCACCGTAAGTCTGTTGTCATTCAAGTGGTCTCATTAAGTGAAATGGGACTTCTTTTAAGTTCTTGCCAAACTTTTAAGTACAGTTTCAGTAGGAACTAAAACTGCAGTCCCAGATAATAGCTGAAAGTCACAATTGTTAGATGAAGTATGAAAAAAAAATCAGCAGCTCCTGAAAAGGCATAAATGCTTCAAAGCCTCAGCATTTTAACATTCCTCACACCTAGTTACATTTCCTTTCTCATTTTCTGCTAACGGGGTTCATGTTGGATTAAATCTAAACCTAAGCATGATAAAGCTTTTCATCTTCTGAACAGAGCGTTTTAAAGAAATTCCATCAGATTCAATAAAATTCTATTAACTGCTATTTCCTTAGTTGTCACTCATACTTTCTTTCTTTTGACATAGTCTTCCTCAACCTTGAAGCACAGGATGTTAAAATTATTATTTTTTATTTATTAGAAGCAAGAAAAAGAAAGAAGCAAATAAAAATGACATGAAGACATTTTAATATGTTAGTCCAACAAATTATTTTGTTTGTGTTGTTACTGCTTAGCATTCTTAACCTAATGATTTTTATTTTATTGTGTATGTGTCAGTGTTGATTTTGAAGTCTCTGCTTAGATATTATTTTTGACTTAGGAGAGTGCTTCAATTTCTAAGAAATAACATTCTTCCTGTTTTATCTTAACAAAGTATTTGTGTATAAATCTTTGCTTGCACACACATTTTTATTTGGAGGCATTCCCAGAAACTTCCTACAGGAGTAAAATTGTGATTTTGTGTTTAAATAGACTTTTTTTTTTTAATAAATTAGGTTGAGTTTGAAGATGGTTCTCAAATAGTAATGAAGAGAGAAGAAATCTATACACTAGATGAAGAGCTTCCTAAAAGAGTAAAAGCACGTTTTGTAAGTATTCTCTAACTCTATGGTATTTATATGTTCAAATGCAGTTAATACTGTCCTTAGCTTTATTCTTGACTTTCACTTTAAATAGTGCAATAACTTTTTGAAACATGACTGGCTAAATTGGCACAAGAGTTAGTACAAGTACACATTTGCCAGTGTGAATGGTTAGCTTTTCTTCCAATGTAGGCAAATATTGTTGTCAGACATAAAATCCTTGTCTCCAAAAAAGTTCATCTTGGTAGAACATCTGTCAGATATATAATATTTCAAGTTTTAAAAATGATAAATATTGTGTTCTTTCAGAATGCATATGCTTTCTAAAAACTTTACATGTTCTTAGAGCTTTTTGATTGTTAAAGCATTGAATTTAATAAAAATTCAATTAACTTGTCCTAAGAAACAGATCACCTGATAAAAATCATAAATGTCACTGTGACTTAAATAAATGTGACTTATTAGCATTTCACTGCTCTTCAGTTTCAAACCAAAGCTTCGCTATGTTTTTTCAGTTTCTTGCAGTTCCAAACAACATTTACCTAGTCATTTATGTATATGGCACTCAGGAAGGAGTTGAGGTTCATAAAAAACATAAGCTTGAAAAGGGAGAGTTTTGTCATACAGCTACTGGAGGATACAGATCGCTGCTACTACCTGTCTTTCTTATAATGATAAATTTTTGTGTAGTCTTACTCATTGCTACTTCTATACTAAAAAGCACCATGTCCTTTTCAAGGCCATGATCTATTTCAGTGCTCTTTGTTCAAAATCATGCATTGCAAGTTATGTTACGTATCTTAAGTAAAACTATAACATAAAGATGTAAAAATCTTATCACAGTTGAGAACAAACAGTAATTCATGGTCATGAATAATAATAATAATAGTAGTAATAATAATAATAAACCTCTTATTTGAAGAATCCTGCTTTGAAATCTGATTTGTGACGTTGACAGCCAATATGGCTTCAGTAAGGGCAGATCGTACCTGACAAATCTGGTGGCCCTCTACAACGGGGTTACAGCATTGATGGATGGGGGAGAGCAACTGACATCATCTACCTGGACTTGTGCGAAGCATTTGACACAGTCCTGCATGACATCCTTGTCTGTAAATTGGAGAGACATGGATTTGACAGATGGACCACTTGGTGGGTAAGGAATTGTCTGGATGGTTGCGCTCAAAGAGTTGCAGTCACCGGCTCAGCATCCAAGTAGGGATCAGTAATGGTGGTGTTCCTCAGGGGTCAGTACTGGGACTAGCGCTGTTTAACATCTTTGTTGGTGACATGGACAATGGGATCGAGTGCACCCTCAGCACATGTGCCAATGACACCAAGCTGTGTGGTGAGGTTGACAAGCTGGAGGGAAGGGATGCCATCCAGAAGGACCTGAACAGGCCTGAGAGGTGGGCCTGTGCGAACCTCATGAGGTTCAATAGGGCCAAGTGCAAGGTTCTACACTTCAGTCAGGAAAATCCCAACCACAGATTCAGGCTGGGATCAAGACTAAATGTGAAGAAAAGGACCTGGGGGTGTTGATTGATGAGAAGCTCAACATGAGCCGGCCATGTGTGCTTGCAGCGTAGAAAGTCAGTGGTATGCTGGGCTGCATCAAAAGCAGTGTGGCCAGCAGGGTAAGGGAGATGATTGTCCCCCTCTGTCCTGCTCTCATTAGACCCCACCTGGTGTTCCCCCACCTGTTTTCAGCTGTGGAGCCCCCAGCACAAGAAGGACATCCTAGGACATGTCCTGAGGAGGGTCGCAGGGATGCTTAAAGGGCTGGAACACCTCTTTTATGAAGACAGGTTGAGGGAGTTGTTAGTTTGGAGAAGAGAAGGCTCCAGACAGACCGTGTAGTGGCCTTCCAGTACCTGAAGGGGGGACCTATAGGAAAGCTGGAGAGGGACTTTTTGTCAGGGAGTGCAGTGATAGGACAAGGAGTAATGGTTTTAAAATAAAAAAGGGTAGATTTATATTAGATATTCAGAATAAATTCTTTATGGAGCAGGTGGTGAGGCACTGGAACAGAGTGCCCAGATAAGCTGTGGATGCCCCATCCATGGAGGTGTTCAAGGCCAGGCTGAACGGGGCTTTGGGCAGCCTGATCTAGTGGGAGGTGTTCCTGCCCGTGGCAGGGGGTTGGAACTGGATGATCCTTCAGGTCCCTTCTAACCCAAACCATTCTGTGACTGTATGAAAGGGAGAGCAGCACACAGTGCATTTTTCATTCCTTCAGGGAAGTGGGGTCATACACAATTCCTGCTCACCCATTACGTGACATTACTTAGCTGATTCTTCAGAGGTATGTGGCGTGGTGGGGCAATAAAGTGTAGAGTTGATTCTTCGTGCATCAGCTGAGTTTAGTGGACTAACACAGCATTGCATATAAAGTTGGCTGAGTGAATCAGACTTTCCTTTTCTATGCTTCTTGCTATATACACCTGTCATTAGTGTCTGCTTTTAGCCAGTTCTCAACACCCACCCCCTACATGGATGCTATGTATTTCAGAAGGTAGGGATGTATCAGAGACAAGGAATGAAAGCCAGGGATAAATGAAAGAGAGAAATCTGAGACTGTCAGCCTGCTAAGGGAGTGTCCACTAGCAGGATACCCTTCTTTCACTGAAGGAAGAGAATAAGAGTAGGACTGCTCTTTCCAATGGGAGTTGCAGTGATCAAATATTCCTGACTAAGTGATGCGGCTTAGCCCCAGCAGGCAGCTCAGCACCACACAGCTGCATGCTCACCCGTCCCAGGTGGGATGGGGGGAGAATTGAAAGGTAAAAGGGAGAGAACTCCTGGGCTGAGATAAAGACAGATCTCTAGGTAAAGCAAAAGCCACTTGCACAAGCAAAGCAAAAGAAGGAAATCATTCTCTGCTTCCCATTAGCAGGCAGATATTCAGTCACTGCCAGGAAAGCAGGGCTCATCAGCTGTCCTGGCTGTATCCCCTCCCAAGTTCTTGTGCACCCCCAGCATCCTCACAGACAGGGCAGCATAAGAAGCAGACCTGAAAGACCTTCACTCTGTGTAAGCACTGCTCTGCAATAGCAGTGTATTATCACCACTATTTTCATCAAAAATCTAAAACACAGCATTGTGTGAGCCTCTGCGATGAAAATTAACTTTGTTTCAGCCAAAACCATGACACTAAGACACTTTTTTCTGTCCATTTATTTGTAATAAGTGCACACATCTTTAAGTGTTCTAATCATCTAACATTAAGATAGATGTCTTGGAAATTGTTAAATGAACCATCTGGCTATATTCAATGTATTTTTTTCATTATACACAGAAAGCATTTCATTACCATTTTTTGTTTTAGAGACTATTCATAAAAAGCTTTTATAATTAACTGCATGTTCTGTAGAATGTAAACTGTTGCATTTCAATAAGAATATCAATGCAGACATAGCTGGGGTTATGCTATTCTTTTCAAAATGTCATTTTTATAGTTCAGTATTTTATTTTTGCATTTGACACCATTAAATTTATATGGAAGACTGTACGTATATATGTATAAGACTGTAGTCAGACCTTTGAATGAATTAATGTCTGGTTTTAGTCTACAGCCTCTGTCATGAGATTTGAAGACACGTTTTATGGAGCAGATATTATCCTGGGAGAGAAGAAGAGACAGAGAGTACTGAGCTCCCGTTTTAGGAATGAGTATGTGGATGATCCAGGATACCGCACCTTCTTAAAAAGCTCATTCCAGAAGCACTGCCAGAAGGGATTATAAAGAAATAACAAAGAGCCAAAGACAGACAGACAGACAAACACACACACAGAATGTTAGACTGGTTACAGCTGACTAAAAATCATACAATGTTAGTTGCAGTTGGTTTTGGTTTAATTAAACATTTGGTTTTACAGTGAACCAGTCCATACATGAGACTGGTAAGTTGCAGTACTTCAGTTATGATTTCTCCAGTTAATGCATTAAAGATTTTGTAGCATTTTGCATTATGAAACTAAGAGGGAAAACCAAGTGAGAGAAGTGAGAGGAAATGGCATTAAACAGTGATATGCTGAAGAAAATTTTCAGTCCTGCTTGCCTTGAAGTTAGTGATAAAATTCCATTTGAATTACTGGAGAAGATTTGTATCCAAAAAAGGAGACATTTTAGTAACAAGAGACAATCTCAGTGGCTCTTTTTTTTTTTCTTTTCTTTTTTTTTTTCTGCAGGTGGGAAAGGATGTTAAGTTTAATAATGGCAGTTTTTATAAAACATTTTTAAAGCAAATACAAATATGTACAGGATTAAGACAAATGAAAGCTGTACTTACTTTGTACAGTGCTTTTACATTTTTATGTCACTACTGCTTTCAGTAGGGTTTGATGTGGACTCAGCTGTTGACTTAAATATTTTTGGCTTTTAAGAAAGGTATCTTCAGCACAGCAATGGTGTTTTGTATATTTAAAGAGAGATTTTTGCAGTTATTTTTAAACACATTTTTTCATAAGATCTATTAAAAAATATCTATTTGTAAAATAAAATTTTCTTTCATTATGTGTGTGAAATACTAGAGTTTAAATATATATACTTAACAGACTAGTTTTGAATGAATATAATATGGTCTTCCTTTTAAAATAATATTCTATCAATGTAATAATGTTTTAAATAAGTATATAAATAAAAAAATCCTTTTACTTGCATCATTTTGTCTGTTGATGTGATTATCAATTCTAGTATGCTATGGGATACTGTCATATCATATGGTACTATGGTACGATATCCTATGGGAATCAAGAAGCTTCACTATCTGAATTATGCATGTAGTTTTCTGAACACAACACACACATCTTATTATCAAAATAGTAGTTTGATAAACATTGTACTTTAATTTCTTGTCGTTATATTTCCATTCATTCTTTGGGATATTGACCTTTTTGGAAGTTTCACACAAAGCAGCAAGTCAGAATGCATTTCCAGTCTATTTATCTGAAACACTTGGCTATGTGAAACCAGAAAAGAGCTTTATCAAAATGACATCATCTGTTTCTTGTAAATTGGCCCATCAGCAGGATTTCTGCCTGCCTGCTACAGGAGAAAAACCCTCTCTCAAAATGCAATTTAAATCTGAGCATTGCTGTTTCTTGGGTTCTCCTTGCAGAAAAAAAAAATAACCAAACCTAAGGAAACCAAACCAACCATCACACAAAAACAGAACAAAAACAAAAACAAAAAGACAACCCTGAATATATAGACCCAAAGAATTTTTCAGGATAAACCCAGTCTTTTATATGCTGAGGCATACAAATCTTTGTCTCACTGCCTTTGAGTGATTATTCTTATGTTTTTGAGTGGACAGTGAATTTTTTTCATCTGCTATGTAACACCTCAATTGATAATTTAATTTTTCTGTTATGTTAGCTCTTTTTTCTTTTTCTTTTTTTTTTTTTTCCTTTGTTTTGTTTTGTTTTGTACCATGCAATCACTTGGAAATTCCTTCAGTCTAAGAAATTGCTTAGCTGTGACAATTGCAATGCATTTCTTATTGACAACAATTTCTCTAGAGGTAGTGGGTTTCAGTGAGTATTGTCTGGCATATTTCAGAATATCAGAGGTTTTTCTAGAGTTGAAAAGTAAAATATACTGGTACAGTAGCAAAATGCAAGATTGCTGCTGCCTTCAGAATCTAATTACAACTGATAACAAAGTATTATACATTATGTTTTTAATATAATAGAAACATCTCGATTAGCTTATTGATGTTGTTTTGTAATATTGTCCTAGGTTAAGAGTGATTTTATGATCCACTGTAAAGATTCAAAAAAAAAAGCACAAAAACCCAACCTCAAAACACAACCCATTATGAATTGCTTGAGTACATATAAATATATTTGTAATTAAGTAAAGGGGCTATGGGGTACTACAGAGACTACAAGTCAAAAGTGTGTTCTTTGACTGTATCCTATGACCTGTTATTCATGATTGAATAAATTATTCCATCTCCATGCAATGGATCTAGTATCTTTCTCTTCAAGTTCCTTGAGATCTGTTGATTAAAGGCCTGAAAAAAATATCTTAAAATACTAAAAAAAAGAAAAAAAAAAAAAAGTTTGCTTGTTCTGCTTCTGCCTTTCAGTATTTTTTTTTTATTTTTATTTTTATTTATTTTTTATTTTTGTAATTCTGGAAGGCTTCTGAATAATTTCTAAACTGCGTAAGGTGCCTGTCCTTATGTCTTTACTTTCCCACTCTGGGAAAAGTAAATCTGAAATGTAAATGCCTTGCTTTTAAATAAGTAGATAATTTTCTCAATTTGAAGAGAAAATAACAGAGTGATTCCCTACAAAGCACTAAATTTCCATATTTTATAGATATGGGCAAACTGACTTTTGACAATTAAAATAATTGTCGAAGTAATTGTCAAGTAATATCATTTTAGGAGGTTGGGATAAAAAGTAGCTGTGTCAAAACTATTTTTTATTTGGCAAATAAAATTAATTTGCCTTGTACCTTGTAATAACAATCCTTTGCTCTAAGTAGTAAGGAATATTAAACTTAACAAAGGGATTATAAAAGGAATTTCATTCTATTTTTTAAGCCACTGAGCTTTCCCAGTTGAGGACCTCTGGATTTGTTCTTTAAATATGGAATTTGGGGCAAAATTCTGACAATAACTGCCAAAATGCTGGCATCGATTCTCCTGTCTTGTCTCCTCACCAATGAAACAGAGATAATGATACTCATTTTATGAGGTGTTGGGAGGCTTTGTTCTTTGTTAAGTGCCAGATGCAGAGCACCGTGTAATGAAAAGCATAGCTACTACTATTGCAGTTTCATGACTCCTGTCTCAAGACCCGATATCACTTGCAAAACTATATTTACTAAACAACTGGCCTAAAAAGAGCTTTCTTAACCCCTTACAACTCCTGAAATTTCATGTGTTTTTCAGTTCTATATCAGCATTTATATGGACTTTTCCAGTATGTGAAAAGGTGCAGTAGTTGTTAGTATGCCATGCTCTGGGAAACAGAGAGCTTGCCACTGTGTGACTCAGGTAGGTGCAGGCAGGTAGAACAAAACTGGGTCCTTTGTTGTCAATGTAGCCAATTCTGAATAGCCTGGTTCTCACTCCAATAAAACCTTCCCTTGCTATTTTTGTCCTCATTTTAGGTCCAGAAATGTCTTTTTTCTGATGAAAAAGCACCAGTCCAGTCAGCATTCATCACCATTCACTTACAGAGCTCTGTGTTGTCCAGCAGGAGAAGTGTTACCTTCCAAGACAGGCTAACTGAATCGTGGTGGTTTTCCTAGGATAAAAAGAAATGGAATATAGCAAGAAAGGAACCACTCTCTATTACCTTATTCATAAATAACAAAGTGTTGTTTTTTGCTTGTTTGTTTGTTTGCTTCATATTCAAAAATTCTGAAGGCTATGTATGTGTATGACACACATTTGACAGGCCAGGGTACATTACATTTTTTTATTTTTCACTATGTTCACATTCATCTCAAAAATATTAAGAATCTGAAGAACTGCAGGCTTGTGAAGCAGAATATTTTAGCACTATGACTATGATTTCCACAGCTATAGCTAAGGTTTGATAAAATCACATTATTGGAATTAGATAAAAATTAGATTACTTCTCTTGAATCCTATTTACTCTTGTATTACTATAGCAAAGCAATTTTGTTGGTGCTTAATAGGAGCTATACAATGTATTGTGTTGTGCTACGGTGCTTAAAAAAAATCAATTAAAAGGAGAAGTAGATAAATTCCTGGAAAATATTTTGCTTTGAAGCTTGTTTACACTTTCCAGCTGTGATGTAAGTGAACAGCAAATTTTTGTAGAATATAATACAATACCCTGATATTTCAAATATAACAGGATAAAAGCTGTCCCTATTTATGCAGAGCCATCTTTTCTGATATTGTGAGATGTTCTCCAGCACATAAGGCATAATAGAAAAAATTACTAATAAGCTAAATATTGCTTGAATGATCTCATGGCTAAATAATGAATGGTTTTATTTGCTACCTGTTCTGCTTGATTTAGCCATCTTTCTTTAGTGGCACAATCACAAATGTTAATTTTGATAATAGATGATGGCAAACTGATCATTTCATTTGGAGTTACCGTAACTCTACTCCATCAGTCCGTAAATGATATTTTTGTAATTGTAAGTCTGTAAGAGGTATTTTTGTTTCCTGTTAAACAACTGAAAAAATTCATGCCAGTGTCCAGTAGTGTATTAGCAGGAGGGAAAGCTTGCATATGATGCACAAGAGGAATCTTTCCTACGCACATGCACAAAAGGCACATCCATCTTTTTAAAAAATAACAGAACCATTTGATAAATTTTATCACATACCTTTGAACTTCAAAAGCCACCTCTGAGGCATCTAGTCTTGAATTCCAAATACCTTAGGTAGGAGTTTTCTCTGACATACCTAGCAAAAATAAAATGAGTGATGGTATGGTAGGACATAAAGGTTTTAATGGAGTTCATCTGAGCTGTTGTATATACTGCCTACTTTGTTATGGGTTCACAGTTACTACCAGACCAAGCTGTCCCGCAGCCATGCTGCTGAAATGTTATTCTCAACAATTTAATGCATTTCCTATATCTAGATTTGTAGGCAGATCTGGTAGCTGCCAAACTTTCTTCTGTAAGAGCCTATTTTCAGTTACTAATAACTTTGACAATGTCAGTATCTTGCAGTTGAAATTTTTGCGTGTCAGTTTGTGCCTAAAAAAAACAGTCAGGGAGGTCTACTGTGAGCAATTCAGTCATTTGGAAGAAGGGGATCAGAAAAAATAAAAATCTTGCTCTTTCTCTCTTTAAGTTTCCCAGCTATTCATTTGAGTATTTTCATGATTCCCTCAAACAGTGGAACAGGGACTTACAGGTGGGTGGGGGAAAGGATGATTCCCATCAGGTATCAGAAATAGGGTTGTTACCATTTCTACAAATGTGCTGCCATTTGACTGATGGATAAATTGACTGCTCTGTGGGATAGGATTTGGGTGAGAGAGCCTGTCCCATCTGTTGTGTGTGTCCCACCCCAGTGTCTTTCCACAGCAAGTCAGGATCCTGTGTACCTATTGCCACCACCATCAGCTCAGCACTGACCTTGAAAGGGTTGCAGAGTGAGAGGGACTTTTCTTGTCTGATCTAGTTACTTAAATAGTGACAGAGACAGGCTCTCCATTGTTCTCACTGCTGTTGTAGTACAGAAAAGCAGGAGAAAAATAAATCTGCCCTCAGTACAGAAGAGTAAAGAATTGAAGGCAGATAGGGAGAATTTGTGGAGCTGGAAGGGGAAGAAACAGAGGGACCAGATTCCGAAAAAGAGATTTGGTCACAATCTTCTGCAGAACCCAGGGTGCCTGAGGCTCAAATTTCTTCTGGTATAAGCAAATGGCTGTGAAATGTACCAGCAAATTACTGGCTGGATGCCTATAGGAATAGCTGTTCCTGATGCCAATTACTGCATCAACTCAGGGAACAGTCATCTTTATTCTCCCAAGGATCTGATCCTGCACAGAGTGAAGGGCAGTAATGTGTGATGAGTTTTTAAATACATATATTTATATATGTATATGTATATATATGTATGTATACGCACACACATATATTTCCAGTTGGTCATCAGAAAACAAACAAACAAACAACACACTTGTGTATGCATTTAAATTTCAATGCTAGAATTAAGGTTGCAAAATGAGGTATACAGCAAATGCCAGAATTTTCCCAGGAGAAGGAACATCATGTTTGAAGCTTCCTTATCTGTTTCTTACAGATCTAGTTACTAGAGCAGCTGTGGGGAAGAATCACCATAATGACTCCCTGGAATGCACAGGAGTTAAAGCAAGAAAGAATGGAGACAAGGAACTGCATTCCCAAAGGGTATTTCTTGACACAGTAGTAACAGCTGATGGCAATGTCATGCTGCATTATTGAGGAGAAAAGGCTCAAGGAACAATGTAATGGAACAGAATTATCTTTGAAAAGTTTTCCTGTCTAAAAGTAGTCCAATGCAATCCGCATGCCTCTCCCTTTCTCTGTATGCATGTGCAGTGGACACGAGTAAAAAACAAAGCTGTTACTCAGTCCAGCCCTGATACAGCAACCTCGGGTGACTTGTATGGTGCTGTTGTTTCCCTCAGAGTCCTATTAAGTGAGTTAAGTCAGGAACAAGAGAATTATTTATTTTTAAGCTGGAAAGAAGATGGTGCAGGAAACAAGGTTGTGGAACTTTTTTATTTGTCTGGTGGCTTTTTGCCTTTTTTTTTTTTTTTTTTTTTTTTTTTTTTTTTCTTCCCAATTGGCCCTGATTGTTAGGAGGAAAGAAGGAAGTCTTAAAGGCACAGGAGCAGGCTGTCCCTGTGCGCTGTAAGATGAGCTGGCAGGGAAGAAGACCAGTGGGGCTGAACAGGGAACTTTTGCTGTGTATACAGGAGAAAAAGAGAGTTTATGGCTGGTGGAAGAAGGGGCAGACGACTTGGGGAGAGCACAAGGAAGTTGCCAGCATATGCAGAGAAAAATTCAGGAAGGCCAAAGCCCAGTACAAGCTCAGCCTGGCCACTATGGGTAAGGATAAAAAATATTTTTATAAATATGTTAATGTTAAGAGGAGGGCCAAGGAAAATCTCCATCCTTCACTGGATGCAGGGGGGAACATGACTACTGAGGTTAAGGAGAAGGCTGAGGTTCTTAATGCCTTCTTTGCATCTGTCTTTACTAGCCAGACCACTGTGGTACCCACTTGGGGTACTCAGCCTCCTGACCTGGAAGTCTGGGATGGGGAGTAGAAGAAACCCCCACAGTTCAGGTGTAAACAGTTAGAGATCTGCTGCTCCACCTGGACTGTCACAAGTCCATGGGGCCAGATGGGATCCACCCAAGGGTGCTAAAGGTGGATTCAATTGCTGGGCTGCTTTCCATCATCTGTCAGCAGTCATGGTCATCTGGAGAGGTCCTGGATGACAGGAGACTTGCTAATGTGATGCCCATCTCTAAGAAGGGTCGTAAGGAGGACCTGAGGAAATACAGGTCTGTCAGCCTGACCTCGGTATCAGGAAAGGTGATGGAACAGGTCATCTTGAATGCCATCACACAATGTACAACTGGAACAACGGGGAGGATCTGGCCCCATCAGCATGGGTTTATGAAAGGCAAGTCCTGACTGACCAACCTCATCTCCTATGACCAGGTGACGCACCTGGTGGATGAGGGAAATGTTTGTCTACCTAGACTTCAGCAAGGCCTTTGACACAGTCTCCCACAGTATTCTCCTTGGAGAAGCTAGCAGCCCATGGCTTGGACAGGTACACTCTGCTGGGTTAAAAACTGGCTGGATGGTCAGGCACAGAGGGTGGTGGTGAATGGAGTGAAATCCAGCTGGTGACCAGTCACCAGTGGTGTTCCCCAGGGGTCAGTGCTGGGACCCATCATCTTTAATATCTTTATTGATGATTTGGATGGGGGAATTGAGTGTACCCTCAGTGAGTCTGCAGAAGACACCAAGTTGTGGGGAAGTGCTGATCTGCTGGAGGGTAGGAAGGCCCTGCAGAGGGACCTGGCCAGGTTGGATTGATGGGCAGAGGCCAATGGGATGAGGTTCAACATAGCCAAGTGACAGAACCAGCACCTTGTCCACAACCCCATGAAGCGCTACAGGCTTGGGGCAGAGCAGCTGAAAAGCTCTGCAGAGGAAAAGGATCTGGGGGTGTTGGTAGATGCTCACCTGAACATGAGCCAACAGTGTGCCCAGGTGGCCAGGAAGGCCAGTGGCATCCTGGCTTGTATCAGGAATAGTGTAGCCAGCAGGACCAGGGAGGTGATCGTGTCCCTGTACTCACCTCTGGTGAGGCCGCGCCTTGAGTGCTGTGTTCAGCTTTGGGCCCTTCAGTACAAGAAAGACATTGAGGCCCTGGAGCATGTCCAGAGAAGAGTTACAAAGCTGGTGAAGGGCCTGGAACACAAGTCCAATGGGGAGTGGCTGGGGGCATTGGGGTTGTTTAGTCTGGAGAAGAGGAAGCTCAAGGCAGACCTTATTGCTCTCTACAACTACCTGAAAAGAAGTTGTGGAGAGCTGGGCTCACAGGTAACTAGTGATAGGACTAGAGTGAATGGCCTCAAGTTGCAGAAGGGGAGGTTCAGGTTGGAAATTAGGAGACATTTGTTCTCAGAAAGAGTAGTCAGGCATTGGAATGGGTTGCCAAGGGAGGTGGTGGAGTCACCATCCCTGGGGGTGTTCAAGGAAAGGTTGGATGTGGTGCTTAGGGATACACTTTAGTGGGTGACATTGGTGGTAGGGGGATGGTTGGACCAGATGATCCTGGAGGTCTTTTCCAACCTTAATGATTCTATGATTCTGAGGAATAGCAGTAAGAGATTTCTGTCCCGAATGCTTCTTTGTCATTTCAGGTATTAAGTTGTCTCGAAATGGCCAGATCCATTTTAATTTCTGTTCACTTTTGTAGCTCTCACACCAAACTCTCTCACCAGAGAATTCTTTTTTTTTTTTTCTTTTTTTTTTTTTTTTTTTTTTTCAAAAGGCAGAGGAAAGAGAACTATTTTTTTTTTTCTACCCATTGCAAGCATGTAAGCAGAAAAAAGGAGAATTTTCTGTCTTCCTTTGACAATTGCTAAGCTGCTAAGGGGACCAGCTCAGTGTCTCTAGTTCTATATGTGACTTTAGCATGCATAAAGCACCTCATCTAGTGTGTTTTAGCTTAGTACATTTACCTGACTGAGTTGCATGTGCTGCCAGGGAGTCATTTGTCCTCCTGCTAAGTCGTTTGTGCAAGCAGTTATTTATTCACATGCCATAGGTTTCAGGTCCTCTGCATGACTGAAGCGTCCTTATCAATGACATCTGAAGTGCCAGTTCCACTGAAATCAATGGAAAGTTATGCCTTTATCATAAATTTCATTTTTTAATATATGAATTTAATATCAATATCTGCACCTGCAAAACCTAGAAGAGTAATACATTTTACTTTTAATGAAACAGAAAATAATATCCACCAGAAACAAGTAAATTACTAATATGCACTAAAAAGCAATGTATTTGGATTCACTGATTTGTTGAAGTAACAAGAAGAAACAGAATTGTAGAATAACTAAGCTTTTTTAAGGATATTATTTATGCACAAAATGTCTGCTTCAGTGAAGAGAAGGCCCAAAATCTGACTTGGGAATGGAAAGGGGTAAGTAAGAGAAATTAGATTTTCATGGAAATTGTTAGTGGGACTCTAGCAGTTGCATGAGATGCATAGGTTTATTTTGACAAAACATCCCAGTCCCTTCAAGGAAAGGGTAAGAGTTCAGTATCCAGTGGGAATGACATGCCTCCCCTCTAGTTCCTGGTCTATCATGTACTGCAGAGCACAATAAAATGGCTCTTTCCTACAACTTCAGTGGTGATTAGAACTATTTGATAGGATGTGTTTGTTACTGAGAATGTATGTTCCTAAGTGGGAGAGGATTTGAATTCTGAAAGCTAATGATACCTCAAATAAAGCTAGAAATGAATCTCAGTAGTTATACATGGCCGTGCACAAACTCTCACAGGTGAGACATGAGCTAGGGATCTAAGCAGTCAGTTTGGGAATTCAAGAGCCCAGTTTCCAGGGAGACATTGTTACTTTTCCCCAGTGTGTTTTCCCTATGAATGTGTGCCATTTCTGGAGTTCTAGATGGACAGACTAGGAGCAGTGCCAAACAGCTGATGTGGTCTGTTGCTAGCATGCCCTACTGTTATCTGGAAGATGCCTTGTCACTCTTGTGTCTCCATGCTCCCTCTGTGGGGTTTTATTTACCTGTCTGCTTAAAACCTGGCTGACAGGCTGAGTATGTTCTGCTTCACTTGTTCATATGCAATGTCTGTGTGGTAAGTGAACAGGGAGCAGTGCTGTCCCAGCTCAAGAAATGGATGTTGGCTGTACTGCATATTTCAATACTACCAAATAAAGACATAGCTACAGGTAACAGTGGTAAGTACTGCCTTAAGCTAAAAGTAAAGAACATGACTTTTGTGATATTTTCACTTGTACCATTGTCATCCACAGCTGAAACACAGTAGCATGGCCCAGGACATTGTGGCAAGAGCTCACAATTTTGACACCACTTTCCAGTGTGATTTTGGGTAAGTCACCAGAAATCCTCTTTTTTCTCTTGTCACAGAGGTTAGTGAATGTGACATCACATAAGCAAGTTCAATAAATATACCTTAAAAAAAGAAGAACTGACAGAAGGTGGGTTGTCACACAAAAAGTGACATGAATAAAACTCTTCAATAGCTCCTGATTATCAATGGAAATGCAGGCTGATGCTACATGAGACAGTTGCTGTAACTAAAGGTAAACCTTTGCAGAAAGAAATCCTAGCTATAGGATACCATTCGGACAGTGATATAATTAATACCACATCCTTAGAGAATGACCAGGATGAAGACACATTAGTACACATAGAAATTCTTTCCCAGCCATTTTGAAATACTAGGCAAAAAGTGATTTAAGCCCTCCAAGGCCTTTGTCCCTAAAAGAAGATGGATACTTGAGTACAGCACCCTATTATTTTGGAATGATCAAAGACCCTGGGTCCCTGTAAAACTCTCCTGCTATCTGACTGTGCTTCCACAGCTGGGGATACTAAAAGGTGCTGTAGGTTTGTGTGTAGAGTGCAACCTCTGCCTGTAAATACATGATTGGTGTGCATCACTCTCAAGTTTCAATGTTTTTTTCAGCAGAAAAAAAAATGCTGGAAAATGTTTTTTCAGCAGAGTTCCCACAGAACTCTGCAACTATGTAGGTATTTTATGAAAAATAAATAGAAAACACTATTGTAAAAACTCTAGTTTTAAAATGCCTATCAAATTAACTTCTGGAATTTATGTCAATTTATAGTGTTTTGAAAGGACATCAGATGAGAAGTCCCAGGATGCTAATCACCTGCCACCAGAATTATTAATTTCATTATGTGTCTTAAAAGGAAAGATCCAGTAGCTGCTGAGGGAGTCCCTTGAAGAAAACAGTACTTCTATGTCAGCACATGACAGTGATAGATTAAAAAAACAAAACAAAACAAAGCAAAATCTTAGAGACAAACTACTCTTTTCTGCTCTTTTCCCAGTGAAAAGGAGATTGCAGAATTGCAGAATGGTTTGGGTTGGAAGACACCTTAAAGATCATCCAGTTCCAACCCCCCTGCCATGGGCAGGGACACCTCCCACCAGACCAGGTTGCTCAAAGCCCCATGCAACCTCGCCTTGAACACCTCCAGGAATGGGGCATTGGCAACCTCTCTGGGCAACCTGTTCCAGTGTTCCAGTGAGTGAAGAATTCTTCACCCTCTGAGTGAATAATTTCTTCTGAATATCTCATCTAGATCTACCCTCTTTTACCTTAAAACCATTCCCCCTTCTCCTGCCATTATCGGATTGATCAGAGTCCATAGAGCGCTACCAGCTTTCTCAGATGCAAGACGGGGCCCAACAACCTTCCTAAACACTGCTTAACACTAACATGATACCTGGCTTTATGAAAGCTGCAAATTTTGGCCCAACAAAAATTACAACAATACAGCAATTATAGCTTAGTTCTGCTATAAGAACACTCTCTGGCATCCCCTTACTGTTGTCAGGGCATGTAATCCATTTTCTCTAGTGAATTATGTGGTATTCCCTATGGCAGAAACACTGCTTTGCATTTTGCTACATTCCTTTTTATCTGGATTTTGTGTTTTATGCTTTGCATATAGCCCTCAGCCAATATAATTTCCTTACTAGAATCTCTCCCTTTCTGTCTGGTGCTCCCTTCCCCAGTTGTGTTTAACATGTGAAGGGCAAGGTAGTATGGATGACTGAAAGCAGTATCTTCTGTACAGCTCTGTCCCTCATAACATTATTCTGGACAAATTGTCCACCTGTGAGATGAACAGGCTCATTCTATGATGGGTGATGAAATGGCTCAACAGTACAGCTCTAATGGTTGTCGTGAATGGAGCTACATCTGACTGGTGATTTTCCACCAGCAGTGTTCCTCAGGGCTCAATTCTAGGGCCAGTCCTGTTCAACATTTTTATCAATGATCTGGATGCAGGAGTTGAACACTTCCTTAGCAAGTTTGCTAGTGATATTAAACTGGGAGCTGCTGTTGACTCTCTGCAGGGATGAGAGGCTTTGAAGAGGAAGCTACTTACGATACCTTGAAGAGTTGTATGATCCTCAATAGCAAGAAGTTCAACAATACAATGCCAGGTTCAGCACCTGGGATGGAGTTATGCCAGACACAGGTACAGACTGGGAGATGAGTGTCTGGACAGCAGCTTGGCAGAAAAGAATCTGGGTGTGCTGGTCAACAGCAGGCCCGACACAGTGAGCCCTGGCAGACAAGAGGGAAAACTGCATTTTGGGGTGCATTAAACACAACATAGGCAGCTGGTCAAAAGATGTGATTCTCCTATTGTATTTAGCACTGGTGTGTCTAGTTTCTGGCATGATTTTCTCTTGCCTTGTTGCAGAGGAATTTTTTAGGTGTGCATTTAATGTACATTTTTGTGTTTATATTTTTTACTTGGAATCTTTTATAATTCATTGAGGTGTAGTTCTGCAGTTAAAGTTCTGTACAAATATCTTAGGAATCCTTGCTAAATTAGTACAAACTACATTAAAATCCTGCTAGTTCTATTTCTAACCTTTCTGTGGCAGTATATGGCTAAAAAGTCATTCTCAAGTGCATTAGAACTAACTGCTGGTTATTTTTGTATTAAAATTTGTTTGTGAAAGATTTTGCTTATATTCTATGTATAATTAAAAAATCATTTTTCTTTGTGGATTTTTCCAGCTTGTTATGAATTTATCTCCAGAAAGAGCATGTGTTTCCCTGTTACTTTGTAATGTATCTTCATAAAATTAATCTTACCAAATTCATTTCCACACATCCATCTAAGGACCCCATTCTAGAAAATATTTTTATTAAGAAAAGAGTGACAGAAAAAAGCCCAAATTATGTTGCTTGTTGACTTAGAGCAGCATAGAGTTTAGAACTGCAGCCTTGGAATGTAAAACATATTTCTAAGCGTGTATTTTCAGGTCAACCTCAGACTTTAGTAACTCATCAGTAGTGCAGTCTTTGAACTGGAAGTCTTTTAGCAGTTTCCCCAGAGAGCTAATGAAAAGCTAAGAAGGTATTTCATTTGATAATAATTATGTCATTAGCATTTTCCTTGGAGATAAAAAATTATGCCAAGCTAGAAATGGTCACTTTTGTAGAAATAGAGCAGTAATTTAACCACAATTTCTAATTTTTACTTTGTCTCCATATGTGAAATGCAGTAAATTACTATAAGATGTTTGATCTGTGACTGTAGTTGAAGTTTTAATCAGACATATTCTGTAATGAAACATTCTCCAACAGGAACCTGCATACTTTTTCTTACACTCTGATATGGTAAGGCAATTAAATTAAATACTGCCTTTTTGTTTGTTTGTTTTGTTGTTTTTATTATTTTGTTTGTTCATTTTTAATACAAAAGGAGCTGGCTGCTGCAGAAATTAAAACTATCAAGAAATACATTTTAATGGATTTCTGAAAACAAGACATTTCCTTTCTCTCAAGCTCTAAAAGCAATTCAAGTTGGAAGGCAGAAGGTGAGTTTACAGCATAGCACAGTTTGTACCCAAGTGTACAACCTTGAAGAAATAAAATAATACATAGATCAGAAAAAAAGAACTTAAGTGTTCAGAATGAGTGTTCATTGGACTTACCTAGAACTTATGGACTCATACAAACCTCTGCTCTGCAGCAAAATTAGTCCTGATTATCTGGTTTTGAGGCTAAGTAAAATAAGGGAATGTATGTAATTCCTAGGCCTGTCCATTCTAATAATGTTTTTATGGGGCAGAATGCTGTATTTCAATTACGTAAAGACAAAGTAATTTTATCTTAAATGACTGAAAATGTACAATCTAGGAAAGGAAGGATAAGACAAATTAATTCTGAATGGTTCTCTCATTTTAGGCTAGCTGATAAATGCAATCCTCAGCTTTTTAGTTACATAAATATAGTCTAAAAATTTATAAATGAGAAAATGAGAGTAGTCTCAATAATTAAGCCCTCTACTTAAAAGAAACACTCAAAGAGTTGTCAAGTGCCAGACAGATCAAGTTACATCTAAATCTAGTTTTGAGTGAAAATTCATTCCTGCTTTCTTTTTCTAAACACAACAGATGATTTGAACAATTTGTTGCTTTCAATGAAAGTTTACAATACCTTTAATTAAAATAGAATGAAATATCCCATTAAAATTATTACAAGTAAAAGTTAAACCTGCTACCTTGGCAACAGGCTTTAGGTTTAAGTCCTAGTGGCTGGTAGTGATGATGAACTGGAAGATGCCATCTCTCCAGTGCCCTGTTATCACTCTGTTCTCTTTCTTCTGATTTGATTGTTGTTAGCTGCTGACGTGAACAAGATATCCCCTTAATCTTACTAGGATTTAATCAGATTGGATGTTTTCTTCAATTAAGTAGAAAGATTCATAGCCTTATTTGAACGCTTTTTAGGGAAGGGAAGGGAACGGAAGAAAAGAGAAGGGAAGGGAAAGAAAGGAGAGGAGAGGAGACTTGAGGAGACTCGAGGAGAGGAGACTCGAGGAGAGGAGACTCGAGGAGAGGAGACTCGAGGAGAGGAGAGGAGACTCGAGGAGAGGAGACTCGAGGAGAGGAGACTCGAGGAGACTCGAGGAGACTCGAGGAGAGGAGACTCGAGGAGAGGAGACTCGAGGAGACTCGAGGAGACTCGAGGAGAGGAGACTCGAGGAGAGGAGAGGAGACTCGAGGAGAGGAGACTCGAGGAGAGGAGACTCGAGGAGAGGAGAGGAGACTCGAGGAGAGGAGACTCGAGGAGAGGAGACGAGAGGAGACGAGAGGAGACTCGAGGAGACTTGAGGAGAGGAGAGGAGACTCGAGGAGAGGAGACTCGAGGAGAGGAGACTCGAGGAGAGGAGAGGAGACTCGAGGAGACTCAAGGAGAGGAGACTCGAGGAGACTCGAGGAGACTCGAGGAGAGGGGAGGGGAGGGGAGGGGAGGGGAGGGGAGGGGAGGGGCAGACTGCATGGACATCAGTTCAGCAGTCTTGGTTTAGCTGCTGGTTCTTGTGCTGGTAACCATAACGACATGAAGGTTTGCAAAATGCAGAATAAGGTCCTAAATAGAGGTCAACAGGGGAGAAGAGGATTTTAGGAGAAATCAACACAGACAAGACAAGCTGATAATTAATGGCCCTGCAGAAATGCATAATTTTAGTCCTTGTTTTTCTGTGCTGATTTTGGGGCATCTCAGTTAAGAAGGGAGAAGTGCTGCAACAGGTAATCAGAGGACATTGTGAAATTTCCATTACTGAAGGTCTAAAAAAGCAGCCTAAAATAATACCTGGCATCCATAGTTCAGGGATGGCAAGACTTATTCTGAGGGAGGAGGTGTGCTTCTTAAATGTGCAATTTTGTGATGTAAAAAAGATGAGATCTTCAATGCCCTGAAACTGAAAGAGCTAAGGTTAGGTAATATAAAAGAAACTTTCATTTGTTTGTTCTTTTTGTTTGTTTGTTTGGTTGGTTGGTTTTTGGTCACTCAATGAGTATATTCACTATAATAGCATTAACGATATCTTTACCAGAAAATTCTTGTTTTTAGAAATACAAATACTTCCATTTTGTCAACAAATGAAGCCTGTTTATGAGCAGACTAATTAAGACTATTCAATCTTTTCTCTGTAAAAGCACATTGTTCTACTAAAGAAGATGCCAGTATCTTAATTCTTTATGAAGAAAAAACGATTTTGTCAGAGGAAAATAGTCAGGAAAGATTATTTGATTATTATATTTGATTATTTGAAGTTTCAGATTAATTTAATTGAGCTCTGATGAACAAAATTAGTTGTCCTAGTCTACTTATAACCTCATTTGAATGGTTTAGTAAATTAATACAATAGAAATTGTGGTTGACTTGATCTTTCTGCAGCCTGAGTCTCAGTTGTTTCTGTCTGTCTCTTCCCTTCTGCCCATGTAAAACACAGGCAGTGACCGCAGAGAATGAGCACTGGAGCTGCTCTTTAATGATGTTTACTGAAGCAGTTTCACTGCAGGACAAATTCCAAAGTTAGTGAAATGAAAGTCTGAAGAAAGTAGACAGTTATTGGAGACAGGCTGGAGAAGCAAAACCAGTGTTAGTGATTGTATAATGCTGAATGTGTTTTAACACTGCAAATGAAAGCAGTGGTGATCTGATCTGTTTGATACTTTGAGAAGTTAATTTCCAAAACACTGGTTATGAAATAAATGTATGAGCCCAGAGAGTAGTCCTGGTAATCTCTGTGTGTAGTATCTTTCTGGTTTAGTTTTCAGATTATATAGATTTCCCAGCTTAATTGTATCAGTGGTACAATTCCTTAAGGAGAGAGGCCAGACCCCATATAATAAAAACAGGTGTTTGAAGTATGAATATATTTTTGATGTCAGATGATTTGCTAGCTTTCAAGAGTTGCCTTCTCATGATTTAATTACAACCACCTAAGAAATGAAAACCAACCACTCTCCAATCCCACCAGCCCCCACTCCAGCCTGAAAGTCTTAGAAATACATAGGAGAGCTATCTAGAGGAGAATGCAAAGGGGAAAATGCTTTTAACTCTCCTGTAAGTCTCCTGTTCTTTGACTCTACTTCTATTTCTGCACATTGTGCACCCTCTATGTCTTTTTTCTTATTTATCAGATCCTTTTTCTAACCATCCTCCAACAAGAGCAGAGCTATGCAGCTGTGTGTCCTGTCTCAGACTGTTTTGATCTTTGATTTGCTGGCAACCAGAGAGCTTTGCTCCATTGTTGCACGCACAGTGAGAGCACTTCATTAACCCTCCTTACTGATTCATTGGAGGGATGCACTAGACCTGAGGCTGTATGAGAACAGCCAGAAAGTTTTCCAATTTAAATCTTGAGAAAGTTGGATATCTGAAAGTTGGATACATGGAGACCGGAAAAACTTGACAGAAAATTCCTAAAAGTACACTGACTGTCAGAAGATAAGGAGAATGAAGTAATGCTGTTTTGCTGCTTATACAGCGTCACAGGACTTGCTTGGGAGAAGTAATAATGAAAATTTTCAGTTAAGTAATGGTTTTGTTCACATCTGAAAGGCAGGTCATTAGCTCATGAGTTTCTTGTCTTTCGCAGCTGAATTTCCTGGAGCACATTTAACCTCTAGCTGTGTTAGGTTGTTTATTTTAGATGGAAGTACCTAAGTCTTTTTCCTGTGATGCCACTTGCTTGCTATAAGGAGTACAACACTGTTCTCTGCTCTCTCAGGCAGACCTTACTCTCATGGGTATTTCTTATTGTTGCTTTTGTTGCTGCAGCTAATGTCCTCCCTGTAAATTTTATGTCTTTTTATTTTACTTTATTTGAACAGAAGGATCTGTCTGTTCTTTGTCAGTCACAGTAAGGTGATTTTCACACACACACAGAGTACAGGATTTTGCAGAATACTGGAAGATATGGGTAATCAAACACAGGTAACCCCACAGGTTTCAGGTATTGTTGGCCATATTTTGACATTGCAATAGGTCAACACCTAAAATCTTAAGAGTTACATACATATGTGTTTTGTAGATTATTTGAATTTTACTTCATTAGATATACTTATCAGTATGGGCAAAGAAACAAAAAGGATAAAGAAGCCTCATTTGCTTTTTAATATACTGTAAACTCATCAATAGAAGAATATGAAAAACATGCACAGTCAGCATTAATACAGTAAACACACAAACAAAAAATATTCTTTCCATATAGAAATATGGATTTCCTTTTAACCCTGGTGTATCTGCACATGCCTTCCATGCCTTCCCTTAGCAGCAGCATCTCACTCTCCCAAAAGATATTACAATGCCATGGTGCCATGGTCTGTGCACTGCTTGCTATACTTTTAAACAAATTATATGAAGGATTAAAAAAAAAAAAAAAAAAAAAAAAAAAAAAAAAAGCATGCAGTAACAGTGAGTTCTCCTTCTTTCAGATAGTTACTTTAATAGCTCTACTCCCTTGGAGCTGGCCAATGAACCAATATTTTTGTTTCCTTTTTGTGTATCTGATTTTATATGACTACACTTTGCTTCCCATGCTATTTCTTATTGTAGATGAAGCCATGGACTACCATGTATTGGCTTAGGGCAGAGAGGCCATTTGGTTTTTGCCTTATACATGAAATGTGAATGGGGAAGATTAAGCAAATCAGCTGGGATTCCTCAGCCTGGCTGGACAGCGATGCAAATAAAAGAGAATGCATTTTTCTTTGTTCTGTGTCTGTGCTCATTGACATGACACAGAATCACAGAATTTTAGGGATTGGAAGGGACCTTGAAAGGTCATCTAGCCCAGATATGATGCAACATGGAGGCCAGGATGTTTAGAAGAAGCAGCTAATATGATGGAAGCCATCCAGAGGCTATCAAATATACCCCCAAAAGTGGAAAGGATCATGACTGCTTTCTGGTTAGAGTTACAATTGTTCAGTCAAAGATTATCTAGTCCAACTGCCTGACCACTTCAGGGACAAGAAAAGCTAAAGCATATTAATGAAGGCACTGTCCAAAGCATCTTGACCGCTGACGGTTATGGAGTATCAACCTCTCTAGGAAGCCTGCTGCAGTGTTTGATCACGTTTATAGTCAATAAATTTTTCTTGATGCCTTGTCTGAACCTCTCGTGGCCCAGCTTTATAATGTTCCCATGCATCCTGTCATCAGTGATCAGGGAGCAGAGTCTGGCACCTCCCTTTCCACCTCCCCTCCTCAGGAACTTGTAGAAATAAATGAGGTGGCCTGTCAGCCTCCTATTCTCTAGACTAGACAATCTAAATGTCCTCTCAGCCCTTTTACTGGCTTTGTTGCTCTCTGCACTCATTCAAGTAACCTATTACCCTTTTTATATTGTGGACCCCAGAACTACGCACAATATTCAAGGTGAGGCTGCACCAACAATAAATATAGTGACAGAAACACCTCTTTTGTCTGGCTGGCTGTGCTGTGCTTAATACACCCCAAAATGCAGCTTGCCCTCTGTTGTTATTTAGCCCTGGCAGGCAGCTCAGCACCACACAGCCACTCAGTCACTCTGCCCATGTGGGATTGGGGAGAGAATCACATAGGCAGAAGTTCAAGAACTCCTGGGTTGAGATTAAAACAGATCTTTAGGTAAAGCAGAAGCTGTGTGTGCAAGCAAAACAAAACAAGGAATCCATCTGCCACCTCCCATCAGTAGGCAGGCGTATAGTCACTCCCAGGAAAGCAGGGCTTATCATGTGGAACAGTTTCTTGGGAAGACGAATACCATCACTCCTGACATCCTTCTCCCCCACCCTCCACCCCCTTCCTCCCCTGCTCCTCACCCCCCACCTTCTTTACCCCAGCTTTTATTGCTGAGTGTGGCATCATATAGAATGGGATATCCTTTGGCCAGCCTGGGCCAGCTGTCCTGGCTGTGTCCCCTGCCACCTTCATGTGTACCCCCAGCCTCCTCACTGGCAGGGCATCATGAGAAGCTGAAAAGTCCTTGGCTCTGTGAAAGCACTGCTAAGCAACACTAAAGCATTGGTGTGTTATCACCAATTTTCATCAAAACTTCCATCAAAAATCCAAACACTGCATTGTTAGAGACTCTGTGAAGAAAATTAACTCTATCCCAGCCAAAACCACGACACCCTCCTGGCTGCCAGGGCACACTGCTGGCTCATGTTGAGCTTACTGTTGACCAGCAGCCCCAGATCCCTTTCTGCTGAGCCACTCATCCAGCCACTCATCTCCGTGTCTGTACCTATGTCTGTCACTGCTCTGCCTCACATACAGAACCTGGCATTTTCCTTTGTTGAATTTCATGTCAGTCATGACTGCCTAATGCTCAGATGTGCTGCACAGAACCAGGGGATCCAGCAAGGGAATACCCAATGGAATACTCAGATGCAGAGGGGATAAAACTTAAGAAAATGGAAAAACTGATTTTGCTGATTTTTGAGCACCTATTTCTGAAAGAAATAGAATATGTATGCAAACGAAAAAGAAATACTATGTACCTGAATTTTCCTTAGGCAGATCTGTTTTGTATGCACAAAGCTGAGGGTGAGGCTTGCACTGGAACAGGTAACAAAGTTACACGTTTTGCCAAATTTGATGGAGCAAAAACCTCATACTGTCCCCACACCTATATGTCTCTCCTGTCTCTGTCTCCCCTACTAAGACTTCAGGGAGATTACGAAGTGTTGCCAGGGAGAAGATGCCCCATTCTGGCTATAGGTGTGCTCATGTCTAAGTCCATTTTGTCATCAAGATTGATTTGTTGCTCTGAGGCTTTGTTTGTGATGCAAATGTGAAAAGAGAGTGAGATATGAAAAGCAGGAGAGGGGCTTTACAACTGTGATCTGCCATGACAGCCAGGGTAAAATGCTGTTCATGATCCAGATGGCAGGTCTTGAAACCCCAAGTAAATAATTGCCTCCTGCCATACATGTGAATTCCCAAATGTTTGTAAAAGCTGGAGGTTTTAGCTAGGCTCCCCACATGGGACTAACTAGGGTTCATCCAAGCCTCGTGCCTGGCAGCCAGTATAGTTTTTAAGAAGAAAAATCAATCCTTAACCATAGCTCTTGGTAATGGGTAAGCAGTGTTATTTACAAGGAGTGCCAACATAATTAATCCCTGTAACAATACCACATATTTTTTTTGTTTCTTTTGCATTCCGAATAGGACACTCTGCAACAATCCAAGGAAGATACAGGAGTTTTTCTTTTTCTGTGAAATTCCAGCATTTCCACTCTGGAAGTTCAGTATATCCTCTGAAGCTGTTTATATTGAATTGCTGTGATGCTGTGATTCCCAGAGCAATTCTATTTATGGGCTGATCAAAAGTGTGTTGAAATAATTCCATTGATTTCTTTGGCTTTGGATCTCTTCCATTAAGTTTAAACATAACCTCAAAATATACTTTGTTCTGGAATTAAAGAGGCTTGTACTCTTTTCCCAAGATGGATCAGTTGCATCTATTTGGAGAAATAGCATCCTTGCTATTTCATGGTAGCGCTTATCCATAGTAACTAAAATTCCTGCTTGAAAGGTTTAACTTTGCTATTTACCAGTACATCTATGAGTTTGTTAACCTATCTGCTTCAGCCTGCCATTTATGTCAGGAAAAAGATTCACTGTTTTGCAGAAGAGGATTTATCAGAAAGGCGGTTTCATGAAATCAGAAGTATTCATTTTCATTATGCTGGCAGCTTGTCACCACAGACTTGGGCAAAAAAGGTCTGGTGTTATCTTTTTTGTACATGGACATGAAGTTAGATATTCCAAAAGGTCTGAATGCCAAATGTTTTGTGGCTTTGATAAAACCACATCATTAAAGTTCATGTAGTGCCACAGTGTATGATTCAGTTCAATGTAATGGGAAGGAGTGTATCTGTCTGTGTATAATGAGTTAGGTAGGTTAAATCCTCTAAGAAAGGAACTACAGGATCCTGTAGCTTATTTAAAGAAAGTCTAGCTTATTCACCCCATCTCAGAGAAAATCCATGAATAGTATGTCAGTTCTTTAAAGAAGCTACCTAGAATATTGAAGGGTAGCATGCTGAGCAAATGGTTCAGTTTAGACATGAAGTTCATTTTTATTTTGCCAGCCCTTTCATGTAATGAGTAAAGAAAAAAAAGAAAGTTTTATCTTTCTGAGTCAGACTGAATTTCACTTAGAAAGCTACCTGAATTGCTTGAAATTAATCTCATTTACAACACATTTCAGTATTTTCTATGCACCAAAAGAGACTGTACTTCCTGAACTACTGATGGTGTACTAAGACAATACATTTGATTTTGGCCGGTCTTTTATAAAGGTGTTCTTCCACTGGTGAGTTGGGTGTCACAAAATATGTTATTCCCACTGTACTCTAGCATGTCCCGTGCTTTCCTTAAGGAGTCAGCCATCTTTTTATTTTTGAGATTTATTTGTGTTTCAGTACAAGAGCACTGCAACAAGAATATGTGGAAATGTATCAGAACAACCAAAATGGTGCTCACAAGTGGCCCATGTTCACTGTGCTATTATTATATAGGTTTGTTTATGAAGGGAGATTTAGAAGTAAAGAGAAATCACGAGTAGTGAGAATTCAGTAGTAATCTCTTAGAGAGCTAGAGTTTCAGGTTACCTATTGGTTACACTGTTAGTTATTTAGCTTGGTGGATGTTTATGGTGGAACAAATACATTTGATTTAATTGAGTCCTTTTAGTAAGTTTGTCTTCTTCATTGGACCTCACCTCAAATTTAAGTCTGGTACTGGCACCAGAAAAAATAACAAAACAAAAACAACCAACCAACCAAACAAAAAACACACAAACAAAACAAAACAAAAAACCAGAATAACACTGATGATGTAGAAGGTTATTGACATGAACAATGACATCAGATTACAGAGGAGCAGTTTTCTGCGATGATCAGTCGATGAATCTCCATGATGAATGACATGAAAGTCCACATGTTACAGCATCTTTCTGAATATCCAAGAACATCTTCTTAAGAAAATTTGTCTCTGTACTGATCTATAAATACCCTTAGTGCCTTATCAGTTCATATGATTGAACAGGCAGGTGGTATGTTTTCAGTATACTATATGAAATATTTTCTACTATTCCTTTAAAGTCATGCTGATGTTATAGCTTGGGAATTTGGGCATTACTTTTGGCTTTCAAATATTTTCATACTTTCAAATATTTTCATATTTGTGAAGTCTGCTTGACAGGATGCAGGAAGTTCTTTAAAGCTGTAAAATCATGTAGAGAGATCTATCAGAACAGAAATGCATGACAGACACTCTGTAGATGGACTGAGGACCTTCTTTGTGTGTGTTATGAACATACTGCTTTGGATTTCTCCTCTATGTAAAAAAAACAGTTTTGATAAGTTTTGATAGTAAAACTGTAGTGACTTGATATTGTGCTGGGAAATGAATTAGTTTTCTGTCTGCTTTGATATAATGGCTAATAGAAAGCTTTCAGAATGGGAGGATGCACTTTTAAATGTTGACTTTGCATTGAGAGTTAACAGTTTCAAAGGTATGATCAACTGGAATATGTGAGGCTTTACCTTAAAGAGGTAATCAGTTAAAAATGTGTTCCAATGTATGCGCCAAGCCAGTGATCAGTCAGTTAGGTATGTGCTTGTTTCTACAAGGACAGGTTTTGGCAGGTTGTGAATGGTTGTTTTATGTTTGTAGAACAGATATCAAACAGCAGTGGGCATGCCTATAGATTACTTTTGCCAAGTAAAGAATCATTTTCCTTTGCGAGAACAAATGTGCACCTGACAGCATCCTTTTGTATCCCATGTACATCAAAAAACATTTATTAAACTATAGTTCAAAATGGGTATTGTAACTATCTAGAGATCTAGAGAAGTATTTTAAAATTATAGCAAAATAATACACACAGCAAAACAGGTTTTGGAATAGGTTGCAACCTTTCTTTGTACACATATTTCATGCCTAATACCTTCTGTTCAATCATACACAAAAAAAAAACAAACAAACAAGCAAACAAAAACCCACCAGCTATTCAATCTTAGCTTCCCCTTAGCTTTCTCCTAAAGCATGATATGTAGAAAAATGTGCATATTGAATTTCTAAAATATATTTATTGGAAGCTCAGAAAAAAGACAGAAGTCTTTTGCATGTATTTTTCTGCTAACTGTTGATTACTGTTAACATGGAACTGAAGCATACTGTCTTATAGCTTATATGAAGAAAATTAATATGAATTGCAGACAATTCTAGATATATTTGCTTTTTTCTATTATTTTGAACCAGCAAAGAACAATAATGTGCTTTCAGAAGGCTTGTCGCTTTAGTAGACATTCTCTTTGAGTAGAAATTTGTGTAACATTGCCATTTCAGGGCAAGAACTTGTGAAATGAATTAACAAAATTTGATCCTGCATGTGATAATAATTTGAACGGGTCAAATTGTTAGATTGGAAGTTTTAATCATGCTACTGTAACACAATGCTTATTAATTTGTGATACATTTATTTATTTTTAATGTGATTTATCAGAGCTAGGCAAATCAAAGTTGAGCAAAAAATTGAGTTCTATGTCTGGTAAAGCATAATGGAGGGAAATGAGGAATTTTGAAATTGGTAATTTTATGTGATTGTAATTTAATTTTCTTTTTGTGGATTCTCCAACTAAATACTCTGTAATAATCATGTTTTCCCTTCCCCTTCCCCGACAACATTTTATTTATTTCAGAATGAAGGAGGTTTCACTACTGCGTAGGCTCAACCAAAGAAGTTTTATCACTTGATTCATATCGCATGCTCTCCAAAAGACAAGTCTATGTCATGCCAGAAATGACTACTGAGAGCAGTTTGCTATGAACACAGATTGTAACATAAGAAATTTAATTTGTGTTGCATTACAAGGAATATAGTTTTACTTGAGCTGTGTTGCCTAGATTTTTCTTGATTAAATAAATAATTTTATATATTTCATAACCATTTGTTATTATATTTATTATATCCACTTGTTCTAGCAAGATGGCACTGAAGTTATTGGTTCACAGAGTAATTGTTGTAGAAGCACAGAAAATAATGACTGGAACTCAAGTTCTAGCTATATTTCATATGGTAACTTCTGTAAAGGATGATAGTTTTTATTAGAAAGAGATCTTGTCTCAACATTTGCCTTCCACCACTGAGCTGTTAATCTGAGCTGTTTTTCACTTGCAGACTTTCTACTAAACTGTGGAAACTAACCACAGCTGTTAGCAAAAGCTTAGTTTGGCTTTCATACCTGCTAATATGTTTGATGATATCAATGTTTGTACATCTTTCAAATCTAACGTTGTCTCAGCTGAGCTGGAAGCCTGCTCATTGATATCAAGTGACAGGAGACATAAAAGTGCCTTCAACTAAAGAGAAATCAAGTAAGAAATTCATTCTTACTGTTTGTTTCCAGTTGATTCATCAACCCTATGAATATTTGGTCCTGTGTGACAGATTTAAATGGCCAGTTCAAAAAAAACCCTACATTTTATTTATTTTTTAATTAATTAATTAATTAATTATTTTTTCCTGACATGTCAGTGCCATTCATGTCCTGCAGGATTATCTGAGAAATGTATTAGCTCTAACCTATCAACCTATCTATCTTCACAGAAAACTCATGGAACCCTTGTTTCCATTGTGCTGATTAGGAAAGTGATATATGGAGAGACCAAAATAAAGAAAGATCATAAAGGGTTTAGACAGCTTTCTGCCAATTTGGTTGTCTAGATTCAAAAGTGCAACAAGTAGCTGCTTAGCCCTGCAGCTTCCTAAAACTATGTGGATATTTAATTCTTGAATCACCAGGAAAGTTTTGTGGGATTTAATGAGAGAGATTTGCATACATAAAGAGCCACATTGGTGCGTAGCTAATGACTTTAAGTTAGGTTATTGCCTGCACTATTGTGTGCTGAAGTTGAAAAGAAAAGGAAAACTACAGAAATACTCTCTCTTGGGATCCACTGGTAAAATCAGCAGCAGAGAGTAGGTTGCATGTCTGCATATACAATAAATCAGGAATATTCTCCATCTTCTCCATTTTAGAAGAGTGTCAGGCTTATTTTATGCCTTAGTGCCCCTCAGCTCAGATTGTACCAATTTGAGAATAGAGGCAGAAAGCTTCCTGCAGAGTGTCTTCTTTTTGTGGATTTGAAACAGCTATCACAGCAGTGCAGTCCTTCATCTTAATACGTGAAGCTAGATGGAGTCATAAACAACTTCTGGGATGTAGACCAGTCAACCTGGTGGCATTACATGGTTGACCTCTATCCCACCTTTTTGTCTGTATCGCTCAGTAAACTCCTTTTATTCATCTTATGTGTGTGGTTTGCTTCAAACATCTTCACTAATAGCTTATTACCTCCCTGCTGAAATGGTTTACTCTTTAACAGTTACTCTATGACAAAGGAAAAAACTGTTGGACCATACACTGTGCTGTTTCAGCATCTTTCTGTTTACTCAAAAAAAAAAAAAAAAAAAAAAAAAAAAAAAAAAAAGAGGAAAGGCAGAGGCAGAATTTGGCAAAAGCCCAGTAAGGCAATATCCTTTTTTTTTTTTTTTTTTTCTATTTTATTATAGCTCTTTTAAAAGGGAGCATGTAGTTTTCTCCACATGGGCACAGAATTCAGCAAAGGGAAATGTAATGAGGCAGAAAAGAAGTAGGATGTTGACAGGAAAAATGAAGGAAACCACTAACTACATAGATAAATATCAGAACATATTGCAAGTGGTCACAGCCACAGAAGGAGCTGGAACAATCTCTTTTTCTTTCATAAAAAGCCATGTTTCTATAGGAAGTCACACGGAGTTCCTGTTATGTCCAATTTAAAAACAAATCTAAAATGTCAGCCCCTCTGTGCAGTCTGCACATTTCTAAAGATTGTTGAGCAGATATGATTTAATGTCTATTTCAATGTCTGTTATTCCTATTTCTCTGCTAAGTCTGAGCTTTCAGGGGCAATGAAACAAACCACAAAACACCAACCTTGCTTGGAAATTGGAAGGTGATTAGAAGGATAAGACTGGGAAGATGTTGGTGAATGGTTGGAATCAGCTAAAGATGTAAACAGAATTTAGGATTAGGTCTGCAAATGATAAAATACATTTTCATTACACGTGACATACATTTTCATAACACATGTGACAGTTTACATTTGATTCTACATGGTCCAGAGACAGTAACCCCATGGACATGTTTTATGTAGATTGATCTTTTTCTAATTGTTTGTGCCATTTCTTTATTAAAAGAGTCTCACTTAAAAATCCAGATTTTGGTATACATTTTGGCTTGTTTAGCGCAATTGTGATCCTCAGCTTTGAATGTGTCATACCCAGTTTTGCTCAGATATTGCTATTGAGTTACACTGCATAAAAGCACAAAAATTGAATTTTGGGAAATAAAGGTTGCAATGGTCATGGTAGTGCTCTGCAAGTTATAAAAAGCTATGGCAAAACCTGAAAATTTCCATGCAGTTTTTATAAAGAATTTGATTTAATTTCAGTCTCTTCCTTTTGCTACAACATGGAGAAATATGATTACAAAATATAGTGTGATAAGAAAATCTGCTACAATTTTGTCTGAAAAAGAATATGTAAACCAAACCTACTCTGCCAAAATTGGATAACATGTGTAGTATATTTAAGATTTTGCATTAATTTTGAAATAGCCAGTCTGAAAAAGAGTAATATGCAGCTTGATATCAAAATTGAAAAAGCTGCAGACAAGAATAGGAAAATGAAATTAGTTTTTCAAAGAGATGTATGGAGACACACATGGAAGAGCAAAACTCATGAAATGCTAACACGTTTAATACCAAGGGTTATGACTGTTCCCACCTCCCAGCCCACACAGAAAAGTGTCTGTTGTTTTTATTTATTTATTTATTAAAACAGAAGCTCCACAGCTCTGAGTCTATTACCAAAATGAATGGATTCAATATCTGTTCAATGATGTGTTCAAAATGAAAGCAACATCATTAAATGTCAGAAATGTTTTTAGCACATTTTACTTCTTACCAGAATAAAGCAGGCATTATCTCACCAGGTGCTTGCAAAGCTTACATGCTATGCTCTGTTTTTAGGTGGTGGGAATGCTATGCCCAGAAGGCAGGAGGCAGCACTTCTAATGTGCATGCCTGTAAGAACCCCGGTGTTCAGCCCTCCGTTATGAACTCACACAGACAACGCTGCGGCACGCACGCAGATTTTGCTGCTGCTGCAAACCTGGGATCACGGCTGCTATGCAGAGATCCTGCTGGCTGACTATTTAAACCTGCATTTGGAAGTCATCCGTCTGTGCTGCTTGTGTGATTGCAAACCATTAGTTTCCTGAGTCCTTCTTTCCCTTTTTCCACCTGTATAATAAGGAAGTGAATGTGATAGCCTGTTAGCAGTGTGAGTGTTGACTTTTAGCCCCATGACCGTATTCAACAAGGGAATGTTCTAACCTTCATCTCCTGGAAGTCTCCTATCTGTTACATGCCTGGAGCTATTACCCACTAAAGGACTTCACATTTTTGAATACTTAAACTGAAAGAAACAGATATGGGAGGAACTACATAAATCCATTATTGCAGCAGAAATATCTTTCTGCTTCAGGCATAGAAGATAAATTGCCACCAAAGTGATACAAAGTTGGTTTGATTATTTCATTGGATCAAATATATCATGCTGTCTTGAAATCTCTCTGCTTTCAAGTCAAAATTAAAGAATTTTACCATAACCATATTAGACATTATCATTTGCATATTTTTCATCTCAAAAGAGACTTTTGAAGTTATGTAATGCTTAAGTATTTAATTGTTCTTCACATCATTGAAATATCAAATTATATCCAGAAACAGAGAGGATTCTCTTGCTAGATAGATGTGATTGACTGTCTATCTGACAAGAACAGAATTCTTATGTCAGGGAAAGAAACAGAATTAAGGAAGTAACTCAAAGAGTACCAGATCTTATTTTGTTCAACACTGGGATTTGGGCATTCTTTCTGTTTGAATTTAAGAATACCAATGTTTTACACTTTCACACATACACATAAACACATAAAAGGAAAAAAAAAAAAAAAATCCCCCCCCCCCCAAAAACAACAACCAACTCAAATCAGTCACTGAGCTAATATTAACATGTAAAACCACAACTGTGCTGTAATTTTTAAAAATGGTGAAGATCTGCTTCTGCATGGATTTCTTTTGCATAGCTTATAAGTGATAATCTTGATTTAATTGCAAATGCAGATCAAGCAATTAGCAACCTTTCACAGCCTGGGGCTGTGGGGGAAGTGTGGAACATTTGTTAAAGGAATTCTTCGTACTAAAATTTACCAGGTACAGATATGAGTTTGATTTAACCATTGAGAATTTGTACAGAATCTGGAAAGTTTCTGAAATCTTTACTACCTTCCAGGTTCATTTTTTCCCATTTTATTTCTGTCTTCCTTCCTCATTTTAGTTTATGCAGTTCTGTTTCAACCCAGCAATCAGAAAGCATGGGTGTTTCATTTGCAGTTAATTCAGAACTTTTCACTCATTTTGCCAGTGATGTTAAAGATGAGATTATGTATTGTGGGTGATAGAATTATCTGAGGTACAGGTACCAAGATGTTATCTGATGCCAACATGTTGGGAAGAGTTAAATCTTTTTGACAATTCAATGGTTCCCTTTGGGTTTGCACAAATGGCACCTGTTGTTGGAGTCAATAGAGCTTACAATTTAATTTCATCTGCCTGCAAACAATCTCTCTCATTAGGGGGTGAAATGATGATAGAATTCACTGAGGCATGCAGTTTCACTTTCTACAGGGCAATACATAGTACAGTCATCATTTTCAGTGAAGGGAGGCACAATTATCTTGGAAACTGATTGTAAAGAAGAAGAAAGGATAAAATCTCTGGGAAAAACATAAAATGTCTGTTTCATTACATTGTTCCATTGATGCCAATTTGCAATCTAATTATTATGTTTAACAGAATTTGAAAATATAGTTGTCAGGAAAAAAAGGGTTCCTAATACATTTTTCCATCTATTTCAAAATGAGCTCATTGGTTTTGTAAAATAGGTACATGTAAATAAATATCTGTGCAGGGATCAAGGGTTAATGCACACCAAACTTAATTTATTTGTGTTGAAAATACCTGCCTCTACTTGCTGCAGCTCTTTAGGTGAATTAACTGGCCAGATAATGTGTTTCCTATATTTTAGTGCAAAGGGTGTGAACTGCACAGCATATTAAGTTAATGGGGCCTGGCGTTCAGTTGAACACATCTCTACCTCACAGCAAATCGACCCACTTCCAGCTGGTACCCCAGAGTGCTTTGCATGCTGCTAGGTCTAGCTGAGCCTCTCGTCTGTCCGTGTGCCTCAGCTGCCTTTGGCCAAGCGTCTGCTTGTTGCCTCCTGGCTCAAGTGTTTGTCTGTGGCAAAACTTGAGTCATTGCCTTGAAGCTCCACCTGGAAGAGTGCTGGCATTCTTTGCTTAGGTAACACAGCTAAGGAAATACCAGAAAAGGGTTACAAAGCTATCAGTGAAGAAGCCAGGGAAGACATTCAAACCCCAGCTGCAAAGCAAAGCACGGTTGAAAACAAAAAAGCTGAAATTAGCTTAGAAATGGCAAAAGACAGCTTATGGTGCAGCTTGTTTCACCTACTTTTGTCCTTTCACTAAGTGGGGGGGATTTTGATCTGTGATGTACAGGCTGCAGTCATTCAGGATAAACCTGCTCCAGCTCAGCCTCTCAGAGGCTGCAGGGAAATACTTTCCTTTTCCTGTCCAGCTTTTTCTGGCCTTTCCTAAGAATGCTTTTCCTGAGGCATTGCCACCTTAGCTGCAGGGCCCATCTATAGCCTGCTGCAGGGCCGCTGGAGCTGGCTGGAACCAGCCATGTCTGGCATGGGGCAGTCCCCACCTCGCCTCATGGAGGCCCAGCAGCCCCCTGTCCGTGTCTGGGCACCTGTACCCCGTACGGACATGGAGCAGCCACATCTCACAAGACAGCTGACAAACATGACCTTGCCAATTGTGGCCTCGTTATGGTCTTCACAGATTGGAAAGGGTTCGTTAAGCATGACCTTGAGAGATGGAGGGTATATTTAACTTGTTTGTTAGCTTATGCCGAAGTTATCGTTATTGTTGTCATTACAAATAATTTTTCTTATGTTACTGCATTGTGCTTTACCACAATACAGAGGTATTTCTACTATTTGAACATCTTTCCTTATAACAGAACTTAAGCAACTTAAAAGAAACAGCTTCTGGCATTTTGGTTCTCAGAACCTACCTGCTTTTAGCATGCTAATCAAGTAAGCAGCAGTCTTTATTTCTTTTTAAATTTACCACTTTATCATTCTGGGACATACGTATTAAGCAAAGACAATTAGCTATTGAGACAGCTTACTAACAGTGGCAGTGCATTTCCTGACTGTCATGTTTTTCTTCAGTTGTTCGTGTTTGTGACAGACATGCTCCAGCTCCTACAGTAATTAATTCTGTACCCTTTGTTACAAAAAAAGAAAAGAAAAAAAGAAGTCACAATGTTTGCTTCTGGCCATACCCTATGAAACTGCAGGAAAACCTTGGTGGCACCTGTGAATGAGTGAATTGTTGATTCTCTTCTTGGAAAAAAGGCAGCAAGAAAGCATGTTTTCTTCTAGTTTTGCTGTGCTCTTATGATACTGTGAGTGACCTGCCTGGCAGGTAGGAAGGGTGAATACCTCAGTGCTCTTCCTGGCTCGTATTCAAGAATGGAGAAGACAATGCTGGGCAAAGAAGACAAGTATAAAGTCAGCATTGATTTATTACTTTTATTGCTATGCTTTAGAATGGAAATAAATAATGACATATTACTAAAGAGATAGAACATAAAATTGGAATTCAGGAGTCATGGATTTTATTGCTAGGATTACTTCAGACTCATTTTCCTTTAATATTTCTGTCCTTTTTCCTAGAGAAAGACAACAAAAAAACACAATACAGTTTATGTAATGAAAGCTCCAAATGGATTTAGGCCCATTGTGTTGTCTTTTAAAGGAAGCCTATTGTCTTAGCCCCACCTCTACCATGATACATTTACAATCTACACAGAGATAATCAGTGAAACCCTGGGACTGGGGTAAAGAGAGACAAGAAGATGAAGTAATCCGCCTTAACTTAAATGGCAGAATTTTTAGAACGAGGAGCAGAATTAAGTCTCTGGACTCTCTGGGTATGGGCAGATATCTTGAAGTGTAGGAGTTACTATGCTTTAATGAATTACCACTGAGCTACAGTATTTCTATCATAAGTACTCTCTACTCTCACTGCATGTGATGAAAAAATTGTTTGCTTATATTCACATGATCTGATTAGATGGTTAAGATTTTTCAAACAGTTGAGATCCACAGATTAAAAAAATGTGGAGTAGGAACTACATGATTGGCAAATACTTTTTTTTTCTTTTACTTCTTTCTTTTTTATTTTTATTTTTTCTGTTCTAGATTACTGACATTTGTGGGTATTATGTACTGAAAGCAGCAGGGATCTGCATTGCAGATAGGCGCTCCTGCAGTGCTAATCTGGGAGGAAGATTTCCTCCAGTGTCATTACCAACCAACCACGCATTACTAAAAAAGTAGAAGAATAGCATGAGGTGAGAGATACTCAGATTTGCCACTAAGCTCAAGGAATGTTTGGAAGAAAGGGACTCTTAGGGAATCTTCCCTAGAGGATCATATTTACTAATTGCTTGTAGTGCATTATACCTGATGGTTTTTGAACTGCATTTATTGTACTTAATGCCCAGAAAAGAGTAGTGAACACACAGTCTACTTTAATAATTGTATTAGTTTCAGATCCTTTCCTACTCCAGATGAAGTACAGTGTTTGTGCCCCACCTCTCTTCTGAGTGCTTTGCTTTCTACGAAATTAGTACAGGCAGCAGGTGGCCTAAAGAAATTGCTAAACAACAGCTGATCCGAGTCGGAGCAGGCTGTGGATCCCTGCAATGGAACAGGAGGTAGAGCTCTATTGTACCGCCTGCTCAGTCAGGAGCCACCCCCATCAGCACTCAGAGTCACCCCTTGATAACAGGATGCTTCTCCAATCTAACTCAGCACACATTACTGAGTTTTCTTTAACTCTTTCTTTGTGCTTTTTGCTTAAAGTATGACAAGGCTTTCAGGGCTAGTTTCATAGTTGATGCAATTTACATCGTGCTGTTGATGTTAGTGGCCTTTGCTACCCAATAAACAGGTTTTTGGGAACAGACTATATGGAGCTGAGATGTATTTACCTAATACTGAATGCTGGCATCTTTAGAGAAGCTGTAAGAGCTCTGGTAATATTCCATTTGGAGGCCCCAGGTAAAACCTAATTGAATGAAACAACAGGAAAAGACACACCCAGGGAACATGCTGACTTCTGCTCATTTTCAGTGACAGCAGAGCTGGAATAACTTTTGCAAAGGCCGGTTTGACCAGAGTTGGCAGAGTCAGTAAAATGGATCTGCTCCTTAGGAAGTAAAACTACCCAGTTTTGTAGCAAGCTAAGATAAGCTTGGGATATAGGGAGATACAGTACAAGCCAGAAGACTATGAATCGTGACTAAAGCATAGCACCAAAAAATTAAATTTGTGTGTAGTTTGGGGAGAGCTAGGCCTTGGGAAAGGCAAAAAGAACCTTACGTTCACAGTGCTTTTGACAATTGCAACATATAAAAATGGTCCAGTACACATTGGTATTTCCCTGAGCAGAGGGCAGAAACACTATTCTGCACTTAGACACAAAAACCAAGCATATCGTTTTTATACTATATGAAAAATCTATATTACCTGACACTTTTGTGGTAGTTTTACAATCCATAGAGAGTTTGTCTGTGCATTTGAGTTGAAAAGCTGAGAGTACTTGAATAACACTGGATATAGGTAGCCAGGCTTTTCTGGTAATTGAGCAAAGCCTAGGTTCTTCCTAAGTCTGCAGCATAACAAGATGTGGTTTTACCCTGCTGGGCAGCTAAGCTCCACCACAACTGCTCTCTCATTCCTCCTCCTCAAAGGAAAATGGGAATATAATGGGAATCAGGGGTTGAGATAAGGACAGAAAGATCATTCACCAATCACCGTCATGGGCAAAACAGATGAAGCATAGGGAGAGTAATATATTTTATTGCCTATCACTAGCAGACTAGAGCAGTGAGAAGCTAAAAGCAAACTAAAAATACCTTCACCCCCAATCCACCCTTTTCTACATCCTCCTCCTATACAGTGCAGGGGGATGGGGAGTGGGGGCTGCAGCCATTTCGTAATTCTTCACCTCCGCTGCTCCTTCACCGTCACTCTGCCCCTGCTCCACGTGGTGTCCCTCCCACGGGATGCCATCCTTCCTGAACTGAGCCTCTGGGGGCTGCACACAGGCAACATCTCTTCAAGCACTGCTCCAGCATTGATCCCCCAGGAGCAAACTGCTCCAGCACGGGTCCCCCACAGCTGGGCGGCAGCTCCCCCCAGACCCCCTGCTCCTGCATGGGCTCCTCTCCACGGGCTACAGCTCCAGCCCGGGGCCTGCTCCTGTGGGGGCTCTCCATGGGCTGCAGCCTCCTCCAGGCTGCATCCAACTGCTCCACCGGGGGCTCCTCCATGGGCTGCAGCATGGAGATCTACAGCATGGGGGATTGCTCCATGGGCTGCAGGGGGACAGCCTGCTCCACCAGGGGCCTCTCCCTGCACAGGCTGCAGGGGAACTGCTGCTGCTGCCTGGAGCACCTCCTGCCCTCCTGCTGCACTGACCTGGGGGTCTGTAAGGCTGGTTCTCACTCCTCTCTCTTCCAGCTGCTGTTGCACAGCAAGTTTTTTTTCTTCCCTTTCTTAAGTCTGCTCTCACAGAGGTGCAAACAACATGGCTTATTGGCTCGGCTCTGGGCAGCATCAGGTCCCTTTTGGAGCTGTCTGGAAATGGCTGTTATATTCTGAGTTCTTCTCATAGAAGCCACCCTTGCAGCCCGCAGCTACCAAAACTTTGCCATGTAAACCCAATACATAAAATTATACAGATTATACCGTCAATAGGTTTGCCTTTTCTAATCAGGTACAGCTTGATGGTGATAGCAATGATCACACATTGGTTTGTAAAATCCATCCTAAAGGTCTTTCTCCAGTGATCTCTCCAGTTTTTCTTGAAGCAGCTCAAGAGTTTGAGGTAGTTATATTTTTTCAGAATGCTGTAAGTGTACCCTATCTATCTCAAGCTCCCAAATTCATTACACTCTGTATGCATTCAGAAACAGAACTATAAAATTGATTATTTGGGTGCAACAACTTGTGGTTATGCCTAATGTAATTAAGTTTAATGGAACACATGGTAGTTTGACTTTGGATACTAATAATGTAACACCTTTCAATACAAAGAGCCTGTGATTTTGGCATGCCATAATCTCTCAGCTTTATCATACAGCTATGTTAGATATCACTGGTGTTTTTGCATTGAAATTGCAGCAAATCCAGAGATCATAAAATAAAAATTATCCACTGTAAATGTACAAACAGAAACTAAATAAAGCAATAGCAAAAAACGTTCTGCAGCAAGCATTGACAGGGTGCATTAATGTTTTTAACATCCCTGTAGGTTTTTGAAAAAATATTGATTTTTCTTGTAGAATAACCCAAGTTATAAGTATGCTTCTGTTCATTTGCAATGCAAGCTAACAGGTAGGAACACTTACCTAATTGTGGTGAATTAAGTAATTTCTAGCAATAGGAAAAGATAGAAATAGGTAGAGCCCGGACTATTAAATCTATGTAGTTGTTTCGATTCTAAATGAATTTAATCTATTCTTCAGCACAGTACGCCGTATTTATAGTTGACTTCAGGTAGACTGCAAAGAGTCATGTCTCCTCAGATTCTAATTTCTTTACATCAGGACAGGATGAAGAAAAAGAAAAAAAAAAAAAGCCTTTTTAACAATCTGCTTGTGTTAATTTATTTGTCTGGACTGAGTTCCAAAAAAAATTGGCAGTTTCAATTGATTGAACTTCTGTGCTTGTGACTCTTGATTCTTTATCTAGCTGTAGCCAGTTGGCTCATGAACTTCTGTGCTTGTGACTGTTGGTTCTTTATCTAGCTGTAGCCAGTTGGCTCATGTCTCAGGTCGTCTTCAACATTTTAATCTTATAATTTTTTTATGCCTCAATGGTCAGGATGAACTTTGGTGGGAAGCCATGGGCTCAAACAGCTTACAATCTAGTTAGACTTTCCCCCTCTCAGCCTACTAATTGCAGTTCTTGGGTTTGCAAGAAAGAACACTGATATTGTTCCTGATATTTCAGAAGCAGTTTCTATGAAGTTTCCTGTGAAAACTGTAGTAGAAAATTTTAGTTTACAAAGTCCTAACAGAACTGTTCAGGTCCATCAGTCAGCTAGACTGATGATGCGGCTGTGTGCCAGGTGTAGAGAATAGGTTGGTAGCTGAAGTTACTGACTGTCTAGTGAAAATATTTATTTATTTTTTTTTAACAAGCCACTGAAACTCATAGAAAAAAGATTAATCTAATGTATTAAGAACACATATTGTATCTATGTCTTGCAAAATTAGGATGAGACGTGGCTATATTGGGTTATACTGCTGCTGCTTCTAAAAGAGTCCGCTTCACTCAATGCCTCAGAGGGCAACTTTCCTCAAAGGGAAAAAAGTTACCATAAATTCTACCAATTAGGGAGCTGCAGTGCCTTCCCATTGAGTGCTGGATAATTGGGCAGGTGAAAACAGTATGGTGCCATCAAATGAAGGCACATCTGAGTCATCCTGAGCTTTTGTTCACCAGCTCACATAGGAGGTTTGTATCACAACACAATTGCCTTAAAGATTGGTTCAATTTTGAATAATCCTGCATTTGCTGATGGGGAAAAGAATCTTTGTGAAGGAAAATGTTGTATCTTACAGCTACTGAACTGAAGTAAATAAGGTAAAATAGAACTGGGGAATTTAAGGTTGCTAAATGAGACTGCTTATTTCCTAAGGACTAAGATTATACGCCATCTCCTCAGTTACTGGGTTCTCTCTCTGTTATCTCAGGTCCTACAAGTTATGACAGCTGAGAAATAATTGTAAAAGCATTTTCCTGGGCTACCTTCTTTTTCTGTAGTTAGGTTATAGGTAGGTCTGCAGATTCCAGTGTTTTGTCTAATTTTGTTCCTTCTATTCAGAAGCATGGCTCAGTTACATTGTGTTTGTGGCTGCATACATGCATCCTGAAGTTTACATGAGTTTATATTCATTGATTTTTCAACACTACAATATGCAGTGCAACATGGACTGCACTTTCTTGTCCAAAACCAGGAAAAGCAGATGCTTACTGCATTCTTGCACTGTTTTGTCTCATTTAAATGATTCCAGAGTAGTGATCTACTGCATGATTCCAACACCAAGACAAGCTGCTTATCACAAGTTCAATGAGTTGAATACCCTCCCTAGTAGTCAGCTCAGAACTGTTACTTTGAATTTTCCTTAAGGCTATGCAAATCTTATTAACTTTCTATAGTGTTCTTTCAGAAACCAAAGAATCTACAAACAACTCTCCACCTTAAACTCGAAAAATGATCATTGAAACTAATATGTATGTTATGAAACAGTAAAAGGAAATCTAAATTAAAACTGTCCTCAATCAAAATACTTTCCCTTAAAATGTGGTAGATCTTGTGCAATTTTGTTGCAGTTTTTCAATTTCCTTTACAGCCTAAGATCATCTATGACTAGATTTTTTCAGCTCCTGTTGGCCTCAACACGAGGTTTTGTAACCTCTGTATATTTGGCTGAATATTCTGATGGTCTCAGGAACAGACATTTTTTCAGGTTTTCTTTCTCAGATCATTGTGTTTCTTTCAGGCTGAAATTGCTCAGAAGTATACCTCTAGTTCAGCTCTGCTTCAGGGTGATCTAAAATGGGAAAAAAATAAAATGGAAAGGTCATATGTCTTATTTATTTATTTATTTATTTATTTATTTATTTATTTATTTATTTATTTTTAATCCTTGCAATGACAAATAGAAGCAACCTAAACTCAGAAGTAAGTAATATTTCTCTCTCTCTCTCTCTTTACTTTGGAAAAACACTATATCAAATATTATTTTTCCTATGTTTTGTTACAAATCTCTTTGAAGAAATGAACCAAGTGCTTTCTCAACCTTTTAAGATGGAGTTGAATGCTGCTAAATGCTTGTTAAATAATTGAGCTGTATTTCAAAACCAAGTACAAATCAAGGAGAAAGTCTGGTTATGAAGTGCTTCTCCTCCCTTTGCCTAATAATTGTCTTGGCATTTTGAATAACAATTGCAGCGGATGTTTGTGTAAAGAGGATGTGAGGCTACTCATATTCCATAGGGATGCTACACATTTAATTGCATTTTAAATTTAATTACATCTTCACTGTAATTTATCCTGATAAATTGCCCTTACTATCGTGATCAAACCATGTGACCATCCAAATCATTAAGTCTTTTTGATCAAAGGCTAAAAGACAATATTCTTGAAACCTGTTACTAGCATTAAGGAAATCACAGTGATAGGAAGGATTGTGAAAATATTTTAAAATGTGCAACTAGCCTGTGGAACCCCCAGAAATCTGGGTATTGAAGTGTGATGGAAAAACAAAGAACAATCTTTGAAAGTCTTGGTTTGACAATGAGACAAGATGTAGGAGAGCCACTAGTTGTAGAAAAGGAAATATTAGAGGAGCACCTTGTATATGTATTCATGCATCTTTTTGCTAAAGTGAATTATTTTTTATTTTTTTTTTTTTCTTCTTCGTAGGCAGTTTGCGTCTTTTTGGTACGGTTGCATTGAATCTATTTGGGTTAGCTGAACTCCGTCTTTGATAGCTTCAGGAGCATGATGCTAACTGAGGCATGAGCTGCCCTACTATTGGGATGAGAAACACTGTTGACATTTTGCAAATAAGTCTGTGGACAGGGAGTAGTGATGGAAATATATATATTTTTTTCATCTAAAGTTCACAAGCTTTGAAAGTTGTTAGGTGATATCTAACAAATACACGATCAAATTAATATTTTTCAAGGGTCTGAAGAGACATTCATTGTGCACAATACCTAAATAAAGATATTCTCAATCCCTGGTTTAGATGGGTTTCAGTAATTAAAGAACATAAGAATTTTATTCGGATTCAACATTCCCTGTTTGTAATTATCCTCTTGAAGTCCCTTTGTAATTATTCTTTTTTTATGATCCTTTACATTAGCATATTCAATCCAAATTGTTTAATTAGATGATAGTTTACTCAAATTACAAATGCATAAGTTTTCTGTATAACAGTCAGGAAAATAAAGAGCTTTTGAGTTTGTGATATGTTAAGAAGGAAAAAAAAAAGTATTGTACTGCTGTTGTTAACTGCAAATGCAAATTTTTTTTCTTTTTAAGTCCCTACTCTATTTACTCTGCATAGACAGAAACAAATCCGGTGCTGTTATTTAGATGACTTCTTGGTACAGTGGGATTTAATCTTTAAAACCGACAGCTATGAAGCTGTGCAAAATTTGCATTCTTTAGGTCCATGTGAACACAGTGGAAAATCTTAGTGTAATATAGACGCATAATATATGCATATCTACATAAAAGAAAAAAAGTTCTCTCACGCCTGTCCCTCTTTCATTGTATCAGAGTCTTCAGGATCACCAAGGCTATGTAATATCAATAAAGATTACTTAATCAACCAACACATGGGTGTCATGATAGGTGGTATCTCCTAAGTTTCTCTAGTTATGGCAAATGTTAATTCATGTCAGTCAAATTCTTACCCCAAGACAGGCCAAAGACTGAGGCTTGACATGGTCATCCTTTTCATAACAATCAAATTAGTCATCCCACAGTCTTGGCAGATACCTTTCCGTGTCTTGTTGCTTAGTTATGCGTTCTGATTTTTTATTAGAATCCATTACAAGTCGTACAACAATGAACACAAGAATTCTGAGATTTGAAAGATGAAGTTGCTGTCGTTTTTCATGAGGAAAGCAACACATTTGGTGGTTACCCAGAGTTGCTAAGTGCTTAGGTCATGACAGATGTGTCAACACTGGAAACCGCTGTTTAATGTTAGCAGTAAAATGAACAACATATATTTTCTGTTGTCATCTCAGAACTTTGTCAGCTGTGGCAATGAGACAGGCCTGTGACAAAGAAATACCATGAAGAGCTGTTTGACAAAAGTCAACATGTTCCTGTAAAAATACTGCATATCTCGTTGGTAGAATAGTAACATGAGACACAGTTCAGCTGGTAATATGCCTGTTTTTACAGTTGTCTGAAAGCATTCCACTGTTTTGGTGCTTTGACCCAGGCCAGCAGTTGAGCACCACACAGCCAGTAGTTCACTCCCCCTACCCAAACTAGATGGGGGACAAAAAAGGAAAGAAAAAGCAAAAAGACTTGTAGTTTGAGATTAAGTCAGTTGAGTAACTTTGCTTCAAAGCTAAGCATACAAACAACGTAAATAAAGAATTCATTCACTACTTGCCATCAGCATGCAGATGTTTAGCCAATTCCTGGAAAGCAGTGTCAGCAACAGCCAAAATACTGGTGGGTTATCAATCCCCTTCCAGTCACAAATCCAAAACAAAGCAGCAACACACAAATGTCTATGAAGAAAATCAACCCCATCTCAGTCAGACAGTCAGCTGCTAATATTGTAGAGGCTATAAATTAGTTAGTTATTTTGGAACACAGCACCATAAGGAGAATTTGCAAGTTTTCTCCTATATGATGTCATTAATAAGAAGTTTTGGATGCCCACCAGCATCCAAATGGAGAGGTGAGCCTTAGTCAGATAACTTGGAAGAGCAGGTTTATATGGCAACATTTCGGTAGTGGGGAGGCTGCAGGAGTGACCCCTGTGAGCAGAGCACAGCAGCTGTCCCATGTTAGATTAAACCCAGCTCCAGACATCTCCAAGAGGAGTGAGCACTGCTGGTCACACCTTCGTGGAAAAAAAAAAAAGCCCACCACAAAACTGCTGCATAACAGCAGCTAGGAGAAAGCATTGTGAAAATGTAGAGAAACAATTCTGTGGACACCAAGGTCAGTGAAGGAGGGAAAGGAGGTGCTCCAGGAAACAGCATATCCTAAGATAGTAGCAAGAAGAGTTCCAGAAGGCTGGTGGTAAAGGTGTCCACACACATCTTCAGAAGACCAGTGGGATTGCAATGTAGGTTTTATTAGATATAAGGAAACGTGCTGTGACAATAAGTCAAAACTCCCTCATACTAAAAATGGTATCAGCTATTGTCTATTACCATATAACCTTTGGGTGAAAACAAGGACTGAAGATGCTCAGATGAATGCCCAGAGAGTGAGTAGCTCAAATTCACTTGAATTACAACTACATTGTTTACTTTTGGTCTTTTGGTATCCCAGGCTAGCTGCTCTGGGGAAAAAGAGAATGGGGAAAGACACAGAGTCAAAGTAAGGGTTCATACAGGCAAAAGGAGAGCAATGGCCTCAGAAAAGGTTTAAAACATGATTCTACTATCAGAGAGCAGGAATTTCCAGTTCTATTGCAGTAGGATTACTACTGCTGATCATCAGCTGCCTCTGTGAACCTTGTTGTGTGTGTGCCATACGCTGTGGACACATCTTGCTATTGAGTACTCTTGAGCTGTCTTCTTTCTTTGCTTAGCCAGAGTAATCCAATATACATTAAAATATACAGTAAGGAAATGTGAATGGCAGAAATGCTTGGCATGTGCTACTGCTGTTGGTAGGAAAGCTGGTATGATTACTCTCAGACAGGAGGCAGGAAGAACATCTTAATCATTTCCATCTGTATTTAAGATATGTTTGTTATACAGATGGGAACACAGTAGCAAAAGAAACAACATGATAAAATACTGGACATTTACATAGCAGCTTCCGACTGAGTAGTATGCTCATGTGGGATGTGCATCATGCGTATGCAGGCTACATGCAAATATCCTTACTCTGTCTAGGGACAAATGCTGCCTAGGATTTTCCTGACATGGACAGTTTGGATCCCACTAATATGTAGAAGGAGCTTTAAAATAGTTCTTTCATATATGAGATGAGCTGTTGCTAAGGTACCAAAACAAGAAGCACACATGCCCCATTTGGTGAAAGTGATGCTGGAATTAATTAAATGTTTATAAACCACAGCGAGCATGATTTTATTTTTTTTTTATACATCTTGAGTTAACCTGTATTCATAAACATCCCCTGTTGGGGGGTTTACATTGTAACAAGACAAATGCTAAAAAGCAATGTATACCAGTAGTAGAGAGTTCTTATTTTGTTCCAAGGGACTATGTTAAATGTATGCTGCTGTAATTTATATAACCTGCTCTGATGTAAGAAAAAATTCATACAGTTTTCATAGAAACTTTATGCACAGTTCATTCTTAACTGTAGAGAATCCCTCTCAGAATCAGTAAATAAGCAGCTCAGGAATTGAATTAGCCCCCAGCTATCATAAGCAAATAACCTACATGGGAAATTGTGTTATCTAACTGGCCAGTTGATGCTTTGCTATTTCCAGCTTTAAGAAAGAAATTAAATGGTATGGCAGTGTATTACTCTCATTTCCAATCCTCTGGAGCAGATAAACATTATCATGAAACTGGCCAAGGATGAAATTTAAATAAGTAGTGATTGGAGAGGATGACAGGAAGAGTTTCCAACTTACAAAACCTGACAAATTAGTTTAATTAACTGCAAATTTTGGAGTACAAAGATATGGGGGAATTATTTATTTTGTTGTGTAATGCATGCTCAATATTTCTGTAAACAGATTAGGGTAAAGAAACCCTGCCACAAAATTATTCAAGAAAGAAGTAAGAAAAAAAGCTGAAGTCATCTATATTTTTCTCCTTTTAAGCCACTGTCAATTTACAGTTCCAGTGTGGATTACAGATTGATTCCATTTTATCTGAGTTCTCTAACAACCCAAAGTCTTTCTCCAGCGCACCTTTAAACTACCATACAGAATAAATACCACTGTCATTTAAGCACCCTAGACACTCATCATCGGTATGAGATTATGAGTCTCATATCAAGATCATATTCTTTTAGCTTTAAATGATTATTACATTATTTGAAAAGTTTGTATATTGAAAACATAATCTGCCCTGTAAGTGCAGTACTGAAGGAACTGAACAGGCAGTATACAACAGACCAAAATAGAAGTCCAATCTGTTTTTGTGGTTGGTTGGATTGCAGAACCTTTTGGCCTGAGGTTCTTTGGCATCTTTTTATGACTGCAGAAATGCTATGGAGGCAGGTGGACACAGCAACAAATGCAGTAAAGTTACACTCTTTTTTTTTTTTGGTACTGTCCATTTTTTTGCAATCGTGATGTTCTTCTTGTGACATTTTGTGGTTTGTGGTATGGAAACAAGTTACTGTAGAATTTAAATATATATAAGAATAAAGTAATATCAGGATGGGGTAGTAAATGAAACATAAAACCTGACAAAAAGTTTCCAAATACTATCCTGAAACTATTGCGTTTGCATTATTGGAAAAGTAATTTGCACTCACAGTACGTCTCTTTCTCAATTTGTGTAGTGTAAGTGTTTCATATGGACTGCATAGTGTCAGTTAATTGTAGTCTGCTCACTGTTTGCCTGTAATGAAGTTCTTGCTGCAGTTTTGGTTTCTAGTTCCAGTACATTCTGTATCTTCAGAAAAAAAAATTCTATTGACCATACTTAGGCTTGTCAACTGCGAAAAACAAAACAAAACAAAACAACCCAACCCCTGAGTTCCCAGACTATGGCATAAAACATCAGTGAAGGTAGATTTCAGCACATAATGCTATTGAGGCAAATAATGTGAAAGACAATGATGGTGAAGAGTGGAAAACGATACCTTTTTTCCCCTTCTAAGTATTACTGCCTGCATTTAGCACAAACACTTTAATAAAGAGTATAGAATTTAATGATCACCTTCTTTTTTTCCAAAACTGAAAAGTTTAGGTCTTACTTGAGAAACAGCAATATCATTAATAGCACGATGGTGACAGGGGGATATCTCTGGGATTACAATGTAATGGAGCTCTTGAGTTTAAAATGTATGCACTAGCAGTTTTAACAGTGAGAAGCCAGAGTAATAACTGCCTTTGTTTCACCCTTGACATTTCATGTTACCTCTGCTGTTCTGTGCTTGAAGTCCTTCCCTTCATGAATACTGCATTTTGCATTTCTATTACATTTTTAGAGGTGAAGATTCAATCACATTTCAAAGCTTAGTTTAAGAAGTCAGATTTTTGTAAGGTTTCTTTATCTCTCTCTCTCAGTCAGATGCTGAAAGATTTTAAATAAATTTACCCTGAAGTGCCAAAGTAGAAATCATCTGACAAAAGGTTGCAGATGTTTGGTCTTGCCTGGGTCAGCCTCTGGGCTTGGCTTTCAGTCCATCTGTCAGGTTAGATTTGGTGAGGAAGGCAAAGTGCATGTCAAAAGCAGAGGTGCTACTGGGTGAGGTAGCTCAGAGGCTTCAGAAAGACTTTCCCTAGGGCTAAAATCCTACCTGAAAGGCACGGGAATGTTTTGTGTTTTTCTTCTACAGGTCAGCCACCCAGAGTAAGAAAATAAATAATAGTGAAGTGAATCTGAAGTGAAGGACTTGCTGCCCTTTTATCTTTGTGCTCTGTGGCATGAATTTAGCTGATTCCAGCAGATCCAGGTGACACTGTAAATTTGACAGAGCTATTGGATGGGGCTACGGGATCATCAGGTGACTGTTTCGTCATGACTGCCACCTATGAAACACGTACTTTAGTGCTGTACCAGCAAAAGATTGACAAGCCCTAGTGCAGGCATTGCAGAGCTATCCAGCTCTTGCAGCAGAGTGCTTAGTATAATGAACCTAGGCAAGGCTGGGGGTCTCAGAAGGGGATCAGACTGTTTTTTTCCTAGATGTGTTCTTTTTGACTTAGTTACTCTTGTTAGTTACTCTTAGTTACTCTTCATGCTAGTCCACGAGGGAGTCTAAATGATTTTTTTTTCAGTAAAAGAGAGGGTAAAGGATGTATTGCTGGAAAGCTGTTTTTATGTAAGGCAGAATAAATGAAATAGATTATAAGAGGTGAAGTGAAACTGATAAAGTATCAATGCTCAAAAACCAGAACTTCAGTACATGAGGGACAGCGATTGGAAATGGGGATGTTCCTTGGGTATGACTACCTCTGTCATGTCAAAAGCTTGCTTTCATGGAAAACTTGATGGAAGCACTTCCTCCAAGTAAAATAAATTAAAAAGTAAACCAAAGTAGAATTTTTATCTGGACACAGCACACCTTCCATCTTGAGTTGGCTAAATGAAGTGAAAGTGTAGGCTGAAGCAGAACAGCTTGCCACACTTCAGTGTGAGTGCAGGGTAACACTAAATGCTGCCCATTGAATTGTTTCTCTCCTTCTTTTCATGGCACCTTCCCTGTGATGAGAAAGGATGGATAAATACAATGGCAGACAGCAAAATGAGCTGTGAGATATGTCCATAGAAATCATCTCAAACAATACTGTTCTGATGTTCATATAAACATTTGCTTGTTATCTAATAATCTGCTTGTTCTCTCTTGAGTTGTTTTTAAGAGAATAGGCAGTTGACATTTCACACTTGCAGTGAGTATTTCACATTCATGTATAGTGGACTGAGTAACACTAAAAAACCAACTACAAAGAAAAAAAAAAGAAAAAAGAAAAAAACACACCCCAAAATGTCCCTGGAAAATTCTGTTTAATTAATGACTTCTTGTTTGTTAGTTTGTTTTAAAGATTCTTGGTGCATTGTCTTAGTTAGCTGCAAACCTAAAGGAAAGGTAGATATAAATTTGAAAAGAATAGGCCAGTACTGCCAAATACAAGCTTATATTATTTCACACGCTAATTTTAGAAGTTTGTAGTAAGTGTGTTGTAGGATCTTCAATGACTAAGGAAAAAATGGATTTGATTAAGGAAAATAATTTTTAAAAATTGTAATGGCAGTGGTCAAATAGTAAATAATGACTGTTTTGAAAGTATCACAACGGCAAGAAAGGAATCTAGATTTGAAAGCTTATCTAGGTGCCAGGAAGATTTCTCAGTTCTTCATATTCAACATTGACACCGCTCTTTAAAACAGTTACTCAGATTTAGAGCTTAAGAGACATGCATGACAAACTCTTAAAACAAATGAAAATGCCCTTCATTTAGCTGTCTGTAGTTAGTTTGAATAAAGCTGTTGAGAAAGGTGCCAGCTGAAGTATGGATACAATATGTATCCAGCTGTAGTATGGATACAATTTCTGAATACATGCTGGAGATATTGGTTGTGAGGGAACTGAAGGGGTAGAACAGGAACTCTGAGTTGTTGCTCCAAAACAGTGCACATAAAACAGCTTACAGGAGTAAGCTGGAAAGCAAGCAAAACATTGCTAGAGAACTTTGGGTCACAAGTGTAAAAACATGAAATCCTTTCCTTTTTAATACTTCCAGTATATGGTTATCAGAAACACCTGAACAGAGAGCATATATATTTATATATTTATTTATTTGTAATAGCAAGTTTAGTTCTGACTTGAAAAGCAGCAGTAGCATTATTTGGCTGTATATCAAAGACCTTATTTTGTAATAGAGCTTCCCCATACATACTGAGGTTTACTGTGAGTTATTTTAGTTGGCTTTCTGAGGATGAACATACTGTCAGCTAGGGTGATATTCCAAACTTCTGCTGTATCCATGTGAGTTTGGTTTTGACACCTGCTGAGTGCTGTAGCGGAGGATGCAATAGAGTTACTCTGAGCAAACATCATCTGGGATCTCTATTTACAAGTTCTAAATGATTGCTATTCTGGGATACTTGAAAAGGTCACAGGAGACTCAGCATCAAATTCAGCCTTCTATGTTTATTCCTGAGATTGAGATTCTTTCACCACCATAAAGCTATGTATAAGCCACATGTGAGAACTTAAAGCCTAAGATTGCTTTTGGTTTTGAATATTGTACATTTCAAGATTCTTTTTAAGTATGCATTCTTACCCCCAAGAACAGAGACTGAAGAGGGATGTACTTGGGGCAATCCATGAGCATTAAATGAAAAGACATATGCTCACAAGTATTGAGCTACTGAAATGCTCAGCTATGTCCTCTTCAGGAATAACTTGGCAGCTGCACAGCAGCATCTTCATTATTGCAACATCAAATTCCTCCAAATTCATCTCTTTCTAACTGGTGCTTATAATCTATTCCTCCACACCTGAGCTATTTGCACTTAAAATCCTTTCTGCCTTCCTGATTGGCAACTAGAAACTCAGGCTGTGGAAGTATAGCTCAGTCAAAGAGACCTGCATTCAGTCAATTTATGGCCTAATCTTGTGCCAAAATGGGATGTTGTAAAGCATTTTGAAAATCCACTGTGAAAAGAATATTTAGTGTGTGCGCATCCTATGCACTGTAGGCCATTAGGTGATGTGTGTTGTTTATTCTTCTAGAACATAATAATGTGCCATGAAAATAGTAGTGTCAAACTGGATTTAATGGAAAAGACAATTGCACCCAACATTAGCTAAAACAACTGAATGCTATTATAGCTGCTGATATACTGCATGCATCTAGAATACTCTGTGTGTAATTAAGAGCTTATGAGGAAAAGCCTTGTTTTAGTACCAAAGATCACTGCTACAATTTGACTGCAGCTCTGTGTCAGTAATGGTTCCTGATCTAGCACCATATAAAAGTTTTTATGTGGGTTTCAATGCAATCCACAGGCATAAGTATTCTTCAGCAAATTCAGTAAAATGTGCCATTTAACACTTGCACTCCTAAAATGTGTTTTGTTTACCTAAGTTCATGAGTGTGAAAGATATACAGGAGAAACAAGTGTTTTAGGACCTCATAATTTTTTAAAAGCTGATCTTGGAAAGGTATTCATAGGCAGTTGAACAGTGAACATTTAAAACCCCAGAAATAGCTTGAGAAATCTGTGGTGCTGGGACCTCAGCTGAGTTACATTGTTGGGGAAACTTGAAAGTAAAATAAGTTTGGCATTAGAATAATTTGTGTTTCACTTCCTGTGCACAATTTGCTTTCTGCAGAGTGATGTGAAACCATGCAATAAACCTGCAGTCTGTGTGGTTGATGTAGCAGGTTCCAGTTTATGTCAGCTTTGATGGGTGCACTTAAAACATTTTGATAACATGACATTCCCCAATGTCCAAATACAGCTGAAGCAGAGTGCACCAGCTGTTACTTTGACTGGTGATCAAGAATCTTCCAGATAAAGGCAATCTCATGTAAATCTGCCATGAAAATGAAAATCCTCTCATGTGAATCTATATTTTTCCAATTACACTGTTATATAGAGGAAAGGTAGAAACACAAACCTGAAAACATACATGAATATATGAAGTTCTGAAACTGTAAAGCAGCATCTTCATTAGGATGGGCTCATATTTTTCTATTTTAATTGTTCTGCCAGCAGAATCATTTAGAATTTCAAGAACAGACAGACTTTTGGAAGCCTAGCGTATTGGTAGAAAGTCTGCTGATATGTGAGGGAAAATGAAGTATTTTCTCTCACCTTCCCACAAATTGCTGTACCTTCCCTTGACTCCTTGGTTGCATAATGTTTATGTGGGCAGATGTTCCCAGAATTCCCCTCTCTGCATGGCACCTCTTTACAACCCCAGCAGGAAGCCAGATTTTGCAGTGCAACCCAAACATCGAGACTTAAACTGCAAGCAATCTGTTACACTCTAGCTAAGGAAATAAAAGTTCTGCAACTGTCAAGGAGAGATGTATTAGTTTGGCCATGCCTAAAATGCTTTGGGAGGTTTTCTGAAAATAAACATGCCAATCTTGCTCTGAGCCTTGTTGTTTCGGGAAATTTGAAAATGTATGACTTTTGTTTCCAAATTTAATGTAGCCAACAGGTAGAAACAATTCAAAAGGACTATTATTTTTTACTAAGGGGCTAGGGAGTTCATTAGAAATAATTGCACATATAATCTGCTGGAGTTAACAAATGCTCAGCAAGCTATTATAGTGTATAACAGCAGCCTACAGTAACTTAGGGGTGCTGAACAGCCCTGAGATCAACCAGCTTGGTTGATCTTGGATTTAGAATTTTTTTTTTTTTTTTTTCCTCTAAGACATTCATAGAAAAAATACCATATATATTGAACTGTTCGGCTCTGCATACATTTCTTATATTGCTAGATGAGCCAAAACAAGGCACCAGTCTGAATCAGCCTGCTCTTCACTTCCCTCTGAACAATATATCTCCTTCCTTTCTGGCAAGAGGACAAAAACTGCATTTTAGACTTGTAATCTATCTTGCCATCAGTAAGAAGAATGAGAGCGTGTTAGACCATCGTTTTGATCTCAGGCTTGTTTTGAATCTCTGATGTAGTTCACTTCTGTATCCGTGACAAAGGTCTATAACTAAGGACAGTATGAGTAAAAGGTTACAACAGTACAACTACTGAGTACACTGACACGTGCAAGATATCAGCCGTTTCTGTAACTGGAAAGCAAAGAAAGACTGTGCTCCCCCTCAGTACTTCACAATCCTGTCCATGGCTGGTAGGTGTTCTTTGCCCAGCAATCCATGACAAATAAATATACTGATTGAAAGCTTCAGGCAATCCTGACCAGTGGAAGATGCAATAGTACAGAAATCTTAGTCCCTCAGCATAATACAAATATTCTATTTTAGCAAACTTAGTGCTGCTGGTCCCAATCTCCATCCCCTGGTCCCCTGTGTAGTTGTGTGCTCCTCCCCTCCCAGTATCCCATAGCAGGCTTTTAATTTATGGCACCTGGATTTTTTTCTTTTCCCTTTGTTTCTTGGCATGTTCTGTATGTGAAATTATATATCTCAACACAGTGACAACCATTTATCTCAGACTTTTTTTTTCTTTTTTTTTTTTTCTTTTTTTTTTTTTTTTCCTTCCTCTTCTCCTTTCCCCCTCCCTTTCTTTTCCCTATTGCTTGATTTGCTTGATCAAATATGAGGATGTTGTTTTTGCTTGCTTCTCTACTTTCAATGCCAGGTTTCTCTCATCAGTGATTAGTTTCTCATTCTCTTTCTTTAAGAGAACACTTATAGAAAGGTACTCTGATTGTCTTTCTCATGCCTATGTCTGTTTGTTTGCAGTGATTTGTGATTTTACAAGATCCTAGGAAAATGAAATCCTAGGAAAATGAGATCCTAGTAAAATGAATACAGGAAAATGAAATCACAGGAAATCACAAATGAATTCTTTTCTTCTAATCACTTACATCCTTATTCTGCAGGAAAACCTCCCATTCTCTAAAGAGAAAGTCTATTATTCTGGTGAATCACTATGTTAGTCCTCTGTTAAGTGCAAGGAAAGGAAAAAAGCTGTTCAGGAAAATGTTTCCTCAGAAATTCACACACTGAATTAAAACAAAAAACAAACAAACAAACAAAAATAACAAAAACAAAAAAACATTTATTTTATTATTATTATTATTTTTAATTTACTCTCACTTGCTTTCCCTGTCTTTTGAGGAAATTAGCATTTCTTTTTATCAGGCAAGGCTTCTCACTGTTTTACAATTGATGCTTGCAGCAACAGCACACTTCCTAGCATAGTTCCTAGCATAGTTCTTAGCATTCCCACTCAGTAAAAGGAAAATTATAAACAAAGTATCTCTTGTATTATACAAAGTATTACAAAGTAAACAAAGTAAAAATATACAAAGTAAAAATTATACAAAGTATACAAAGTCAAAACAAAGTATTTCTTTCTCAAGAAAAAAGTCTTCCCTGTCTTTTTAATTACAGTTTTTACAGTAATTTTATAATTAAGTCAGTAATAGGGGCAAATATTTTCTCAAGTACACTTCCTTTCTAGAGATACACCTATCTATTTCAAAATCTGTTACGTGTTTTGTAATATCACTGAAATTTCTTTGGATGTGTGACCCTTTGAACTCATTTCTTTAGAGATTAGAATTGCATTCTATGGCACTCTGTGTAGTAATTTTGCCTTGGAAACTGAATTATAGCTTGATTGGTGATCCCATCCTTAATTTGCAGTTTTCATTAGGTAGGCACTCCTATTTAGTAAGAAAAGCTTTGAGGAGAATTGTGGAAGCAAGACAAATACAATACTCCCTATACTGTAATCATTGTGTTGTTCCCTGCTGAATGGCTACAAAGGTTATCATGCCCAGACCAAAAGAACTGGAGAAATAACTGGAAACTTCCAATAAACTGGAGAAATTCTAGGGTGTTCTATCCCCAGCCCTTGTGGTTACTTTGAATTCCTCATGGAGTGTCACTGAAACCATGCCTTTTGCATGAGGACTAGGCACTCCAGATAGCAACTGAAATAGAAAACCAGCCTTTAAAAAAAGAGAAAAAGAAATATCCAACTCAGGTTACATCTATTCAGTTGTGAAGTCTGAGCTCATTCTCATTTGTAGGCATATTCAATAATATTCTTCTGGAAGATACGGGCTTGCAAGCTGGTTTGTCACATCAAGGTTGTGGTGTTTCGTGAGTTTGTGCCAACATGAAATTGGACATTGCCAGTAGCACTTAGAGTTTACTTGGTGCAGATGATGCTCTAAATCACTGCTTGTAATCTGATTTATCTCAAAGGACTTTCTAAGTTTTTAAGCTTTTTTTTTTTTTTTTTTTTTTTTTTTTTTGACAGCTGGTGAGGTTAGCTTGGCCTCCTGAATTTTTTATCTCTAAAATGTGCCCAAAGGATTAGCAATGGTTGTAGACTGGTATTATATTTACAACAGCACAGGACATGCATGTCTCTGTATGTAACTTTGAATGTGGCTGGTCAGAATGCATTGTCAGGTATCAAGTCTTGAACTACCAGGTCTCAGAAATACATGCCAAAGAAGTATTCATATTCTTTTCTGTACATCCAATGCTGCATTGGTTATATTCTTCTCTAACACAACCTTCTTGAAAATATTCAACTCTGCAAGAAATGAATTCTGGTTCCAGGTTTATAACTGCAGCTCCCATTACAGGCCAAAGTAGGACCAATGGGATGTATTCGATTTAGATCCTATGACATTAGAAGTGAACACTGATGAGTTCATTACTACATTTTCTTTTGTTACAGACCCAGTCTGAACCATTTCATTGTGTTAGCACATACTTTATAACATTGGTTGTAAAGTATGAAGTCCTATGAAGTCCTTCTGCACTTTACCACAACTTACACCAAAGATAAGAATGAATGTAATTTAAAACTTAAGCAGTAGATAATTAAATATGACTTATCTAATTATGTTTGGGTAGAGATCTTTTGTGACAGAATGGAGAAGTGTATGTCAGGTGAGAGAAAGAACAGTAAGCCCTAAAGAACCTGAGACTCCACAAACGGCATTAGAATGAACAGGGTGCCTGGTGTTCTGTGTGATGGCTGGCAGGATGCTTCAAAGCTGTGGTTGAAGTAACCATCTCCAGTTTTCTGATTATTTTCTGTATAGATGGAAATGGGATGTTGTACTCTTTGAAGATAACTGATTGCTGTTCAGTGACAAGACTCATTCATCATTTCCACTTTCCACTGCAAGCTGCTCATGGAATCCCACATTGACCAGCTATACAGGTCAGAAGGGTTAGCATTATTAATCATCTCACATTGAAAGCTCACTATATTGTGTATTGTCCACAAGCAAGAGAGACAGACTTGATTGTTAATCTAGTCTTTCAGTCTAGGACTCGAATCATGCACTATGTTGTCATGTAGGTGTAGAATCTGTGCAGTTGTTTGCTGTGCAGCAAAAGAGATTTATTTTCACTTGCTCCACACTTGTTCTAGTGTTTTTCACAACTTATCCAGTACAAAGGAGACTTCTTGTTTGTTTGTTTGTTTGTTTGTTTGTTTTTCCATTGGGTCATTCTAGCCTTTATTTCACAGCGAATGTAAAAGGTCTTACAACTAGTTTACTATCTTATTTCATTGCCCTTTGCATTGTTAGAAGTTTAATCTCTAAAGAGTTTCAACTGAAGACATGTTTAGGAATATCCTATGCCCTATCACATTTATTTTGCAGAGTGGTAGAATACCTATTTTGGATGAAAAATGTCAAGAGGAGGTAATTAAGCTCTACAGCTTGATATTTGCAGCACTCCTTTGGGATGTAACAGATGCTTGCATTTCTCAGTTTGGGAGGCTCTGTTGCAGGCTTCCCACAACCTGAGTTCACAGGAATTGTGTAATGTGTATTCTTTCAGTGGTGTTTTTAACAGGAATGGCTGTATGTACTAAAGGGGTAGTGCTGAATGTTTAGTGCACTGATGTATCCCAAAGTGTGCCTACCCATTAGATACAAAACAACATGGATTTGAGAGATGCCAAGAAAGCAAGTTTTCTTCTGACATTTCATTAAGTTGTTTTCCTGACCTTGTTTGGAAGCTGCTTGTGAGTTAGAGAAATAGAAACTAAGACAGGAGGAGAGGGAAACGTATCACAATTTTTAGCAGTCAAAGAAGATTTTGCTTTATGCCTTGAATAATAGTCTGGCATGGTTTTTATTGAAATTGTAACATCCCTTCCACTGCAACTATTACTGGAATGATCCCTGAGTTAGGTGTATTTTACTTCTCTCTTCCTCTAAAGCACCTCTAGTTGTATAAATTGTTACTTTTATTCCATATGAAAATGTGGTATATTCTCCATCTTTTATCAGTATAGGGCAATGCTTCTGGTCTGGTGTAATGCTTTAAATTACAAGATCTATTTTGCATTGATTGGCCACTAAATAAACCTAGACAAAAGCCATCTATACTAGAGCTGGACAATTCAGGATCATTAATCAAAGTGTGTTTTTGTTACTGTTTTACTGCCTAACCCTACTATTAACTTGTCACAGTTGGGTTGCTTTTATGTTTTCACACACTGTGTGATGGATTAAACTAGTTAGCTGGCTAGATAGATTATATGCATTAACACTTAACAGCTTTGCTCAAACACTGGGCAAAGTAAAAGGCTTGCCTTTTTATAAAGCCTTAAAGAATCTGATTTGCTGTTTTTTAGTCTGTGTTGATTCTTTTCTCTGTAGCCACAGCTACATAATGGAAATAAAACTACTTTTGAACTGAAATCTCTGATTGTATTTTTTGGGAGATTCTTACTAAAGTTTAATGGGCAGTATCGTTCAGCTTCCACTCTCTTCCACAATGTTAAGTCTTATTTTTAACAAAACTAATTAGAAATTCCAGAAGCAGTTTAATTCAATTGAGGGGGCAGCTTGCTGCTTTTCATTCTTTTTAGTATGTTGGCAGCCTTTTCACTATTCAGGTGGTTAATGGTACTACCTTTGTTTTCACTGTTTAATTGACCATCATCCTGCAGATCCATTGATATGGGAGCTTTTTTGGTGAATTCATGAGTTTTGAAATTTATGCTTCTAGGAGCTTTATAGACCAAAACAATAGAAGATCCTACCTAGTAACTAGTCACATGAGCACCTACACCGATGCCTATTCTACCCCAGCGATATTACCTTTCATTTACATATTTGTTTTGCACTGATGTTTATGTACTGATGTTTTCTCTCTTTGGCAGCATTTCCTGCATTTTGGTTTGTCTCCATGGTTTCAAGCCGGATATCTGAGAGTCTTTTTCAGAGCTGCCCTCATGCTCCCTGTCTTTTCAGGAAAACTGGGATGTTAGGGGCCTTCCCTCCAGACCTTGTGGTGTCTAATACAGAAACTGCAAGCATCCCCTCAGATAACATTGATTATGTGAATGAGTTAAGGTTTATTGATAATAAATTTTACATAAATTAAGCTTCAATACTGGTGGTAGCAAGTATTTGCCATGCTGTATATGCAGCACATCTGGAATTACAACACTTCCCTTGGTTTAGGATTTATCGACATAACCTACCTTGTTTATGTTTAGAAGCTAGTCCAAAAAGGCCTGCTGAGCAGAACCAGCAAAACGTTAAACCAAACACTTAAGTATATTTTTCCCCTGAATGATGAAAAGACAATACTTACAGAAGTGACCATGCAGTATGGCATGCCACAGAGGTTAGCTCTGCATAGTTATTTCTGAGGGATGACACCAGCACAACTGACTGGTTTTCTTGTAATCTGTACACTTTTAAGACAGCTCCATTTGCACTATCATTACAGGCAGCTTCACTAGGCTGTTACACAGCTGCATGTCAGCAACTGGCCATTTGTGTGACTGGCCCTGGAGCTCCCAGTACTGTCTTTCTGAGCTTTCCAGCCGGTGCTCTCAGGAGCCCTTGATGTGTCTCTGAAAGGTCATTGTTACAGACAATGTTATTCTCATGCTACTGGGAGTTTACTTGACACAGTCAGGATGTATTACGGATATACTCATTTATACAGGCATATATATGTTTTTTTAACTTGATGTTGAAAGTAATCCAGTCACAACTGTGTTGGTAAAATGAGCTAGAGCTTTGTCCTTCCAAGTTATATCAGCATATGCACTTTCTGAACTAGATTTTTTATTTTAATTGAGGATAAGCAGGTCTAAGTACTCTTTGAGCAATTGTGAAATGAGTTCTCAGTGTAAACCCAGACTGAATATGGCTTATTTCATATCTGTGTTCAAAGAGGGTCAAGAGGAGTTCTTGGATCAGTGTTAGTACTTGAAGAATGTGTGTGAACAGAAGATCATACTTCAGGTAGGGTGAATGACAACAGGTGATTGAAATAAACGGGGTAAATAGAACACAGTAATGAAACACACATGGATAAAATAAAAAACATCTGTTAAAGCAGGCTCTTGTTTAATTGTGGTGGAAGACATTACAAATATAACGGAAGTGGTGGGTTTTAAAGATGGAAATATATAGTAATGTTTCCTGTGTGGAGACAGCAAAATAATTATGAGGAGGCACTGGAAAATCTGACAGGTAGTTTGACAGGTTGATGACATTCTGAAATCAGGAACTGGAGCCAATAGTTTGTGTATCTTAAAAATCAAGTAGGGTAAGGACAGCTAATGGTATGTGAAGTCAAGATTTGCTAACAGATGCTAAAAAAAAAAAAAAAAAAAAAAAAAAAAAAAAAAAAAAAAGATGATAGAGGGCATGTGCAAAGTTACAATAATACATGAAAAAGATGTTTAACTTTCTATGAGAGTATCAGTACAACATTTTTCAAGATGATTCACAAAAGCAGTGTGAAATACAGAGGATGTACAGGAGAGATTTGGCTGTGATGAAAAAATAGTGTCTTGAGTGTCCTGTATCATAAAACATGGTATGGTACAACACAGATGTGTATATCAGGAAGAAACCGTCAGATCTAAAGTGAGACAGAAGCTGCAGGACAAGTGATGTGATGATGGGCCTGTCCAGGTTGATTATGCATTAACATAACTGTTATCTCAGCGTTGCTTTTATGCTTCCTGTGGTTTTTCTGGTAGGCATTACCAAGGGTCACAGTCATCAGAATTATACTGTAGCATGATATAGAAATAAAAGGATATGATACAGAATTTTGTTTCTTGGTGCTAAAACTTGCACAACTACTAAATATATTTAAAAAAGACTATGCAAAATGGGGATTTAGACCCTAGAGAAGTTGGGTTCTTCCTTTTATATATAACTGTTTCCAAGTACACACATTCTTCTGGTTAAATGTCTTACTAAAGCAAAATATATGGTACAATAAGAGATTACAAACTAGTAGATGAATAGAATTCCTATCTGAAATTGGATTATACAGGTATTCTCTGGATTAGAGGACCATGACTAGGGGAGCAGTGACTTTCCATTTGTGGCCACCTGAAGTTCTAAGGGAATTCTAAGGTGAATGTTCATAAATCCATGGCACCTGATGGGATTCACCCCAGAGTGCTGAAGAAGTTATCAGATATTATAGCTGGACCCCTCTCAACAATTTACCAAAGGTCTTGGGAGTCTGGGGAGATCCCTGCTTACTGGAAGCTAGCTAGTGTTATACTCATTTACAAAAAAAAAAAAGGTGTGAGAGAAGACCCAGAAGACTGCAGACGTGTCAGTTTAACCTCTGTGCCTGTACAAGTTATGGAGAGGGTTGTCCTGGGGGATATTGAAAGGCCTACTAAGAAAACAGTATTATCAGGCATAGTTAACAAGGGTTTCTGAAGGGGAAGTCCTGCCTTAGTAGTTTGGTCTCTTCAATTAGGCCAACCACTTAGTGGTAAAAGGAAGGCAGTGGGTGTAACATTTCTGGATTTTAGTAAGGCCTTTGATACTATCCCTCACAATATCCTTCTGGTTCACCCAACTGTGAGATGAACGGGTTTATGCTACACTGGGCGATAAACTAGTGGAATGGTAGAGTCCAAAATAGTTGTTGTGAATGGGGCTGCATCTTGAGGGTGACTTGTCACCAGCAGTCTCCCCAGGGCTCAATTCCAAGGACAGTCCTGTTATCAATGATCTGGATGCAAGAGTTGAACACTTCCTTCGCAAGTTTGCTGGTAATCCTAAACTGTGAGCTGCTGTTGACTCTCCGCAGGGACAAGAGGCTTTGCAGAGGAATCTACTTATGGTGCCTTGGAGAGCTGGACAATCCTCAATAGCATGAAGTTCAACAAAGGAAAATGCCAGGTTCAGCACCAGGATGGAGTTATGCCAGACACAGGTACAGACTGGGGGTGCTTGGTGACAGCATTGATGTGGCTTCACCTTGAATATTCTATGCAGTTCTTGGCTCCACAGAAAAAGGATGTTAAGATACTTTCTGCAGAAAAAGAGGCTGAAAGGTGACCTCATTGCTCTCTGCAACTTCCAGAGCAGGGGAAATGAGAGGAAGATGCTGGTCTCTTCTCTCTGATCACCGATGACATGATGTGTGGAAATGGCATGAAACTGTGCCAGGGGTGGCTCAGACTGATATTAGGAAACATTTCTGTACTATGAGGGTGGTAAAACACTGGAACAGGCTTCCTAGAGTGGTGGTTGGTGCTCCATGCCTGGCAGTCACTGGCCTGTTCAAAAGTCATTTGGATAATGCCCTTTTTATTATGCTTTACCATTTTTACCATCTTATTATGCTCTGAAGAGGTCAGGCAGTTGGACTAGATGATCTTTGTATGTCCCTTCCAATTGAACTGTTCTGTTCTGTTCTGTTCTGTTCTGTTCTGTTCTGTTCTGTTCCATTCATTCCTGTTTTAGGGATTTACCATGTTATTCCTGAGGGATAGAGGTAATTCTGATTCAGGCATGAGATTATAAAGTAATAATGCATAAAATACCCCAAACTTCTGTGTTCTTTATTTATTTTGCTTCATTTTCTAACACTAGGGATCTTAAAACTTAGGGATCTTAAAAGAGAATGAACAGAAAATGAATGATTTTTTTCCCAGTTGCTTTCTTTTCTTAAGAATGAGAACTTCACAGAAGGAAAAGGTGAAATCCTGGAGTCTTGTTTGGGCTGTGTAGTCTTTCCAAGGACATGATGTGATGTAACAGCCTCCTTTTTCTTTTTGAGGAGTTATTTGGTCTTTTCACTTAGGAGGAAGCTGGAATCTTTCCTCAGTTATTCCCTTACCAGAAGGGGGGTGGGAGTTGGGAGGCTAGGCAATGTTCTCTATACCACTGCCTTTCTGTTGATCTTTGTAGTAGAACTACTGTTGGAAGTACAAGGAAGACATTTAACACTCTTAGGCTACCAGTAGTTTGTCATCCCCTGGGAGCAAGGAGGAGGCAGAGGAGGAATTCGTTTCCACCAGGATTCTCAGGTGCATAATGTCCCTGGGAGACTGTAGCTCTAGTATTACCCTGCTACAGGCTGCATCTCTGCCTTTGTTACAAGCAGTTCTGTTTCCTGTGTATGTATGCAAGTTTCACAATATTCCCCCTTTAAAATTTTCCCATAATTTCTACAGGTAGGTATGCAAATGAAAATGATTATCTAGTAAATGCCTGGAGCAAGTGGTATTGACATCAAATACAGTGAAAACCCTATGGGAAAAGAAACACTGATTCCTACCCAGCACCTCCCTCAGAACTCACTAGTCTCAGGTTCTGCTTTGAACTGAGTGTATAACTTCTCTGACAAATTGCCTGATGCTTTTGTGATGGGGATTAATGTCCACTAGAGGCTAGGGTGAAATCACTGAACTTGTGTTCTCTTGTTCCCTAAGCCAAAAATTCTAGCTCACTGTGCCTGAAACAAAAGGTCTGGGTGACATAATGTTTTAACCCACTGCACTGCCAATATCCCAGATATTATTGCTTTCTCCTGAAGTCTGTAATACTGTCACAATGACTGCCACCTCCTTCGGCAATGCAGGGAGAATGAAAGCATAAAAGTAACAAAGCATTAAACAGTTGAGCAGCTATTCTGCGTAGGAAAAAGGCATCCTTTCTGAAATAGCCAGCCTCAAAAAGTACTAAAATTTCATCAAGTGAATCTCTTTTCAGGGATTATAAAGAGAACATGTCATAGTTCCTCCCAAGTGAATGACCTAGTTCCTGAGATCTTCACTGACTTCTGTGGTTTGTTAATGGGCTTATGAGCAAATGTTCTTTCCTAAGAGATCACATGACTGAGTCTATTCCTCTAACATATTATTCATTGCCTCTTAAGATTCCTCAGCAAAGCCAGTCATTTTCATCCCAGAAAATAACAAGCAGAACAGCACATCCAGTTATGTTACACTGACAGGATGTCAAGAAAATGAAAACAAATGGTTTGAGTGGTCCTTCAGGGGATAAAGAGTTCAGTTACTAAGCTACCCACCAGAAACAGCGTGATTTAGTCATCTGGGATGATTTCATATCTTTCTCTTTTGTAGGTTTTAACACATAAATCTTTGTTTTATTGCTAGAGAGAGATATCAGTAAAATTTTGTAGTGCTTTTGACATGGTCAGAGTTTGTGGGCTGCTATGCTTACAAATGATTTGGTTAAAGAAAGAAGCAATAATATTAGTAGCGTCTTTATTTGCTGAGGTTTATGAGCATGTGTATTTTTAGACTGCCATGCAGAAAGGTGGATGACCTACTTGGTGATACTTGTGAATGTGCTACAGCATGTCTCTTAAATGCTACTTCGCTCTGTGAATTTGTGTTTGAATCCTTTACTTCAGGGCTCAAGTCACTTAAAATATTAATTAAAATAGACTGGATGAGTTATAAAGGATAGTAAGTGAAATTCCCTGCTGGAACAATAAAGAGCATGGGAAGTTGAGCTTATCTCCTCTTAAACAGCCTAAACGAATCAGATTCACTTTTACTACATGCACATAATTCACTTGGGTGAATTGCTACAGTTGTGGTATGTTGCTTAGGGTATGTTGAAGCTTGTTGATATTTGGCTTGGAAAAAAGACCAAAGTGTTTGTGTAGGTACTTTCTTATCTCCTTATAGAACTTTATATGAGTAAATGGTGAAAGACAGGGATTAATAACATTATAATTAAGCATAACCAGTTCACTGTTGTGCAGTCTCAGTTTATGCAAAGAATAAGGATAATACTCAATTTTCAAAGTGCATGCAAAGGGCAGCTGTGACTTCACAATACAGGCTCTTCCATGTTATACTCCTGATCCAGGTAGACCCACGCACTCAGATTAATATTCCTGTTAGAGTCATGGGAGTATGGGGCATCAGCAGTGCCAAGGAGATCAACACAAGCTATAGCTGTTTTCCTTCTTACTGCACTAGCCTACATCTAACATAGGTAGGCTGGTGTCCAACACAGAATTAATAGATTTGAAGCTGCTAGCTGTAGCACTTGACTGCTGAATGGAAACTGTACTTCTTATCCAAGTGCCTTTCTAAAGATGTGAAGATAAAATTCTGCTTGTCCCAATGTCATACAGTCACTTCCTAAAACATGTAGGTTTTAAGACTGCTAGGGAATCATGAAATTAAAGCCAGAGATATGCAAAGTTTTCTTCACTTTCTTACAAAAGCTTTGCTTATGGTCACAGTTTGCAAGTAGTTTCAGGAAAACTCAGAAAGCATGTGACAACATGAATTTTCTTTTGTTTCAGAAACAAATATTCCTCTCCTGTCTTCTCAGAAAGGAAGCTTGGCAGGATTATGTCTTCTAAGTGGATGTAAGAAGGTAGATATTATTTTCACCTGTGAATAATCAAAATGATATTCCCATAATATAGTGTCTTAGTGTCTTTATAGCATTTTGGACAACATCTTAAACTATAGATTAATTTCTAATACATGTTCTTGTACCAGAAAAATACAGAGAAATCTTAAAAGGTTATGTACGGACTGAAAAAGTATATGGAATCTTCAGCTCTATATTCTGCCTCCCTCTATGAAAATTATAAGTATTTGAAAGCAGGGTCATGAAATGGTAGCATCATTTCAGCTATATTGTGCTGTAACTCAAATGGCACTTCAGCAATAATATGGAATTTTACAAGGTAATTCTTCCTAAAACTTGTTTTATATTTTCTGTTTTCAATCAGCCTTATAGAAGCTGAAGCACTGGTTTAACTATCATCTCCATGATTTTTCTTTCCAGCAGCTCAGATCTAAAACAGAGCAGAAAATTTCATACACAGTTTTTCATATTTTCATAGCAATGTGTAGATGACATGTGTAGGTCTATCAGGATTCTGACTTCTTGCAGGTACAAACCTGCAACTACATCATATTTTGAAGGAACTTTAGAAGTTAAAGGGAGGCATACTAGATGCAGATATTTTTTCTGCTTTAGTATAGTTGTTTTATTTTTTTATTTTTTATTTTATTTATTTTTTTAATGACCTTCAATGGAAAATATCATTACAGCTGCTTAAGATGTAGGGACTCTATATTAAACGTTTTGTGTTATTTCTGCCATTGTTAAGTATTAGCAAGGAGGATAGGTGAGCTATTTAAAACAATATGGAGGATATGGGGGAATGGGTCTTAATTTTTTAATAAATAGTTTAATAAAATCCAAGGTACAATGGAAGACCAAGACTTATTGTGTTTATTTTAAAAATAGGCAGAGATTCAAATCACTTCAATGCTCTTCATTCCCTGCCAAGAAGAAAGGGTTTCTATATTGTATTTCAAAGACTTTTCTGTCTATACTATTCTTTAAAAGCAATTGGAGAACGGATGCCACTACTGGGCCACTCTCCTACTTTGATCATGGCGAGATGTATTGCTTGAAATCATAGAATTATACCATAGACTCATAGAATGTCTTGGGTTGAAAGGGACAACAAAGATCAACTAGTTTCAACCCCCCTGCCATGGGCAGGGATGCCACCTGCTAGATCAGGGTGCTCAGGGCCTCATCTAACCTGGTCTTGAACACCTCTAGGGATGGGGAATCCACAACCACTCTGGGCAAGTGGTTCTGGTGCCTCACCACCCTCTGAGTGAATAACTTCCTCCTAACTTCTAAATCTCCTCTCCTTTAGTTTAAAACCATTCCCCCTTCTTGTTCTGTCATTATCCAATTGAGCAAAGAGTCACTCTCCATCTGTTTTATAAGACCCCGTCAAGTACTGAAAGGTTGCAATGAGGTCACCCCAGAGACTTCTCTTCTGTAGGCTGAACAGACCCAGCTCTCTCAGCCTGTCTTCACAGAAGAGGAGCTCCATCATCTTTGTGGCCCTCCTCTGAACCCGCTCTAACAGGTCCACATCATTCTTGTGCTGGGAGCTCCAGACCTGGATGCAGCACTCCAAGTGGGGCCTCACAGGGGCAGAGCAGAGGGGGACAATCCCCTCCCTCAACCTGCTGGCCACTCCTCTGTTGATGCAGCCCAGGGTGCAGCTGGCCTTCTGGGCTGCAAGTGCACGCTGCTGGCTCATGTTGAGCTTTTCATCCACCAGAACCCCCTAGTTTTCTCTGCAGGGCTGTTCTCAGTGAGTTCTTCTCCCGGTTTGTACTCATGTCTGGGATTGCCCTGGTCCAGAAGCAGCATCTTGCACTTGGACTTGTTGAACTTTATGTGGTTCATGTGGGCATACTTCTCCATCCTGTCCAGGTCCCTTTGGATGCCATCCCTTCCTTCTATCATATCAATTGCACCACTCACCTTATTGTCATCTGCAAATCTGCTGAGTATGCTCTCGATCCCACTGTACACTGTTTTTGATAAAGATATTAAACAGTACCAGTCCCAGGACAGACTCCTGAGGTACACCACTCATCGCCTGTCTCCACTTGGACATAGAGCCCTTGACCACCACTTTCTGGGTGCAACCTTCAAGCCAATTCCTTATCCACTGTATGGTCCACCCATCAAATCCCTATCTCTCCAATTTGGACACTTTGTCTCTTCCTGATCCAGTGGTGAGTGTTCACTCATTATTCAGTCCTGATTAAATCTCTATTATTAAGCATTCTGAACTTGCTCAAGAGATCTCTAAAACAAGACTTGAATGTCTTTATAAAACAAATGTTGCAACTGAAGCAGAAATTATGAGGTTGATGCAGAAATTGGTGGATGACATTTATGTTTGCTTCTACGTGGGAGGTCGGATGTTCATAATTCTTTGATGTCTCTGAATTTCTCCGTTCTTAGGGGACACAGTACTCCTCCCATGTGATTAAAGATTATACTCTAATGCTACTCAGCAATATTCGTTGGTATGCTTATATGAATAACTATGTCAGTTTAGCTTGTTTGCCACAGTATGTGCAGATGTGCTTTTGTGTGTATGCAGTCTCTTTTCAGAGGAAAACAAGAAGAACAATACTTAAAGGGAAGTAGAAAAGCTCAGCAAACTCCTTTCAGATTTTTATTTCAAAAGGAAACTGTTTTCACTTCTTTCTCGATACCCACCAGAGAACACCCTTATTTTGCCCCAGAGTGCTCTGCTGTTAAAGTACATGGGATAGCTGAAATGCATCCTGTGCTTGAGAAGCCCATTGGCAACCCAGAAAGTCCAGCCATGGTGGTCCAGGCTTCGAAATCACTGATACCTGAACTTGTTTTTTACACTGACATCAGCAGTAGCTTGTTGATGTTACTAGTGAAAGATGTTTTGTCTTTACCTTTTACTTAATGGAGCTGAAGTGGAATCTCACTTATTGGAATCTATTAATGCTGATTAGACATGTAATCACTCATTTTTCTGCCTGCCAGTTGTATCTGTCAATATATACCTTTGTGCCACAGCAAAAAGCTATGACCTTGTTTGCTAGCAGCATAGCTGTTATTGCAAAGGACATCATGTTTATTGTATGTCTATTGCTTTTGCACATGTGATTGTGTTTTAGTGTTCCTAAGATCTTTTTCACATAGCTTTTAAATGTCATTTTAATAGAATAAAAAATGTGTAGCTAAGATTTCATATCTGCTTAGTCTCAGGCATGGTTAATATGACAGCTTAATGTTATGTTTTTATGCACTGTCTGCAGATTTTCTGCTCTCCTGTGGAATGTGATTCTGAGAATTCATGTAAGATTTACTCAGTACAAATGATATAAATTTTATTATAATTAATTTTGGTTCCACATGCCACTTTTGTGTTCTAGTATTCCAAATTTTGTTAATGGAAAATAGCCATATGTCTCAAGAAATAGATGAAGCAATTACCAAAGAACTACATAGATACCTTGAAAGCTACTAGAACTAAACATTTTTTTTTTCTTTTCCTTTCTTGTAGAAAACAGATGTGGTAAAAAGAATCAGCCTAACATTTACCTTTTTGAGGCGGCACCAGGAATGGATTTAGCACATAATTGTTTTTTGCTTTATCTGTAATCTTTTCTTCTTTCAGCCCTTCTGGTTTTGCCTAAACAAATCTTTTTCAAGTGTAAAATGCATCAATAACATGTGTTGTGATTAAAACCCAGAGTTGAACAAAAATGCATATATATATATATATATATTTTTTTTTTTCCAGTGAGGTTGACTCCTTTTGGAGAACAGTATTCACTTGATTTTCGCAAAATCTAATAGAAGCCAAAAAAGTCCTGATTTTTGTTTGTTTATTGATTTATTGTGCTGCCTGTGCATGCATGTTGTTTGTTCAGCAGTTGTTTCACTACCTAGTGAAAATCACTTAGTGGCTTCAGTGAGTTACAATCTCCATGAAATGTCTCCTATATTCTGAAAATCCTTCCTCTAAAAAGTACAGTTGACTTCTGCAGAACACAATTCTGTGTCCTAGTGTATTTGGTTCTAATCACACCATTTAATCACTGAGATTTATATTGTCTTCTAAACCCAAAACTAAGAAAAACAAAAACAACAACAACAACAACAAAAAACAACAAAATATTGTTTCCTACCTTGAAAAGACTGTGGAATTACAAAGATAATATGAAATTGGCAACAGGCATTTGGATTCCTCACTCAGACCTAGTGTAATCCCTTTTTTCTTTTAAATTTCAGGTTGCTGGAGAGTAGAGATTGGAATGGACTTTGTGATGTGATTTCTGCAAGTATCTATTGGAGAAGCAGCCCATCAGCTCATATCAGATGACTTCGTGGATCATCATCAGACATGGTAAGTCTAAAGCAAAACTCAGAGATGACAGAATCTCATGAACATTCCATTCTGTATTTTATTCCTGAGACCTGGAACCCACCATGAATCCTCCTTGCTACCTCTTCCAAAGCTTACAGAAAGACAGTCAAACAGTGATAGATTAGGAGAGTGACTAAGAGTCAGATCAAAACTTGCCTTTGCTCTAGTGCTAATTATGTCCCTAAGACACTGAAATGTAGGCAAGGTCTCTGCAAGTTATTCCATTAATAGTCTTATTCTGTAGTGCTGTAGAATCTTTTCTCTTAGAAATGAAGTGTAAAGTCAGCAATGAATATTTATTGGCTGTTTATCTGTTGAGTTAAAAGTCTAGTGTCAACAGTCAGCATGTTATTGCCATGATGACTTTTTCAGAGGAGCACTGATGAGATCATCTTTTCCCTACACATTCTTATTGTTTCTCCCTTTGCAGTCATCTTGTAAACAATGCAAATTATAACACTACTAGAGCAGTCCCCAGCCTAATTTGTTGCCATGTCTGAAATGTGTAATACCTTGAAGACCAGAAAAAAACGTGTAATAAGTGTAAATAAGTGACAGTGTTCTCTTTGTTTCATGAGCAATTTCACAGCACAACTGCTAGTTTAACCCCCTTGTAATTCCTAATAGAAAGATACAGTGTTTGGTTTATTTAGTAAATTAAAACCATATCTCAGGTTGGTGTGACCCTGTTCTTGCAACTAACTCACTCTAAAATTCTCCCATGACAGCAGGATGTAGAATCACAGAATCATAGAATCATTAAGGTTTAAAAGCCCTCCAAGTTCATCTGGTCCAACCATCCCACTACCACCAATGTCACCCACTATACCATGTCCCTAAGTACCATGTCTAACCTTTCCTTAAACACCCCCAGGGATGGTGACTCCACACCTTGTTGTTAAGTAAAAATCAGATCTTTCAATTCGGTAAATTAGCTTCAAGAGATCTGATTTGCAGAGAAAATCTTGAAAATGCAATCTTGCTATAAACATCAGGGGTTAAGAGTTTCTAATTCTAGAACTCAAATATCCCTAATTCTACAGAACAAGCAAATGGCCTGTAATTTATTTCTGCTTTCTTCCTTTCTAAAATTAATTTTGTATTTCTGAGAGACCAATGATGTGACGAGGTCTGTTTATTTATCAATTATATATTTTCTGGAGCATCTTGTCATTTGTTCTGATGTTGGTCCTTTCCAGGGAAGCTCTTTGATTAGTCAGTAATTAACCTGATGCACAGGTATGATCACAAAGAACTGTACAACAGAATACTCCTGTCATTGGTAATACTCTACTATAGTACAACTCATCACTTAATCCCTTGTATGAACCCATTCGGTATGACATTTTATTCAAAAGGGAGCAACTGTCTGACTGGGACACAGGAAAGCATTGGATATCTACTTCTGAAATTAAAATTTGCCTTTGTAGTATTCTAACCCCTCAAATGGGCCCCAAGCTGGGGATTGTCAGAAAGCTTAATGCTTCTTGAAGTAAAATAAAATTATACTTTTTAATATGACATCTTTTATCAAATTCCTCACTTTAGTGGCTGAAGAACTTCCAGAAAGTTGTTTAGAATGGAGAGCCTTATTTTACTGGGAGTTTCTCTGTGCTTAACATATGCATATGTTATTATTATGTATTTAGATTAAAGCCAGTGGTGAAGGTTAAAAGAGAACACTTCCTGCACTGGGAGAAGTTTGTGGTAGTCCATACATTACTGAACAGTTCTTCCAATAGTCTTGGTCTGGCTCTGGAAAAAGCTCTGCTTCCTACTCAGATGAGCTATGAGTTTGCCACTTGTTATCCACTGTCTTTATGCAAAAATCACCTTGAAAATAGGCCTGACAGGGAGAAAGCTTTCATGTTTTGCCAACACAGAAAGAGATGGTGCATATGTACAATGTTGTGTTATGTGACAAAAGGTCATCTGCACCCCTATGAGAGTGCACAAAGAGACAACAGCAGGAAGGGGAAACCAAATCATACCCTACTGGAATATTCCTAGGCCCATCTTAGGGGGCCATTATTACGTTACTTTCTAACTCTTTTCTGGCTATGGGACATGTGTCTGTGAAAGACAGGCTGTACTAGCACACGCAGAGGGCCTGTAGTCTTGTTTTTTTTTTGTGTCCAGGCACCAGTAACTAGAGACACTGGGATCTGGGGTCAGCTACTGGGCAGCCTGCCTGAACCCATGTGCTGGAGGGATCCATCTTGTACATAACCATTTATAATTCCCAGGAGAGGACCTCCCTCATGTCCAGCCAGAGAGGAGAGAGGAGAGCAGGAAGAGATTGTTGGTGCTGCGTAGATGCGAGTGCTCTCGGCGTCTATCATCTGTGTAGCCTATCATGTATCTGTATATATATATTTATGTGCCATATATAGTTGTGCTGTGTGTGCATGTACCCCCTGGAAATGTATTTTCAGCATTGTTACAGGTTGGACCTGGGGTCATGAAGCTATAGAAACCTTGCCTGTCTTGGTCATTAAATATTTTAACAGTACACTGATAGAATGTTTGTAAAGTTATGCTCTTACAGCCAAATCAAAAAGAGGTAATCATGACTAAAATTGCCAACGTCCCATTTCCTAGTACCAGTGTTCCAGTTTCCTGGATTATTACCTGCTTAAAGAAGGATGTGAAAGTTCCTTTTCTGATGGATATTTTGACCTTTTCAAAAAAGAGGAGCACCAGTTGTTTACTGAGCTTTGTTAATCAGAAAGGGCATAGTTTAAATCCAAGTCCTGGATCAACATTGCTATAGGTTTTCTAGGAAGTTGTTAAAGGATGAATGTACTGTACAGTGGGAATGCAAGTTGTTATTGTCTGCTGAAACAGACAGGGGATGTGTTCTTAAAAAGGCTTTCCAGATATGTGGTATTTTCAGAGATGTTTTGGTGCTTTGTTCTTTTGCAAATTATGAGCACTCAGGGTTGAGAAAATAATGTACTGCAATGGATAGTTCCTTGGGGCAGGATTTGGCAGCTTAAGTGGAGGCTGATAGGCAGAATCTCTTAGTTTGTAAAACAACCTCAGCATAAGCTTGGAACAATTTTTATGTATCATCCTGTCAGTAAAGCCTTTGTTTTTTTGCCATCAACACCCTTGTCTCAACTAGCCTTTGTTACCTGCCATCTGTTTGAATCCAGAGTCCTGGCTTGGACTCATCGTTACTTTGAATATGCAGATGCTGCCTGTTTAACAAAGATGCTGCTCAGTAATATAAAATATATATACTACTCTTGTCGCATAAAATATTGGCTCAGGAATGTATAGCACAGCAAAATATTCACCAAGGTTCTCCCCTTTTTCAATCATGTGTGGGTCTTTAGATAATCTCACCTTCTCTGATGTTATAAGTTAGACCACACAATTTACAGGTCTATTGAAATTATTTTATTAATCAAGTAAGCAGACACAAGCAAAACAGCGCTGGGCGGCTGGGGAGTCTCTGCTCCACCACGGCACGCAACTTCCCCTTTCCAGTGTCGCTGTTTTATAGCATTGAAGTTCCAGCTTGTCGAGACTTGTTGAGACCTGTCGATTTGTCAACTTGTCGAGACCTGTCGACTTGTCGAGACCTGTCGACTTGTCGACTTGTCGAGACCTGTCCTGAGACTGTGCAGTCTGTTGTTGAGGGTCGTTATTCTTCCTCCGGTGATCATGCGTTGTGCTTGTGTTCAGGTGGGGGCAAAACAGGATGTCTTGCGGTGGGTGGGTGGTATCTTACAAAATCTTTGTTTTAACAAGGATGTTCACCCAACCCCCCTTCCCCATTTGTCCCAATGTTACAATGCCATGAGTTGTGAAACCGTATCTCCTCAGTAGATTCTATAAATTCTCAAGGACAATGAACAAACCCCTACTAATTTATCACATCTGAGAAGACAGTAGTGGTTGATAGGTGGCTGAATATGAGCCAGCAGTGTGCTGAGGTGGCCAAGAAGGCCAACTCCTGGCTTGTGTAAGAAGCAGTGTGGCCAGCAGGTCCAGGGAAGTGATTGTCCCCCTGTACTCGGCTCTGGTGAGGCTGCACCTCAAGTACTGTGTTCGATTTTGGGCTCCTCACTACAAGAAGGACATGGAGGTGCTTGAGCGAGTCCAGAGAAGGGCAACAAAGATGGTGAGGGGTCTGGAGAACAAGTCTTATGAGGAGTGGCTGAGGGAGCTGAGGTTGTTCAGCCTGGAGAAGAGGAGGCTCAGGGGTGACCTTATCGCTCTCTATAAGCACATTAAAGGAGGCTGTAGTGAGGTGGGAATAGGTCTGTTCTCCCATATGCCTGGTGATAAAACAAGGGGGAATGGGCTAAAGTTGCACCAGGGGTGTTTTAGGTTGGATATTAGGAAGAACTTTACTGAGAGGGTTGTGAGGCATTGGAATGGGCTGCCCAGGGAAGTGGTGGAGTCACCATCCCTGGAGGTCTTTAAAAGACGTTTAGATGTTGAACTTAGTGATGTGGTTTAGTGGAGGACTTGTTAGTGTTAGGTCAGAGGTTGGACTTGATGACCTTGAGGTCTCTTCCAACCTAGACAATTCTGTGATTCTGTGATTCTATGCTAGTCCAGTTATATTTTCGGGGGATTAGAATGAAATTGTCAGTCTCCAGAGTTCACAGCTATGTGCAGTGCTCAACACTGACAATGTCATACTCTAGTCAATTTGAGAATGATGGAGGATTAGAAGGAGTTTCTGCCACTCTAATAATACAATATTATGTATTCCGAGACAGTTCATTGGAACTAAAATCAAAGAAAAGGGTGAAAAGTGCTCAGTTTTGGTAAGTGTCAGCTGATGTTTCTAAAGCTTTTTTGTATATCTGGTCATGCCTTTACCCTTGAGAGGCCTTTCTACTTTACCATCCTGGATTTACAGAAAAGAATTGCCATCACTTTTGGAATAAATCAACCAAAATTAAAGAGCTAAGTTAACCTGTTTTCCAACTTTTTTTTTTTTTTTTTTTTCTTTTTTCTTATAAGTCTCTTATTGCACACAGGACTTTTAGGCTAACACATATGTTGCATGACTTACGTATTTTCAGGAAGAGAGGTGGTAGGATCAATAAAGTGGAGACATTCTTGCAACTGTTTTAGAAACAAAAAATAAATACCTGTGCATGAACCCACCCTTTACTATAAGTAGAGGTCAATAAAGCATTTTCCTTTTTTCACTGGGAAAGCTAGAAATACTTACCTATTTAAGGAGCAGGGGATATTTTCTCCTCCGGCTGTTTGAGACAGAAGGGTTGTTTTCCCATAACTTCCCTAGGATTTGCCTTAAGGCAAATAATGATTACTCATTGCAAAAAGTCTTAAATAAAGCCTGGCATATACTGTCTTCAGAAGTCAGTATTTAATAGTGAAGTGGAGGTCCTGTGTGAAAAACAGAAGTACTAGAATTAAAAGCATCTAACAACGAACACTGCTATTTTAAAAATAAAATAATAATTAAAAAACAAACAAACAAACAAACAAACCACTGTCTTTTCTTATCTACTTAAAAATATTTTCTATTTTCAGTGCAATTTCAGGTGGATGCATGAGGCTGTGTTAGACCTGAGAATCAAAGATAATGATATGTATTGAAAAATCAACCTATTTTTAAACTTACGGCTGTGGTCCATGTGCTTTCATAGAATCATTCAGGATGGAAAAGATCTCTAAGATTATCTTCAGCAACCTTTAACATAGTACTAATATCCACCATGAAACCATGCTACTAAATTCTATGTCTACATGTTTCTTGAAGACCTCCAGGGGTGGTGACTCAACCACTTCCCCGGGCAGCTTATTCCACTTTCAATAAAGAAATTTCTCCTAATGTCCAACCTAAACCTTCCATGGAGCAACTTGAGGCCATTCTTGGATGTTTTGAATCATTCCACAGACCCATGGAGCTCTGGAAAACAATGGACTTATGCAAGGTGGTTCAGAGTTTAGAGAACCATTTTTTACTTTTCCTGTGGGAGGAAACAAGGGAATTATATGGTGCTACTACAGGACTTTGAAGTTCAAATCTCTGTTTTCAGCAAATGTGTGAAAGGAAAGTGAGTATTCATCAGTAGGTATGTACATGTATATCACTGCTAACTCCAGGTTCTTTCTCTATGATTTGCATTTCATCATAGTAACAGTACAGCTCTTGTTTGTCTTGTGGTAATGTTTTATTTTCTTGTAACAAGTCTGAAATTTTGGGTTATCACAAATTAATGAATGGGCCACTGGTGCATGCCAGCACTTGAAGCAAAAAAATGTGTTTCAGCAGTATTTTCTGTTATCCTAATTTTATTGGCTTTTATAACCAGACAGTACTTTTGTTATGTCTGTCATTCCAGGAAAATTCAATTGACTAGGAGAGGGTGCATGAAAGAAGAATTTTGCAAATGAAAATTTTCAGATACAATCCATTAAGATACAATCCATTAAGAAACAGAAGGCTTAAACTAATAACTCAATTAGCTGAGGTGCTGAACTCTCATATAACATTTTCCTTCTGCAAGAAAAAAATGTCTGGTCAAACTGTAATTACATATGAAAGGCCACTCAGAAAATGAATATATATGAGCATAAATAAATGATCCAGCTAAAGCAATGTGTAACACTTACTATTAAATAAAGGGAGAAGAAGAGGTGCTCATACACGCAGCTTCCTTTTAAAAAGATGGGAGTTTAGACCACAGTCAGATAGAATATGCTGTTGATTTTTGATATAATTCTTTAATATAAATAATAGTAATGTTAAACAAGTCTTTGCCTTGTCAGAATGACCATTACAAGAATTCTAAACATTCAAGATGTTAGGAGAATTAGTTTCCAGATTTTACGCTATGGAATGTCTTTGCTCAAAACATGAGCAGTTGGAAAATAGGAAGAAAAATAAATGTTATGTCCTTTACTCCAAAAATGTCAGTCAAGGTATTTATTTTCCTAGGTGAGCAACAGTACAAATAGTGCATTAATCACAACACAGAAAATAGCTGAATTACACTCCATAGTCAATATTTTGTAAAGAACAATTCTTGATAGAAAATATTTGGGAGTTAAAAGATAGCTAATTAAATTAGATCAATATAATGTATTTTCCATATACACTGTAAATAAAGAATAATGATCAAAGCATTTGCTAATGCATATTTTAAAATATTTCCTTCAAAAATAAAACTACTTAGTTTAAATCCTGCCAGAATTTTAGCTTTGGCTTGTGTAGTTTGGGTTTCATTGAATGCTAAAAGATATGTTTTGTGTCTGAGCAGAAAACATGCTCCTAAAGCCACCAGACAGAGGAAAACCAGGCTCCTGGGAACCAGCAGCTGAGCAGGCTTATGCTGGCAGGTGGTGCTGCTGTCCCTGCACACAGCTCATGGGCAACATCTGGTACTAGTGATCTGCCTTGTGTGGGTGTCTTTGACTGATCTGAGCACTGCTGTGCACTAATACAATTGAACAGTTATCATTACACATCAAGTTAAGGAGATGGATTTTACCTTGTGCTCTGCTGCAATGTGAAAAAGGAGGAAAAACATGAACAAAGGTGTGGCCTCTGAAGAAAAAAAACCCATAAGGAAATTCACTTCACAGAGAAGAAACTGAAGGAATCATAGCACTTCGAAAGATATCATTGAAAAAGATTTACAAGTGACACACAATCAAGAGTGGGTTAAGAGCATCATGAAGCAAGTTCAAAGACGGTAAAAGAATGGAGCTTGATCAAGGCTAAAAACTGAAGGTAGCCTAGTATAGTTTTCTTTTTTCCTTTTGGACTCTCCAACAAAATATGACAACGCAGAAAATGCTAAGAAAGCATTTTCCTAGCTGTCTTTTACTGAAAAAGGCTCCCTGTTATTGCCATGCATTCCTGGGAGGGAAGAGGATCTGCTGCCGCTCTGAGTCAATCCCCAGTTTTTCCAGTTGGCTTCTTCAAATTGAACCTTTTGTTGTACATTCTTGGCTCTAGATAGCCCTGTGAACAACATATGCAGAAAGTTAAAGCTCTTTAGGAAATAATCCTTTAGCCATGCGATTATATGCTTAATTATCTAAGCCCTTCTCCATCTCTCCATCTTTAATTTCTAGCATATTTTGTAGGCTCTGCACTTAAAACAGAAAAACAACAACAACAACAAAGTCTTAAACTCAGCATATATATATACTTTTGTTTTCTTTTTCCATCCTTGAAACTTCATTATTATGTGACAAACTGAATCCATATGACTTTAAGTCCAGCTGCAGAAGGATGCAGTGCATCAATTCAGAGCTGTTTTTCAAGTGTCACAGAGTAGTTGGGTTTCCACTTGGTGGAACCGGAGAGTGCCAGTTTAAGTCAGATTGATGAATTATGTAAAACCTGGTTTCCCTATGTATTATTAATCACCCCAAACAAAGGAAGACATTTTAATTAATTTGTGATGATTTTTACCTGTTATCTCCAGTGTTACTTATTCAAATTAAATCCTCCTATTCTGAAGACCTGCATCTTGTTAAAAATGCAGTGAAACTTTATTAATGGTGTTTGTTGAAAGATTTAGAAATTTATACAGAAGTCTGTAGTAATGTATAGATGTACACATGTAGTAGAATACAGAATTTAGGGTGATATTTCTGAAACATTATCAAGGGAATCTATAAACACAATATTTTAAAGGAGGACTAATTTAGTTGCCTGAAAGTTTCACAGAATGAGTGTAAGCATACATGCTATGCAATTGATTTTGGTAATGTTCAATTCATTAAAATATACACATACATACACAAATATATGTATGTTAATATAAATAAATCAATATGTAATGTATGTTTTCCCTTGTGCTTTGTTGTGATGTGAAAAAGGAAAAATATGAACAGACATGATATATATACGTAAAATATATACATTTAAATATAATATATTAGATAGATAGGTGTATACTGAGGGGAGCAGATGAGATAATGTAAATCCTGTGATTAATTTAACAGTCTTCTACACTTATATTACAGACCACTTTTCAAATGGAAATCTGTGCTTCACTTTGAAATGTTGCTTTATTTCACTTAATATTAACTACATATATATATTGACAACCGTATGTGAAAAGTATTTCCATTGGGGGTCATTCATCATGTGAACAAAAGTTAACATACCTATGTTACCCAAATATCCCTTACTGTGGCAAAGCCTTACAATGGGATTTAATTTCAGTGTGAACAGCAGAACACAATAGGTAGGCTAATATTTTCTCCTAGCCAGAGGCACAAATTGAGTTCCTGAGGCCACTTTAACGTTGAGATTAAGTTTCTTTTTTAATGCTATTCTCTCTTTTTCCTTTTCTCACATGATTAAACAAAGTCTGATATGCTCATTGTCTCCTTTTGTCTTGGTAACTTGCATATGAAAACTGCCCTACATAAAAGTATATAGCAATAAATTTGTCCTGAGACTTATAGAGTTGTACTGTACAGATAGGATTAGTTATCCCGCTGTGTACAAATAACCAGTTATGAATATCTGGAAATTAGAATGATGTGTCTACTTTGTATCAACTGAAGTTCCTAAATAAAAGATATAGTGATAAAGTGAGAAGTGAGTTAGTGTTGAAAATATGGAGATGTCTTTTCTCTCTATTCACTGACAATACTCAGGAGTAATTCCACTAATATTTTACTGACACAAAGTCCATGCCAATGAGAGATGAAATCAAGCTAACTGACTTCAGTGGGAAGTGTGTGTACTCACTTGTCTCTGAAAGTTTGTATGCCATGTTTAGGAACCTACAATTAAACTGTATTACTTAAGATTTTCACAGAATCACAGAATTTTCTAGGTTGGAAGAGACCTCAAGGTCATCGAGTCCAACCTCCAACCTAATGCTAACAGCCCTCCACTAAACCATATCCCTAAGCTCTACATCTAAGCGTCTTTTGAAGACTTCCAGGGATGGTGACTCCACCACTTCCCTGGGCAGCCTGTTCCAATGCCTCACAACCCTTTCTGTAAAGAAGTTCTTCCTAACATCTAACCTAAAACTCCCCTGGCTCAACTTAAGCCCATTCCCCCTCGTCCTGTCACCAGGCACGTGGGAGAACAGGCCAACCCCCACCTCTCTACAGCCTCCTTTAAGGTATCTGTAAAGAGCAATAAGGTCACCCCTGAGCCTCCTCTTCTCCAGGCTGAACAAGCCCAGCTCCCTCAGCCGCTCCTCGTAGGACTTGTTCTCCAGGCCCCTCACCAGCTTCGTCGCCCTTCTCTGCACCCGCTCAAGCACCTCGATGTCCTTCTTGTAGCGAGGGGCCCAAAACTGAACACAGTACTCGAGGTGCGGCCTCACCAGAGCTGAGTACAGGGGGACGATCACCTCCCTAGCCCTGCTGGTCACGCTGTTCCTAATACAAGCCAGGATGCCGTTGGCCTTCTTGGCCACCTGAGCACACTGCTGGCTCATATTCAGCCGACTGTCCACCATCACTCCCAGGTCCTTCTCTGCCTGGCAGCTTTCCAACCATTCCTCTCCCAGCCTGTAGCTCTGCTTGGGGTTATTGCGCCCCAGGTGCAGGACCCAGCACTTGGCCTTGTTAAACTTCATGCAGTTGACCTCAGCCCATCGGTCCAGCCTATCCAGATCCTCCTGCAGAGCTTTCCTACCCTCAAGCAGATCGACACACGCACCTAACTTGGTGTCATCTGCGAACTTACTGAGGGTGCACTCGATGCCCTCGTCCAGATCATCGATGAAGATATTAAAGAGGACCGGCCCCAGCACCGAGCCCTGGGGGACGCCACTAGTGACTGGCCTCCAACTGGACTTGGCTCCATTCACCACGACTCTTTGGGCCCGGCTATCCAGCCAGTTTCTAACCCAACGAAGCGTGCGCCAGTCCAAGCCAAGAGCAGCCAGTTTCTTGAGGAGAATGCTGTGGGAGACGGTGTCAAAAGCCTTGCTGAAGTCAAGGTAGACCACATCCACAGCCTTTCCCTCATCCACCCAGCGCGTCACTCTGTCATAGGAGGAGATCAGGTTCGTCAGGCATGACCTGCCTTTCATAAAGCCATGCTGACTGGGCCTGATCGCCTGCTTCCCCTTCAAGTGCTGCATGATGACTCTCAGGAGGATCTGCTCCATGAGCTTTCCTGGCACTGAGGTCAAACTGACAGGCCTGTAGTTTCCTGGGTCTGCCCTCCGGCCCTTCTTGTAGATGGGCGTCACGTTTGCTAGCCGCCAGTCGATTGGGACCTCCCCCGATAGCCAGGACTGTTGATAAATGATGGACAGCGGCTTGGCCAGCTCCTCTGCCAGTTCCCTCAGTACCCTTGGGTGGATCCCATCTGGCCCCATCGACTTGTGCACATCTAAGTGCCGTAGTAGGTCACCAACCAGTTCTTCATGGATAATGAGGGCCACATCCTGCTCCCCATCCCCTTCCACCAGCTCAGGGTACTGGGTATCCAGAGAGCAACTGGTTTTGCCGCTAAAGACTGAGGCAAAGAAGGCATTGAGCACCTCCGCCTTTTCCTCATCTCTTGTAACTAAGTTTCCCCCCGCATCCAGTAAAGGATGGAGATTCTCCTTAGTCCTCCTTTTTGTGTTGATGTATTTATAGAAACGTTTTTTGTTATCTTTAACGGCAGTAGCCAGATTGAGCTCCAGATGAGCTTTGGCCTTTCTAATTTTGTCCCTGCACAGCCTCGCTACTTCTTTAAAGTCCTCCTTAGTGGCCTGCCCACTTTTCCAAAGCTTATAAACCCTCTTTTTCCTCCTAAGATCAAGCCACAATTCTCTGTTGAGCCAGGCCGGTCTTCTTCCCCGCCAGCTCGTCTTTGGGCACGTGGGAACAGACCGTTCCTGCGCCATTAAGACTTCCCTCTTGAAGAGCGCCCAGCCTTCCTGGACCCCTCTGCCCTTCAGAACCGCCTCCCAAGGGACTCCACCAACCAATGTCCTGAGCAGCTCAAAGTCAGCCCTCCGAAAGTCCAATACAGCGGTTTTACTGGTCCCCTTCCTGGCCTCGCCAAGAATAGTGAACTCCACCATTGCGTGGTCACTCTGCCCTAGACAGCTCCCGACGATCACGTCCTTCACCAGTCCTTCTCTGTTTGTGAAGAGAAGGTCTAGCGGGGCACCTCCCCTGGTAGGCTCACTAACCAGCTGCGTCAGGAAGCTATCTTCCACGCTCTCCAGAAACCTCCTAGACTGCTTTCTCAGGGCTGTGTTGTGCTTCCAGGATATGTCAGGGAAGTTGAAGTCCCCCACGAGTACAAGAGCTGATGATTTTGCAACCTCTGTCAGCTGCCTGTAGAATTCCTCATCCGTCTCCTCATCCTGGTTCGGCGGTCTATAGCAGACCCCGACCAGGACACTAGCCTTGTTGTCCCTGCCGATCCTAACCCAAAGGGACTCGACCTTGTCATTCCCAACCTCGAGTTCTACAGCCTCGAAAGACTCTCTAATATAGAGAGCCACACCACCACCCCTTCTATGCTGCCTGTCCCTTCTATAGAGCTTATAGCCAGGCATTGCAGCACTCCAGTCATGAGACTGGTCCCACCACGTCTCCGTGATGGCAACCAAGTCGTAGCCTGCCTGCCGCACGATGGCTTCCAGCTCCTCCTGTTTGTTACCCATGCTGCGTGCATTGGTGTAGATGCACTTCAGCTGGGCCATTGCCTTATCCTCCGGCCTTGCCATTGTTCCCCCTGGCACAGCCCCAACAATCCTAGCCTCAGCCCCATCCCCCTTCCTACCTAGTTTAAAGCCCTCTCAATGAGCCCTGCCAGTTCCTGGCCCAGGATCCTTTTTCCCCTAAAAGATAGGGACCCGTCTGCGGCCATCAGGCCAGGTGCTGAGTAAAGTGCCCCATGATCAAAAAACCCAAGATTTCTGCGTTGGCACCAGCCCCGGAGCCACGTGTTTAACAGGTGGGCTTTCCGTGTCCTCTCTGAACTCCTCCCTGCCACCATAGGGATGGACGAAAACACCACCTGCACTCCCACTCCATCCACTAACCGACCCAGCCCCCTAAAGTCCCTTTTGATAGCCTTGAGGCTTCTCTCTTCGATGTTATCACTGCCCGCCTGGATTATCAAAAGGGGGTAATAGTCAGAGGGGCGTACCAGGTTAGGAAGCTTCCTGGCAACGTCCCTGACCCTGGCCCCAGGGAGACAGCAGACTTCCCTACGGGTAGGGTTCGGCCGACAAATAGGGCCCTCTGTTCCCCTAAGAATCGAGTCACCAACAACAATAACCCTCCTGTCTTTTTTGGTGGAGGCAGTCCTGAGGCGCGGAGTCGACCTCCTCGCTCCAGGCATCCTCCTGGGAACATTTGCTACCTCTTCCTCACACACCGGCCTCTCAATCTCTAGGGCCTCAAACCTGTTGTGTAAGGGCACCTGGGAAGGTGGGGCCGGAAGGGGAGAGCATCGCCTGCGATGTCGAGCAGGGACCTGTTTCCATTCCTCCTCAGCTCCCAGATCCCCTCCCTCTGCCCGACGGGGACAGGGCAGGGGGTCCGCCCCCATTTGGGGAGTCTCACCTCGGCACCTCCCCTTGAGGCCCTGCAGGGAGTTACTCCAGAAGTCTATCTCCCGCTCACACTCCCTGATGGCCCTCAACCTCTCCACCTCCTCCTTGAGCTCCGCCACCATGCGGACCAGGTCATCCACCTGCTCGCACCTCACGCACGCAGTTTCTCTGCCTCCCGCCGATGGCAGCAACAGGCTCAGACACTCCCTGCATCCGGTGACCTGAACTGCGGCATTTTTTAACGGGTAGTCGGTCTGCGTGTGCACCGACTTTCTTTTGTCCTCAGTGTATCTTATTCAGGAATGAAACATAAAGCCAGAAGCCCGAATTCCCCTCTAGATGACACCAGCAAGAATGAAGACTCTGTGAAGTCAGTAGTGTTGATACTAGTGAAGAAGATGCCATAGTCAAGTGAAAGGTGTAATGTTCCGTTGGGAGTTTGCTTTTGATGGCACAGAGGGCACAAGCTTGATGAATGTTATTTCCCATTGGATATGCCTTTTATCTAATGTATAGAATCATAGAATCATAGAGTATCCTGACTTGGAAGGGACCCATAAGGATCATCAAGTCAACTCCTGGCACTGCATAGGTCTACCCAAAATTTTAGACCATGTGACTAAGTGCACAGTCCAATCGCTTCTTAAATTCAGACAGGCTTGGTGCAGTTTATACTTCATTGGGGAGCCTGTTGCAATGTGCAACCACCCTGTTGGTGAAGAACCTCTTCCTGATGTCCAGCCTAAACTTCCCCTGCCTCAGCTTAACACTGTTCCCGTGGGTCCTATCACTGGTATTTAAAGAGAATAGGTCACCTGCCTCTCCACTCCCCCTTGCGAGGAAGTTGTAGACTGCAATGAGGTCTCCCCTCAGCCTCCTCTTTTCCAGGCTGAACAGGCCCAGTGACCTCAGCCGCTCCTCATATGTCTTCCCCTCTAGGTCCTTCACCATCTTCATTGGCCTCCTCTGGACACTCTCCAACAGTTTTACATCCTTTTTGTACTGTGGTGCCCAGAACTGCACACAGTACTTGAGGTGAGGCTGCGCCAGTGCAGAGCAGAGTGGGACAATCACTTCCCTCAACCAACTAGCAATGCTGTACTTGATGCACCCCAGGATATGGTTGGTTCTCCTGGCTGCCAGGGCACACTGCGGGCTCACATTCAACGTGCTGTCAAATGTACAACATTTGAAATGTACAACATTTCAAACATTATTAGGACAAAAAAAGGGTTTCTTTATTTACAATAAAACTGACATGAGTGCTGTTTTTCCTAGTAGGTAATTCCCTACCAAGTAATTATGATTTGTAATAAATACCAAGAAGGTAATGGATTTAGATTCAAGGTTTACTCGAAAGCTTTTCAAATCTCATAATATCCTTTGCCTGATTTATAAATATATAAATATGTGACTGGAGCTGGAGTCTTCAGAGAGTTCCACAGCCTAAGAGAGGTTTTCAGATCATCTAATAATTGTGTTTTGTAGCATCATGCAAGCCTATGCTTACTTAAAAAAGCATATGGCATTGTTCATATCTAAGACACCATCTTTTCCTTTCTGTCTTCAAATGTATGAAAATGTAGACATAATATGTTGCCTTAGGTTATGTCAGGGTGTTGGGTATGCATGATGGGATATGATTGTATATGTTGAGTTTTGACTCAATGGGTTGTATACAGGACTGCAGTATAAATTAAACAGAACACTCCATTTTATGTGAAGCAGGTATTGTTTTCTAAATGGGCTGCAGAAAAAGTTTTAACATGAATGTTAATATGTTTTAGAAAATGATGCACACAGTGGTATCCCTATATGTGTTAGGTTGGGAAAAACAAGTAGCAACTTCTAGCTAAACTATAAGACTTATGCATATTAAAAAGCAACATTAGTTATTTCCTCACATATTCGAAGATCAGGAGGAAAATATCTATTTACTCATTTTTAGTAAACCATCCAAAAATCCCAGTCTACACTAACTCCAACCAAAGATTTCTCTTTAAGATCATATATTAGCAATCTAGGGGCTTGGACCCCAGGAGATGTATCATTTGTTATGGAATTGTAGAAGAATGGTGCCTATCTGTCCTCTCTACGTTAAAAATGCTAGTTGTACATTTGAAGATAATATAGTTCTTGTGCCACTGGCATGTGGAAAAGTACTCTGGGCAAGCACACCGTATTCTTTCCCTATTACCCTAGTCTTTCTGAAAACATTGCCTAACAACATTATCAGAGACAGGATTCTAGACTAGAAGGAACTTTGATCTGATTCCGTGTGACTCAATCTGATTAGTCACTGCTAAAGGAGAATACGGTTTTATACATTTTTGTGCATGGCTGTCATGTTTTTATTTTACTGCAATAGTTGTATGCCCACTTACTACTTTCACATAAACACTCACTAATAAAACGATGGCTTACAGAACAAAGAGCGATTTTCCTTCCAAAGCTTATTTGTGATTGTTCATATTTTCTTAGGTTTCATTCTCAAAGGTTTCCACATCATTCTTGCAGTTGAGAACTGGACTTAATATTATAGTGCTCAAACAGCGCTTTCACCAGTGCTCTCCAGAGAGGCAAAGAAGTGGTCATGCCTCTTCTTGATGCCCCATTCTTTCCCTCACAGGTGCATTTTCAGCCTGTTTGTAAACTGCTGTAGGGAGTGTTTATGATGAAGTGTCTATCTATGAGGACACTAGAGTGCTCGCTGAGTCGCTGCTCTCCCAGATGAGGTCTTGCACCCTGTTCTCTGCCATGTTGTCAAGTGGTGGAGAAAATTATTCTCCAGATACCTTGTGAAGTTGACATGCACTCAAGATGGTACATATTGCTAGATGATGAGGTGAGAAGAGATTTTCCCTAGTGAGAGTAGCAAACCAATTGTTCACTGTTTTTTTTTTTTTTTTTTTTTTTTTTTTTTTTTTTTTTTCTCTTATTATGTATACTATGACAACTTGGAGCCTTGTACATATTTATCTGTTCTTTTCCCTACCATTTCCAAGACCCTCAGTAGACCCTTGGATTCTGTTTATTTGTTATGAGGAAGGTAGTTAAAATGTGAAAGGGTCTGAAATGGTTTGTTATAATCAGAACCTTTGGATTTATTGTGATGAAAATCAGCTGTATTTGGATTTCATATAATTAAACAATTTCAGGCTATATGGTCTGAGTCCTGTTTCTATAAAACTATGTTTTAATTTATTAAAATTATTTAATCTCTTAATGACAATAAAAAAGGATTTTTTTTATTATTTTTTTTTCCCCAGGATCTTGAACTTTTTTTTTTTTTTTTTTTTTTTTTTATAACTTTGTATCCAAAATGTGTATCTCATCTGGTCTTTATCTCACAGCTACAATAAAGGAAAAGAGACCATGTTAATGATTTTAATTAATGGCGATATTTGCTCTTCTAAACAATTTTGAGATAAAGATTACACAGCATATGCTCTTTTGATCTATCCAAAGAAACAGTGGTCTGTGTAGTTTTATGTCAAGATAATTAAAATCAGCACAGTGAGCCTTTGAGAGATATTAGAGACCTAAAGATCGTGAGAAAGATGCATGGTAGAAATAACTAAAGCGAAGTACACCTGTCTTAAATACTCAGAAAAGTCAGTTTTGGAACCTTTCTGAATTCTCCAGCTGACACCTGGAGTACAGTGTCCAGTTTTGTGCACCCAGTACGAGAGAGATATTCTGACATTCTGGACAGAGTCCAGTGAAGGGCCTCTAGTAAGCTGAAGGGACTGGATTTTCCCCTACAAGGAAAATCCAAGTAAGCTGAGACTCTTCAAGCTGGAGAAAAGGCTCAGGGGCATCAAATCTGGTGACCTGTGATGGAGACAGAGTGTTGGTGAATAGCGGAAGAAAAACGGATGGGAAGAACTGCCCGAACTTGTGCAAAACATTTGACACTGTCCCACATGATTGTCACACTTGCTGAGGCCATCAGCTCTGGGGCAGACGCGTTCTGCAGTGGAGTGGGGGATTGGGACAGGCAGGGCTTTTTTTCTGGCATCAAGGCAGCTGAGGGAGCCGCCAGGACCTGGCAGCCCTCTTGGAGGCTGACAAGGTGTAGGTGGAGCCAGCAGTGCCCCCTCTACCCTGACATTCAAAAGCAGCTCCTAGGGAGCACGAACGACCAGGAGTGCAGCAAACATGATGGGCAAACAAGGCATGGCTTGTCTGAAGGGAGGGGTGCAGCAGTTTGCGCAGGCAGGGCGAGCAGGGAGGGCAGAGCGATCCCCCCGCCCATAAGAACAAATCCTCTAATGGCTGTCTTCCACTAGCTAGGCTGCAGTGGTCTACACTAGGCAGAGAGCTCTCTCTAGGAAATCTGTATTCACCCAGACTGACTGCCCGCTCAGAAATGTGGCAGTTCAGGTCTCCCAATGCAGGGAGTGCCTGAACTTGTTCCTGTCCTCTGAGGGTGGCAGAGACACCGTGTGTGTGAGATGCGAGCAGGTGGATGGCCTGGTCAGCCTGGTGGCAGAGCTCAAGGAGGAAGTGGAGAGGTTGAGGGCCATCAGGGAGTGTGCGGGGGAGATAGACTGGTGGAGCAACTCCCTGCCAGGCCTGAGGTGAGACACCCCAAATGGGGGTGGACCCCCTCCCCTGTTGCTGTCGGGCAGAGGGAGGGGTCCTAGGAGTTGAGGAGGAATGGAGACAGGTCCCTGATCAACATTGCAGGCAATGCCCTCCCCCCCTACCAGCCCCACCTTCCCAGGTGCCCTTATGCAACAGGTTTGAGGCCCTGGAGCTTGAGAGACCAGTAGGTGGTGAGGATGAGGTAGAAAGTCTACCCAGGAGGATGCCTAGGACGAGGAAGTTGACTCCATGCCTCAGGATTGCCTCCACCAAGAAAGAAAGAAGGGTGATTGTTGTAGGTGACTCCCTTCTCAGGGGAACAGAGGGCCCTATTTGTCGGCCTGACCCTACCCATAGGGAAGTCTGCTGACTCCCTGGGGCCAGGGTCAGGGGCTTTGCCAGAAAGCTTCCCAACCTGGTTCACCCCTCTGACTATTATCCTCTTTTGATAGTCCAGGCTGGCAGTGATGACATTGAAGAGAGAAGCCTGAAGGCTATCAAATGGGACTTTAGGGGGCTGGGATGGTTAGTGGATGGAGTGGGAGTACAGGTGATGTTTTCATCCATCACTACAGTGGCAGGGAGGGGTACAGAGAGGACAAAGAAAGCCCACCTGATAAACACGTGGCTCAGAGGCTGGTGCCAACACAGAAATTTTGTTTTTTTTTTGACCATGGGGCGCTTTACTCAGCACCTGGCCTGATGGCTGCAGATGGGTCCCGCCTATCTCTAAGGGGAAAACGGATCCTAGGCCAGGAGCTGACAGGGTTCATTGAAAGGGCTTTAAACTATATAAGAAGGGGGACGGGGCTGAAACAAGGCTTGTTGGAACTATGCCAGGGGGAACAATGGCAAGGCCGGAGGAGAAGGCAATGGCCCAACTGAAGTGTATCTACACTAATGCACGCAGTATGGGTAACAAACAGGAGGAGCTGGAAGCCATCATGCGGCAGACAGGCAATCAAGCCCAGTCAGCATGGGTTTATGAAAGGCAGGTCCTGCTTGACGAACCTGATCACCTTCTGTGACAAAGTGACACGCTGGGTGGATGAGGGAAAGGCTGTGGATGTTGTCTACCTTGACTTCAGTAAGGCTTTTAACACCGTTCCCCACAGCATTCTCCTCAAGAAACTGGTTGCTCATGGCTTGGACTGGCATATGCTTTGTTGGGTTAGAAACTGGCTGGATAGCCGGGCCCAAAGAGTTGTGCTGAATGGAGTCAAATCCAGCTGGAGGCCAGTCACTAGTGGCATTCCCCAGGGCTCGGTGCTGGGGCCGGTCCTCTTTAATATCTTTATCGATGATCTGGATGAGGGGATCAAGTGCACCCTCAGTAAGTTCGCAGATGACACCAAGTTAGGTGCATGTGTCAATCTGCTCGAGGGTAGGAAGGCTCTGCAGGAGGATCTGGATAGGCTGCACCGATGGGCTGAGGCCAACTGTATGAAGTTCAACAAGGCCAAGTGCATGGTCCTGCACCTGGGGCACAATAACCCCAAGCAGAGCTACAGGCTGGGAGATGAGTGGTTGGAAAGCTGCCTGGCAGAGAAGGACCTGGGAGTGATGGTGGATAGTTGGCTGAATATGAGCCAGCAGTGTGCTGAGGTGGCCAAGAAGGCCAAAAGCATCCTGGCTTGTGTAAGAAGCAGTGTGGCCAGCAGGTCCAGGGAAGTGATTGTACCCCTGTACTTGGCTCTGGTGAGGCCGCACCTCGAGTACTGTGTTCAGTTTTGGGCCCCTCACTACAAGAAGGACATCGAGGTGCTTGAGCAAGTCCAGAGAAGGGCAATGAAGATGGTGAGGGATCTGGAGAACAAGTCCTATGAGGAGTGGCTGAGGGAGCTGGGATTGCTCAGCCTGGAGAAGAGGAGGCTCAGGGGTGACCTTACCACACTCTACAGGCACCTTAAAGGAGGCTGTAGCGAGGTAGGAATTGGTCTGTTCTCCCACGTGCCTGGCAACAGGATGAGGGGGAGTGGGCTAAAGTTGCGCCAGGGGAGGTTTAGGTTGGATATTAGGAAGATCTTTTTTACTGAGAGGGTTGTGAGGCACTGGAATGGGCTGCCCAGGGAAGTGGTGGAGTCACCATCCCTGGAGGTCTTTAAGAGATGTTTAGATGTAGAGCTTTGTGATATGGTATAGTGAGGACTGGTTAGTGTTAGGTCAGAGAGGTTGGACTAGGTGATCTTGGAGATCTCTTCCAACCTAGATGATTCCGTGATTCTGTGATATGATATCCTTGTCTCTAAATTGGAGTGACATGGATTTGATGGTTGGACCACTCGGTGGGTAAGGAGTTGGCTGAATGATCACAGACAGTCAAAGAGTTGTGGTAAATGGCTCAATGGCCAGGTGGAGACAAGTGACAAGTAGTGTTCTTCAGAGGTCAGTATTGGGATCAGTGCTCTTTAACAACTGACATGATGACATGAATAGTGGGATTGAGTGGACTCTTAGCAATGTCCTCTAACTTCACTTCTATTTATGTATTTGTTTTGTTTTGTTTTGTTTTTTTAATGTCTTAGTTTCTAAATAGCAGATATCGGTTTTCACATGATGTTTTGGTACTGATCCCTCTTTGGACGAAGTATTAGCAATACCTTGTGTAAACAGATACTCCCTTAAAGCCTGGTTACATCATATATGTATATATATACAAATATATGCTTCACCAAGCCCAAAGTCTTACTAACAGCTAAGCAAAAAAGAACTTTTACTATCCCACAAAAATTGATTTGTTGCAAAAAGAGAAGAAAAACAGAAAAAAAAAAAGATATATTTGAACTTTTTTTAGGTCATCTACTTGACTGAAGGCAAAAAGATATACCAGTAGGCTTAGAAATAGGAAAGCCTAACAAACGCAGGAATTGTAGGGAGATTAAAAAAAAAAAAAATAAATAAAAATAAAAGTACCTTGGGAAACAGGGTTAATCATAAATAATACACCAAAGCTGTTTGAACAATCTTCACATGAAGTAAAAAGACAGACACAGAAAACCTGGGAATAAAAATTGGTTAATGTTGGACATTAGTGGGAACATAACTGGAACTTACATGTTCAATTCTGGGAGTCATATTTTAGAAAAGAAATTATGGAGCATGAAAGGTCTGAGGCTGAAAGATCAACATGAATCAGAGTTTCAGAGATCTTAATTATAGAAATCACTCAGGTGTGGCCTTTGATATACAGGCTCAAATAAAAGGAGATTGGAAACTATCTTCTTGAAATATTTTATGGAGGATCTCAAAGACTGCAAATGCTACCAGGCAGGGGCTTAAGCTAGCTAGTTACTGATGTGGGCCTGTCATACACAGAAAAAACAGCTGCTTCCTCACCTTTCTCTCATTTGCTAACTACATGAAAGCAGTTCCAAATATATTTAAGATCAATAAAATTGAGTTCCTGGTAAAAAAGGGTGTTTTTATAGAATCAGATTAAATATTTAATCTAACAAGCTATGTTGACAATTTATCTTATTCTACAGAAGCATAAGTAGACTCAAATAAAGGTTAAGCAGAAAAGAAAACTGTTCATGCAGATTATTTTCTTAGATGTCCTTGTTTGTTTAGCAGTATCCTTACCAGTTTGCTAGTAGCTGTGGCTGAAAACAGTGTACAGGCATTATGCTCTTTCCAAAGTGTTCGTGTTTAATATCTGTATCAACGACATAGGCAGGGGGATCAAGTGCACCCTCAGCAGATTTGCAGATGACAATAAGGTGAGTGGTGCAATTGATATGGTAGAAGGAAGCAACACCATCCAAAGGGACCTGGGCAGGATGGAAAAGTATGCCCACATGAACCACATAAGGTTCAACAAGTCCAAGTGCAAGGTGCTGCTTCTGGACCAGGGCAATCCCAGACATGAGTACAAACCGGGAGAAGAACTCACTGAGAACAGCCCTGCAGAGAGAAACTAGGGGGTTCTGGTGGATGAAAAGCTCAACATGAGCCAGCAGCGTGCACTTGCAGCCCAGAAGGCCAGCTGCACCCTGGGCTGCATCAACAGAGGAGTGGCCAGCAGGTTGAGGGAGGGGATTGTCCCCCTCTGCTCTGCCCCTGTGAGGCCCCACTTGGAGTGCTGCATCCAGGTCTGGAGCTCCCAGCACAAGAATGATGTGGACCTGTTAGAGCGGGTTCAGAGGAGGGCCACAAAGATGATGGAGCTCCTCTTCTGTGAAGACAGGCTGAGAGAGCTGGGTCTGTTCAGCCTACAGAAGAGAAGTCTCTGGGGTGACCTCATTGCAACCTTTCAGTACTTGACGGGGTCTTATAAAACAGATGGAGAGTGACTCTTTGCTCAATTGGATAATGACAGAACAAGAAGGGGGAATGGTTTTAAACTAAAGGAGAGGAGATTTAGAAGTTAGGAGGAAGTTATTCACTCAGAGGGTGGTGAGGCACCAGAACCACTTGCCCAGAGTGGTTGTGGATTCCCCATCCCTGGAGGTGTTCAAGACCAGGTTAGATGAGGCCCTGAGCACCCTGATCTAGCAGGTGGCATCCCTGCCCATGGCAGGGGGGTTGAAACTAGTTGATCTTTGTTGTCCCTTTCAACCCAAGACATTCTGTAAGTCTATGATTCTATGATTATATGATCTCAACATATGTGACTGCCTTCAAGGATGTCACTATGCTCAAAATAACTGGCCAAAGAAAAGAAGGAAGAAAAAGTCACCTAGTAAAGAGGTTCTTACTTTCAGAGAGCTTGCTTTCATCAGGGCAAATGTCACAAACAGAATCATCAACTATGCCATTGCTTCACTTATTAAGAAAAGAAAAAAAAAACACCCTTACAAATCCAGTGTTACGGTATTGCCCGTGCCTGCCACTATACAAATATGCGGGCAAAGACCACCCCAAAATTCCCTTTGCAGTCTGGCACCAGGTAAAATGCAGTAAACTATTCCACTTCTCTGCATAGTTAGCTAACGCTAACAGGGTTTGCTGGCATTGTGTTCACCCCAAAATAAACTGAATTTCTATATTCCTTGTGAATTAAAAACAAAATAAAAATTGTCAGAACTAAAGGCTTAAGAGACCTGCTCTGCTGACCCTCACCCTCCCTCTCTCCAATTCTTCCTACTACCCCTGAAGTCCTAACTGAAATGTTCATACATCCCCAGAAATGCATGGATAATACTGCTATCAGAACTGAAGCCAAGAGAACTCACTTAACTCATATACATCATCTGTATTTCATGACAATTTCATGACTCAGAACATTATTGGTCAGCACAAAGGTTCTTCTTCTCGCTTAGTAAAGGGTTATCCTTCAGGTATCTCTTGTCTGTTTTACCTTTAAGCCATCTACAAACATTGCCCTTTTTCAGTTTCTGGTAAACATTACTAGGGAAGAGAACAGTAATGATTTCCCAAGGGAGTAACTAAGAAAATGCCTTATTTTTGGCTTGCTTATTTGCTTACAAACTGTCACAGTGAAAATCCTCGAAATTTATGTCTGAATGAAGGATACAACAAAAACGAAACAGCCAAACAGCAAAAAACAGCCTCACACAAGAGAAGTACTAATTACATTCCTTTGAACTTGTTCATATTGAAAGGCTATACAGCTTTTTGTTATTGTTGTAGTTTGTTTATTTGTTTTTATAAAATCAAACATCATAGTTTATAAGCAGAGAAAGTTAAAGAAAATTCAAATACTGCAGAGTCCCAGATAAGTTCCTTAGGTATCTGTTAGACAGGAGCTGATCCAAATCATTAACTTTCATCCGCAAATACCTCATTCAATAAATAGTGTAATTAAGTTCCCAAATGGAGGAAAGAGAGAAAAGTCTAGTCCATACAGTAGAGACATTTTCAGCTGGTTGGCAGGCTAGTTGATTCAAGCAAAGACATTAACATAGAGAAGGGCAGCCATATGATGGGGCAGAGGAATGAACAGTCAGTGGGTTCAGTCCTTGATTCTGCCACTCACTTGTATGGTTTGAGGCAAGCTAATTACTCTGTCACTGCTTCACAGTCCTATCTGTAAAATGAGATCATAAAGGAACAACTGAACAATTAATCCACTTTTAACAACTGCAGAATTTTTGCAATTACATCTTACATTCTGAATTACTATAGCCCATCATGACTACCTTCTGTTACGATGCTAAGATGCCATACAGTAAAATACAAAGGAAAAAAAATTAATACAGAACAACATACATGTTATTTCTTCAGACATCTTGGCAATGTTTTAAAACTACCATTTTGAAGTTGAAAATATTCATGTTTATGAGTCTTTCTAAGCAGCTGAACCTGTTTCTGTGCATGCACATGATAATGTATGAATGGAATTAAATAGCCAATTGATGAAGAATAGGCAGGAACAGTGTACAGAAAGCTGCTTGGGGCAGCATCAATTATGAGCTGAAAATATGTGCCTACCACTATCCATTTTAAACACAGAAATGTACTAGTTATTGATCAATAACTAGTTATTGATCATGAACCATAATATCTGTGCCTAAACTCTAATAATAATATATCACCTGAGGTGAACTATATTCTTTCTTTTAGAAAAGCAATTTACATATTTTTGAGTATACTATTAATATTTTAATTTCTTATGTTGTTCAAAATATAATGTAACTTTTTTTTTTTTTTTTTTTTTTTTTTTTTTCCTCTAATGCAGAGTAATGTAATGAATTGAACAAATTTGTTCCTAAATCTATCTGAGGAAACTGGATTTTGTTCCTGTCTAATGAAAAGTATTTAAAAAGTTTTGGAAGCTGGGTCCACCCTTCACCTCTTCACATCTTCCATCTCTGGCCCTGCTGCATTCATGTATTATTTTCCTGTAAAAGTGTATAAAAGGCAGAAAATGTCACTATTGAACATTTTTTTCTTTTTTTTTTTTTTTTTTTTTTTTCCCTTTTGTAGTTGTTCTTCAGTACTGACCTGAAAAATGCCTCACTGAACTTTCTCTCTGCCCAACAATTGCATGAGATAGTGTGCTATCTGAAGGTTCAACTCTGTGTCTTCACAGTTTAGATGATAGCACTTCTGCATTACAGCTGAAATTGTTTTTTTTTTTTTTTTTTCTGTATCTGAAGTACTAGGGCTACAGGTGGTGCTACTTTCTTTCACTCTCAGCCTACACAGAAAAGCAGTGTCATCAGTCAGTCATCAGCCTGTGATTTATAGCTTCTTCCACCCAACTCCACAGCTGCAGAATAGTCTTGACATAATTGTTCATTGTTCATTCATAATCAGGTAACTAGTCTTTATAAGCATAATTAAAGACAGCAGTCTTATATGTAGTGATAAGTATAGTTCATGAGAGGTTGATTATTTGTAGCCTTCATAGAATACAAACACCTTTCACCAACCACATAAAGAGATAACTATTTGACACCAATTATATAATTTATTTGGATGTAAAAGTTCTCAACGTAGACTATATATGGTACGTAATGGAGGGCTAAGTGACCAGGAAAATATCTTTGCTTTGGAAATGTAGGGACTAGTCTAGCTTTTTAATCTTTCTTATTCAACAGCGATGGTCAGCACCACATTAACCTACTGAGCCAAGCTGCTCCCATGCTGGTGCAGTAACCAGACTTCACGCTCCATTTCCTACAGGTGCAGACCCCACTTTGTCTACTTCCTTTGTTACTCCACGATCTTGGAACAGAGACCTCTTTTCTGTTAATCCTTGAATTGCCACATTATTCAGATTTCAGAAGACACATTGTGAGAATACAAGCTAATAATTCGTTCCTTTTCCACACCAACTTTGGATTTATAGTAAATGAGCAATTAAAGTTAGCACTTTCACACTTGCCTTTTTTTTTTTTTTTTTTTTTTTCCTTCTTCTGTGAAATTACTCCATGTTATGTACAAAGGCCTATACAAAAAATTCCTTTCATGTGAAAAACCCATGTAATTTCCTATGGATTGCTTTTCTGTCTGTGTGTGTCTTTTAATGTCAATGTTCTCTTAGGTGAAATGTAATGATTGTGATTTGACATTGCTTTGCTGGGGTTGGGGGGAGTCCTACATGATCTATTACTGGATCCTATGGCAAACAACAGTTGTGGGTTTTACCACCTTAGCTCTCTATTTATTACAGTCTTTTCCCTCATTTTCTCCTCCTCTATGTACAGTATTATAACTCTTCCTCTTGAACCTTATCAGTACTTCTTCAGATCCTTTTTGTCCCTCTCCTTGCTTCCAGCATTAATTTTCATGGTTATGCTATGCTAAATTTTCTGCTTCTTATATTTATTCACCTTAAATCCTCCTCCTTTCTCTCTTCAGCAGAAAGATATGGCCACTCTTTCTCTGCACTGAAATTTACTTGTTGACAGACTTATCTTTGGTTAAATGTGAGTTGTTTTTTTTCCTTGATGAAAAAATGTTATCTTTTTCTTTCATATGAGTTGGAATAAGAAATAATAATAATAATAATAATAATAATAATAATAATAATAATAATAATAATAATAATAACAATAATAATAATGTTGTTGTTGTTGTTTAGGCCACACATTGAATTGCAGCTTATAAATTCAAATGGTATATTTTTTTCTCAAGTGTTCCTCTTCTTCCTCCAGTTCAGTCTGGATTTTGCCAACTTTCCCAAACTCTGAGTATCAGGTCTTGTCAGCATGTGAATGGATGATCTCTGAGTTTATTGCATCCAAGTAATGCTTGCCCCAGAAAGTATTAGAGTTATTCAAGGAGCCAGCTACATGTTCCACAAGGTAAGAAGAAGTGATGTGCTTCCTATTGCTGAGCATAAATAAGGGTCAGTTTCAAAATCTGAGCTGACAATCAGAGCTGTGGTATAGCACCAGCAGGATGTACAAGAATGGCATCAGTAGATAGCCACATCCAGCTGAGGTCAATCAGCAGCACAAAGACAAAATCAGTGGAGCTGCAATTAAGTTACACCACTTGGCAATGTACTGACTGTATTTAATTTAACAAATAAGGCACATACTCTGAATGCCTGGATGACTGCAAAATTCAAAAGGAACAAAAGGAAAATCCCTTTTTTCCTTGCATTAAATATTGTTCCTGCACTTGTATTGCAGAGTCATGCCTTCCTTGTCCCGGCAGATGAAGAGGAACAGAACAGAATGCAGTTGTCTAACTGTGTTGATAGTTTCTGCTGGGGTGGACACAGTTCATGGGATTGTCGTGGTTTAACCCGACTGGCAGCTAAACACCACGCAGCCGTTCGCTCACCCTCCCCCCTCCCTCTCTGGGACGGGGGAGAGAAATGGAAAGTGAAGCCCGTGAGTTGAGATAAAGACAGTTTAATAAGACAGGGAAAAAAAATAACAAAATAATAATAACAATAATAATAATGATGATACAATGGTGATAATACGAAAGTAATAATAGTATGTACAAACAAGTGATGCACAATGCAATTGCTCACCACCCGCTGACCGATGCCCAGCCTAACCCCGAGCAGTCCGGCCCCCTCCCCCCAGCTAGCCACCCCTATATATTGTTTAGCATGACGTCAGATGGTATGGAATACCCCTTTGGCTAGTTTGGGTCACCTGTCCTGGGTCTGTCCCCTCCCAGCTCTTACTGCACCCCCCAGCCTGCCCGTTGGCAGGACAGAGCAAAGGCTGAGATGTCCTTGGCTTAGTATAAGCACTGCTCTGCAACAATTAAAGCATCGGGGTGTTATCAGCACTCTTCTCATTCTAAGCCAAAACACAGCATTCCACCAGCTACTAGGAAGAAAATTAATTCTGTGCTAACTGAAACCAGGACAGGGATGAACTGTGTTCCTGGAGGAAGAGTTTAACTCTGTGAGCCACTACTCCTACCCTAAATGGCTCCTAGTTATATCATTAACTCATGTCCTGGTCCTAAAAGTCTAACATGGGTTCACTTACTGCCAAAGCACTTCAGAGTTTGATTGGTAATTGGGAACATCCTCTCTTGGTTAGCACTGAGCTCAAACATTGCCATGGAGTTGGGTGTGGGGGAATGCTCTATTGTGCCACCCCAGCCATCAATCACGTACTTTACTGCCTTCAGTCATTAAAGAATCTTCGGCAATATTCAGTGTAGGCAAACCCACCACAACCTTGGGCACATTACAGTTTGTATCACTTTGTTCTTCCAGTATAAATTACCCCTTTAATTTGTATGGATACTGGGTGTGTTTCTGTGGAATTAGTGTGTGCTCTTGAACACCTGCCAAGACCCAGTCCACAGATGACCGCAAAGCAACTCTTGTAGAGTGTATCTCTTTTCAAGTGTGTGGATTTTCAGATGAAACATCCTGGTTTAGGTGTTGAATCTTCCTCCAAAGACCATTTTTTTTTCCCAAGCAATGTGGTTTTTAGTTATCAGTCAGCATGAAGAGTGAGTTCTGAGAAAGGAGCTGTTCAAAATACACTGAAAAGGAACAGTTCCAGCACTGATGATTATGCAATTTAAGGTGTTCCTAGGGCTTTTCTGAACTGCTCGCCACGTTGACAGAATGACTTGCATGCCAATGATATTCCTTATGAAAATAAAAGGTATGACTGTAATCAAAGCAGATTCAAGGTTGAAAGTGGATCTGTCTTTTCCTTTGTGAAACATCCATATTTCTGAAATGTATTACTGAAAGCTATCCTCATATGGATGGATGTAGACAGATGCATTAGCCATTTCCCTGTAATCTGAAGTAGCTGTTACCTCAGACAGCTCTGATCTGGAAGCCCTATCATTTTATTACAGAAGTTCCCTGCCTGGTGGCTAATTAGACCTGCTCAAAACAAGGTGAATTTGTCTGTTTGCAGTATAAAGTTAGTGCAGAGAAACAGCTTCTGAACTCAGGTTGCCTTACATTTGATCAGCCCAGATTGGGTGGGCAGAAAAGTTCTGAGCCATCTCTGCTTCCTCATATACTCATAAATTCCCTAAATCTTTATGGAATCTTCAAGGCACTGAACAGAAAACTCTGCTCCAGGTGCTTCAAAAACTCCTGAAATCTTTATATATCTGCTTAGTCCTCAGGAAGACATGCTGTTTGGATAGTCATGAATAGTCAAATTACTTTTTTTTTTTTTTTTTTTTTTTTTTACACTGACACATGCATTTCAATTTTAAACATACTGATGTATGAATTAGAGCAATTCTATTCTTCTGAAATTTTTCTATCCTATATCATTTATTGTCAAAGCCAGCCATTTGAAATGCCTTTTTTAACATCTCTAACAAGAACACCTTTTATTATGATGTTACATTTCACTTCTTCATATTACTTTTATAATGTGTCATTACATGTGCTAAGGGCACTATATCAAACTGTAAGAATTCTTGATCTGACCTTAAATGCACAGAAGTTTATGGTAACGACTTTTGAAAATATGTCTATCTCTAACTTTACTAATTTGAACACATGCAAAACACCCCTCTGAAGCTCATCTAAAATGCTTTAGAGAAATGTACCATTTTTTTTTCTTTCTTTTTTTTTTTTTCTTTCTTCTTTTTCTTCCAGAAACTTCCATGTTGTATGGGCCCAAGAAAAACAAACTAAAAACAAAACAAACAAAAAAGCAGCAACACAGTATCTCCCAAACACAATAAATACATGAAACATAATTTCTACCATACCCTCTTTAACTCTCTGTCTGAGCATGCAGAAATGAGGTTCATGAGAAAAAACTCTGTTTAGGAGTCTATTGCAATAGTTTATGTCTCCATTTCCTGTGGTCAAAGTCAGAAAGCATGACCCTTTGTTCCAGAGAGCTGCTAGTGAGTGATACCTGAGGCACCTGAGCCTTCTCCTCTCCCACTGTCTGAACCTTTTTTTTTTTTTTTTTTTTTTTTTTGGAACAGGAGACTGAACTAGAGGAATTCTTCTAACCATAGGCTATATGCTCCACATCTATTTATTTTTAAAGTCAATTTTTTACAGTTGTAGTCTTGGGCACTTTTATCACTGCATGATTTGTAGCTGAAAATCCAAGGAGGATGAACTGTATCTCCTTGAGTTCCAAGATATGCAGATTCTTCAAATAAAAAAAATGGTATATTTTCTTTAGGTTGTTTTAGCATGGTTTTTAATGAGAAAATACTGCAATGTGTTTAGTTCTTGACGTTAGTAAACAAGAACCTGAACAGACCATCCTTTTTAAAAAACCTGTAAATCTGTTTTGCACGTGCTGCTTGAAGGGGTGAGCAGCACAGGATTCCAAGTTAGAATATCATTACTAAAAGCAGTTTTAATGTTGGAATGTTATAATTTCAGCAACATACATTGCTAGAAATGAGGCTCAGAGGAGCAACTTGGTAGCCTTGGTGTGTGCTGCAGACACAATCACACACAAGTAGTTGTCCTTGTGTTTGAAATAGGATGTTTTTCAGCCTCCAAAGGCTGTGAAGGATTACCATGCAGGGGACATTTACAGAAGAGTTAACTGGAAAGCATGGAAGAAAACCGCTTTTTTAAAAGGGCACTAGGGGATGGAAGGGAAGGTGAAAGGCTTTCTATCCAGCTCTTACAGGACATGTTTGTATAGATGTCATCCATTCATAACGGTAGCTATTGAAGAGAATAAGGTTGGACGGGGCTTGAGTAAGCCGGTATAGTGAGAGGTGTCCCTGCCTACGGCAGGGGGGTTGGAATTATGTGATCTTCAAGGTCCCTTCCAACCCAAACCATTCTGTGACTCTATGATTCTGTGAATATTTTCATGAAGATCTTCATCAAGTATTTCAAAACAATGTAATTTGAAGAACCTTCATAGTTTGGATGATATGATAAACTCTTTCAAAAATGCCTGTGCACTTCTTGCAAAAATATGTTTTCCGACACTTCATAAGACTGATACAAAAAAGACAGAAGCATAAGAGGGGAGGCTTCATCTGCTAAGTTGGAATGCAAATGTTTTTCATTGCATGGAAAAGAATCAAAGGGCAGGATCAGAATAGGTTGACAGTTGACTATTTTCTTTTCAGAAAATTCCCAGCACTTCCAGTTAGCTTGAGTTTAAGTAATGGTGCTAAACCTAAATTTATTTTTATTTTATTTTATTTTATTTTATTTTATTTTATTTTATTTTATTTTATTTTATAAAATTTTAAAATGAAATGAAATAAAATAAATAATAATTTTATATAATAATAATAAAATAATAATTTCATTTCGTTTTTAAATTTTATTTTACTTTATTATTTATTTTTATTTTAATTTGCTTTATTTTGTTTTGTGTTATTTTATTTTATGTTATTTCCTCATACACATTGCTATGCTGAAAAGTCCATGTTTTGACAACAAAAGTTGCAGTTTTTATTTTGGTGGTCTCCCACTCTTTCTTTCTCTAGTTGAAAACCACATTTTAATCAATATACCTCAGAGAAATGTTCCAGCTTCTGTGAAACATTTATTTCAATGAAAATATATTTAGCTGAAAATGATCCAATAAGCTCTAACGAGAACCACATAAAACATTTCTGAACTGGTGAGATCATTAGTTTGCTCTGAGGTAGATGATCTTTTCCCCTTTATTTGTTACATTCATGTCTCTGACATTTGGCATTCACTATATTCTTTCTCCCACAGTAAGATTTAAAGTGACACACTCCTGGATTTTTGTTTTCTCTATTTTTGCCTGGAGCTTTTCTTTCCAGTGCCCGTCCTTCCCTCCCTCCCTCCCTCCCTCCCTCCCTCCCTCCCTCCCTCCCTCCCTCCCTCCGTCCTTCCTTCCTTCCTTCCTTCCTTCCTTCCTTCCTTCCTTCCTTCCTTCCTTCCTTCCTTCCTTCCTTCCTTCCTTCCTTCCTTCCTTCCTTCCTTCCTTCCTTCCTTCCTTCCTTCCTTCCTTCCTTCCTTCCTTCCTTCCTTCCCTCCCTCCCTCCCTCCCTCCCTCCCTCCCTCCCTCCCTCCCTCCCTCCCTCCCTCCCTCCCTCCTTCCTTCCTTCCTTCCTTCCTTCCTTCCTTCCTTCCTTCCTTCCTTCCTTCCTTCCTTCCTTCCTTCCTTCCTTCCTTCCTTCTTTTTTTTTTTTTTTTTTTTTTTTCCTGATAGCTTTGACATCTTGGCTGCTGAATTTGCCTTGCTTCTTGCAGAAAGACAGAAATTAATTAATCTACTTTCCTAATTGCACAATCAAAATAAATGAAGGCCACAAATTATAAGGCACAGAAATTGCATGTGCATTTTGGATGCCTAGATAATGTCCAACAATAAATTGTTTTCATATAAATTGCATGCTTAATTAATTGCTTTAAAGTGTTCATGTATTTTTGTGCAAATACATCTATGCTTGCAATTCATAAAAAACTAAGACAAATTAAATTGCCCTTCCACACACACAAAAAATGTTGCTATTGGTGTATCCTGTCTGTGCTTGGTCATCTGCTTTTTCTCCAGCCATGACAATAAATTTGGATGAGAGCCTTATACTCTAAATTGCCACTGGGTATCCAACAGATTTCATTTTCTCCTGAATTACTGACATGTGAGGTTGTGCTGTTTGGTTAACTCAAACTCATTGTAATATGCCTGATACATAAAAATCTTTTGGCTTTGCAGTAAAATTGCCATAATGAGAAGCAAAGAATAAAATAAACGGGTTACAGAGGGAATGAGAAAAATGTATTTTCGGATTTTGATTTGACTACATTTTTGGGTAAATTAGTAATTTGAATTATTCATTGGTAGCTTAATCCTACAACTGTGTAGTCTACAAATATCCCTAAGCCAAGTTTACATACTAGTTTGTCTCAATGGACAGAAGTTAGATTTTGAGAATTACTGAGGCAGTCAATATCTGAAAATATGCTGTGTGCTATCTTTTTATTAGTATTATTATTTTTAATCATCAGAAGGTCAAATGATATAAAATATTCTGTTAAAGCAGGTATTTGGCTTTGTTTCCTGAAAGAAAACTGCATGAAACTGGAAACAATGCTACAACAGATTTTTGAATGACAGATGTTCTAGTTAACCCAAACTGCTTTTTTTTTTTTTTTATTATTATTTTTATTTTTTTTATTTTTTAAATTACTTAGTCTTAAGAAACTGCAAGATAACAGTACTGAAGTTGTCCTACAAAGACAGCTAAGCCTTACAGACTGATTTCTGGATTTACTGTTTTTCATTTTGGTTAAGGAAAAACAAGAATGTGTCTGAAGTTGCTGTTCTCAAAATTATCTTGTCATTCTGACTAATGCGTGTGACTCCTACCACAGAACATTGTGTGTACTCAGCTCAGAAAGGGAAACATAGTCTGTACTCTTCATTTAGGAGTAGGCTTTAAAAAGACAGGGTTTTTAGATCACATAGACACACAGAACATGAAATACCTCTTGAGATTTTCAAGTGATTTCTTTCCCATGCCTTATAAACATAAACATAAACATAAACATAAACATAAACATAAACATAAATATAAATATAAATATAAATATATTTTTTTTTTCCTTATCACTACATGCATATGCCACTAAACTGGAGAAGATCAGCTTGCAGCATTCTGCTAAAACAACAGAAGCTTCTTTTGCAGCTTGACTGGCTCTTTCCATATCTATTGCTTCTGCAGCTGCTGTCAAATAAGCAGCTGCTCCCCTCTCATGCTCTGCTGCTGGAGCTGCACCTCCAGCCTCGCTGGCGGCTCAGGTGGTCACACAGCTCCTTATCACGTCAGAAGCCATCTCGCGGCTGTGGCCGTTTCTGAAATGACTGCACACAAGATCGCCAGAGACACATGTGGAGCCGGAGCTTCTGAGGACATTGGACTGGGAGGTTTTGGGCACAGAAGTGTGTTCTGCAGTACAGCAGGTGCTGGCAAATGCTGATGCACAGAGCAAAGATGGTAGAAAGATGGCAAAAGAGATAAATCAGGCTATAGGTAGGATTCTGCTCTGTGTTAATCCTTACACAGTTCTTTCTTGATCTCCTTTGTCGGTGGAATTGACCTCTGTGTTTTGTCATACCTGATGTTTAAACTAAACCAAGTCAATCCAACCTGAGGACATTTGTGACTGGGATGTGTCTGGGGTTTTGAGCCTGCAGTCCATTATTTAAAAACTCCAATACAGAAACAATCAATGCCCAGCTGTTTGAATAAGAGAGGATTAGGTTCTTCAAGCATTTGTAAAGTGTTTCAAGGAGAGAGAAAAGCAGCAGCCAGAGGAATGAACTCAGTGGAGAGATGCATTGAGAAGGAGAAGCTGCTAGCAAAACAAGAAGCTGCCAGCAAAACTTTGTCCGATAATAGCAGACATTGAGAGTATGCAAGAAATTGCTTTTATGCAAGCTAGAATAAAATCAGGAATTATGGTCACCACAAGTATACCTTTACAGCATTAATGCTCAGGTATTTGTGACTGGGCAGTAATAGCAAAGAATATAGACCATTTTATGAAGTCCTGGTCAGTCTTAGATTGATGTGCACTATCCAGCCCAAGCTTTCAAATACTGTAGGAAATTCACATTACATTTTGAAAATTATAACCAATATATAAGTTAACTTTCCCACAACTGACAGTGACCTTGCAAGGGCATATGTTATGTGAGGGAGCTTTCTGGTTTATTGTGTAATAAATGAGGTCTCAACTCAATCTGAATTTTGTAATATTTATAAAACAAATATTTCTAAAAGGTATAAAAGGCAAACAAACAGCACTGGGTGTGTGGGGAGTCTACGCTCCACCAACACGCACACGAACCACAAACATTCTGAATATACAGAACATTGCTTTACATACTAAACCCGAGTATGCCTATACATACGTACAATCAGAAAAGGTAACAAACAATCCTTTAAGTTCCCTGACTTAACAGTCTCCATTTTCCATTCCTTTTATTGACTACAAACAAGTCTCCATTATTGATTCCTTTTGAACAATATGTCTTACTTTAAGCTGTCAAGCGACTCGGTCTTCAGGCCTTATGTATCCCGTTCTTCCCAGATTGAAGAAAAGCATATCCATCTCCTTTTGGAGGCCGATAGGGCCTGGGTCAAAAGGCACGTTCAAGTCACCAGGGGGCGTAACAGCAAAAGCTTTCGATGGCTGTAGCGGCAGAGGGGCCCATGGCGTAGCAGTTGGATCAGTAAACGAGCCCACAGCTCCCTCACTGTCTGGCAAACCACACGTTTCTGACTGTGGTCCCACATGGCTCTTTAAGGCCTCAGAGATTGCTGCTTGCCAGGTGCCGAGCAATCCCACTGCCACCTTGTCGTTTTTTGTAGCAGAGTCCCACACCTTGACCTCAAGTTGGTCCCATATTTCAGGATCATAAACTGTCCAATTGTTAATAAGGAGAATAAGCTGTAAGGTTACCAAGACAGTCTTTGTTCCTAAGGACGTATGATTCCCCATGAAGTACAACTGCTTACCAGCAAGAGGCAGTTGTGTGCATGGGTCCGCTTCTCTCAGCTCGATCTTCTTCTTCCCAGCTCCGGTGTGCCCATTTCCAGTGACTTTCAGTATGAGCTTCTCTGAGCAGTTTGCTGAGTGTGGCCGAACCTATCTTCATGAGGCAATCAATGTGCCTGTTCCTGTCCTGGTCTCCGTTCTGCTAGCTTGTTCCTCTTCACTCCTTTTTCCTGCTTCTTTATTGATGACATAACTTCATCACATTGTGTTGCCTTCCTTTTTTATCTTGAGGGCAGGCTCCCCTCTTATACACTTCTGTCCACAGCAGTTCTTTTCAAAACAACTTTTCATTGGTCAAACAACTTTGAATATAACAACAACAGCAAACACCCAGAAAGTTCCATGCCTTAATGGCTGGAGAACAAGAAACCAGGTGGAGAAGAAGAAACCAGAGACTGCATGGAGTCTCCCGAATCACCCTTCTTTGTTCCCTCTAAACTCTTTTACAGTCCTGATGGCCTCATCATTAAGAGACTAATGTTATCTCAACCACGGGGCTTTCCAACCCCCATGGCCACATTCCCAAATCTCCCCCTTCTTTTTTAATATCAACCATTTTCTCGACACGAATTACCACTCCATATATAACAATTGGCTGAAGCTGAGACAGATTTCCAACTTCCTCAGATTTTGGAGATTTAGGAACTTTTACAGACCTCCCCCCCCCCCCCTTTTTTTTATATATATAATATATATATATTTAGATATATATTTTTTAACATTTAGAGGGAAAATACATTTACAATACTAATTGTGATGTTAAATGTATATTTAAAGTAAAATTTGTAAAATGAAGATATGGACTAAAACTAAATTAAAGTTGCCTTGGCAATGGATTACAAAATTCTTGTTAGGTGAGATCCTGGAGCCCATCTTCCAGTGCAGTTTCATGCAGTAGAAATGGTGTTCATGTGCTTGAGATGTCAAATGAAGTGTGGCAAGTGAGAACAACCAGGAGTCACTTCAGAAACGCATTTTTGACTTGAACTAAGATGGTAATGGAGATATACTCTTAGTTGTTATTTCATGTTGGTCTCAAAGCCCACTGCATTTAGTGTCAGCTGAGTACCTGAAAATGGTAATTCCCAGTTTGAGACTAGTCTTCTGAGACCAGTTAAGAAGTCACTGGCCTCTAGATAACAGTAATTCCTTCCTTCCCATCTCTTTCCCTTTAACCCCAACATTAGATTAAGTTTAAACATTCCAATGTAGTTTAAAAGAAGACTGCTTTTTATGTTTGAGGTTATAATGACAAATGTAAGTGAAGATAACAATTTCATTGGCTTAATCATGCACATCCTAACCCATAAAGTTAAGTGCACGTGAGGTATTATAAGCAAAGTTATTCCAGCTTTTCAATGAATTTGAGGAGCCACAGTCAGACCAATGTCAAGAATTTTCTCCACAAGTGTTTCTTCATATGCCCATAACAAAGCATTTGCTGGAATTAAAAAGAGTTGCAAACCTCCTCAGTACAATTTACTCCTCACACTATAAAAATGGGAAGCAAAAACTGCTCCCTGAATTTGATGTGCCATGGGATGATAAATGTGATTCTTAAGGCTTCATTCACCCCTGAAAATGTAGGGCTGGTCTGAAAGACTGGATTCAGGGTTTTCATTTAAGATGTTTTAGAAAATCACCTGTATTGTTGGCCAGGAGCCATTTTCTTCCAATGACACCATTAAATGTTGCACTTTGCTGGACACTTTTGGATGGGCCCCTAAAAAGGACAGCAGCAGAAGCACAGAGCTTTTTGTCAGGTGTGGCCATGCTTTCTGGCTTGGTTCTAACACTCCCTGCAGCATCCAGCAGAAAAGATTATTGCTTTGCCTTTCGTTTTGAGGACAGTGATCTTATCGATTACTGCTCCTTGGAGCTTACCACCCTCAGTAGATTGTACTGAGCAGCTTGATGTGTTTGGCTTGTAAACATCTCTCGGCAACTACTTAGGTGGGTTTTCCAGTATCCACGGTGCTCCCCGCTGCCTTGGCTGTGCTGCAGGTGTACCTAAGCTCTCAGCTGAAGAACAGGTTTGAGTTTGCCTACTACAGCTTCAGTGTTTGTAACACAGATACTACCTGGCAGTTTACAGCTGGATTTTCCCTGCTATCAGAGCTCAACCATAGCACAGGTCTGTCCACCCTGTTGAAATGACTGTTTACTTGATGAAAAAAGCAGGCTATTTGGCAGCTGACTGTGCTTGTTAATAGCAATGTTTAACTTTTTTCTCAGAGTTATCACCACATTTAATTCTGTAGGTGCAAGAGGGAATCACAATAAGGAATATGTTTGTTGAATGCCTATGTGTTTTTACTTTCCCAAAGCCAGAATAAAATAATCAGGATTTTGATTACACAATTAATAAGGTTATATACGCTCCAGTTGTAAAAAATTAGTGATGAGCAAATTCTCTTCTTCTTCTCTCTCTCTCTTTATTTATTGTTTTCCCCCATGCATTAATAGTGCTTTAAAATTAGCCCGTATATCACATGGTAGCTCAAATATCTGTAACTCTGGTTCTGAAGTAATTTTCCCTAATTGTAAGAGTGATTCTGTTAGGGCAAGTGTTTATGGAGGAAGCTTTCTTTGCCAGCAGTGCTGACAAGCAAGGACCAGTTGTTCTCTCATTTCCCATTGTTGCAATCTGTTGCAAGTCAGAGGTTTAAAGTAATCTCAGAACAGTGTGGGAGTGTTGACTTTCAGACTAAACTGTTAGGTTTTTTTTTACCAATGCAGTTATTCAGATGGTAATTTAAGACCTGAATTACAAATAGAATTAGAAATTTGCATACTAGCATACAGAGAAAAATAACCAGAGCTGTGGCCTTAAATGCATGTCTGAGAATTTATTGTGACTTCGGTGGGACTAAGTGCATACTCAACATTGAATGCCTTGCATAAATGTTGCCAAATAGGGATCTGTTTTCTTCTTTTGGAGAGAAAGAAAGTCCTCGAAGCAGTAAATACATAGGTAAATAAAGAAATAAATAGAGCGAGAGGAGGACAGGGATTGGCTAATTTGTACTTGCGAAACTTAATTTCAAACAGTTGTTATTGTATCAGGAAGGGAAATTCAGGTCCAGTCTGTCTGAAATTGAGAGGGCATTTTTTAATGCAAATTAACAAACAAACAAACAAATAAATAAATATTTCTACGCTGTTGCAATTAGTGTTTCTTTGTTGTGGGAGAGAGATTATTCTCAAGGTTTACTGCTCTTGTTAAGAGAGCTGGTAATAATTTGTTAAATGGAAAGACTGTTGTTAGAAGTGTTGATTTCCCTGTTAAAAAGCTCATTTAAATTTCCAGAAGTCTATGCAGGTCTTTCTGGGTCATCAAGTCCATTCCTCTGGCATTATAGGGAAGCCTGCTACATAACTGTGTTCATAAAATCATTGTTATAAATGAAGTCTCAACTCAATCTGAATTAAGTAATATTTATAAAAGAAATATTAATAAAAGGTATAAAAGGCAAGTAAACAGCGCTGGGTGTGCGGGGAGTCTACTCTCCACCAACACCAAACATTCTAAATATATAGAACATTGCTTTACATACTGTAGTGGGTTTACATGGCAAGGTTTTGGTAGCAGGGGGCCACTCTCAAATCTCCCCATTCTTTATTAATATTGACCATTTTCTTGACACGAATTACCACTCCATATATAACAGCCTGAAATATGGGACCAACTTGAGGTCAAGGTGTGGGACTCTGCTACAAAAAACGACAAGGTGGCAGTGGGATTGCTCGGCACCTGGCAAGCAGCAATCTCTGAGGCCTTAAAGAGCCATGTGGGACCACAGTCAGAAACGTGTGGTTTGCCAGACAGTGAGGGAGCTGTGGGCTCGTTTACTGATCCAACTGCTACGCCATGGGCCCCTCTGCCGCTACAGCCATCGAAAGCTTTTGCTGTTACGCCCCCTGGTGACTTGAACGTGCCTTTTGACCCAGGCCCTATTGGCCTCCAAAAGGAGATGGATATGCTTTTCTTCGATCTGGGAAGAACGGGATACATAAGGCCTGAAGACCGAGTCGCTTGACAGCTTAAAGTAAGACATATTGTTCCCATGACTAGCCCTGTAATTCTCCTGTGTTTTTAATCAAGAAAAGGAATGTAAAACGGATACTGTTATAAGTCATGGAAATACGGGAGCATTTCAACCAGGCCAACTATGCTCCCCTAGTCATGGACATTGATAGTAATAGCATGGACATTGATAGTAATAGACTTAGAGGATTGATTGTTGCCTTTTCTGATTATACATATATATAGGCATACTCGAGTTTAGTATGTAAAAGCAATGTTCTGTATGTTTAGAATGTTCTATGTTCGTGTGTGTATGTTGGTAGAGCATAGATTCCCCATGCACCCAGTGCTGTTCACTTGTCTTTTATAAATATTACTAAATTCAGATTGAGTTGAGACTTCATTTATAACACATCTAAACCTGCTACAACTGCTTTAGGGTTTATGGCTACTTTGTATTTTTGACAGGAAGGTTTTTGGGTTTCCTTTGCCAAAGCATATGTGTTAATAACCTGAGAAAGTCCAGAGCCCTACCTGGGCCAGTGCTATCTGTTTTGGGAAAAGCACTGCAGTTGGGTCCTTCTCAAAGATGCATTCACGGCAACACCTGAACTGTCAATGACAGGACACCTCCTTACATACTGCCTTTACTCTGTTCTTAAATCTGTGATTGAGTTTAGCATCCTTCTGAACATGTTGTTTTATCTGTCTCTGACCATTTGCTTGGCTACCAGCTCCAGATGTTCACAGTTTGTTGTAGAAAGACCATTTTTCCCTCTGTGCTAAACTGGTCTTCTGCCAGTTTCATCAAGTTCCTCTCATGTTTTATTTCTAAACAATTTTTGTGAAGTATTTAACAGATTTGAAAGAAGAGAGTACTGCTGTGAAATAGAAAATAGAAGTAAAACGCTTCTGAGACATAGCTATATGGAAACATACTTTTTTCAGATTTTTAGAAATTGTCAGGGCTTTCCAGTTTTTCCATAGATGGTACAACTTCCTCAACATTAGGTTCATTTACATACATACATACACAACTAGAACATGTGGTGGGTACTTATTCACCAAAGCTGTTTGCTTGTGAAGCAGTGTTAGCAATTTCCATTACCACTCTGGTGATAACCTAAAATTGTTATAGAAAAATGCAAGAATTGATTTATTTTTTATCTTAAGACATGCTACCATGGCATGAAAAGTTAGAAGTCATAAGGCATCTGATATGAGAAACTGATCATTCCCTTCTTTCTTTTTACTTCATCTCTTCATGCTCCAGAAATACCTATTCCAGAGTACACCATTGTTTTTAGGAATGAGCAAGAGTTTTAAAAGAAAGATACAACATGTAAACAGCACAGCAATAGAATGTAAAGTGACTTCAGCACAAATATATTTGATTATTATTATTTTTTAAATTTCTTTTTTTTTTTTTTTTTTTTGGATTTTGGATAGAAAAAGTTATATAGAGATCTTGGAAGGAAAAGTAAAAATGTAATTATTAAATAAATAAATACATAACATAAAATAAATATGTATATAGTTACATGAATTCTACTTACATTGAAATATTCTGGGCTTGTTGTGAAAAATACCCAACAACTGGAAGGCATTAGATTAAATCAAACATCATAGGGAATTCATGGAGAGTAATTTTAATGTATTCTTCCTTTTTAGTGGGGAAAATACAGGGATACTAGCTAAAATTACTGGTTTCTTTTTTTGAAGTCTTTGTTTCACCCATGACTGGATGCATCTGGAATTGAGAAAAAGCAAGAATAAAAGAAAATGATGTCATATTGAGGTGTGACTTTCCATGAAGCAAGGAGGCCCTCAGGAAGGGGAGGGCAGGTGAAAGTGTGTAGGAGTTGCCAGGCATGTGTCTTGGCAAGTGGAAGTAGTGTTAGATTTGTCTCTGCTGAGTTGTCTCAGATGTGATTAACAGTGCGTGTGTGTGTGTGTGTGTGTGTGTAAACAGTTTTGGGGAAAAAATAGCCTCAGTAAATGCTTATTTTTATAAAAAAAAGTCTGGAACAAATTATCACATCTGTAGGAAATAGCTATACATTTAAGAATGTTGGTGAGTGTTGATGCAGTCCTAGGGGAACTTCTGAAAGACAAGCTTAAATAGATGCCTAAGATGCCTAGACACAGTTGCCATAATAGACCAAAATACAATCATTTCCTTTTTGAATCTTTCTCAGTAGACTTCAGTTCACCTTACACTTACTAGTGATATAATCTTCACATAAGACAGTATCCTGAATAACTGTTTTTAACCTATTTATCTTTCAAGGTAAAGTCTTCATCTCACAGGGGCTTCTCACAGATTTGGTTGATGCACCTGTCAATCTCACAGTTCTTTCTCTGCTGCCTAACACTTTAACTGTTTTCTCTTTAAGGGAACACTGGTTGTATTTAGAGATCTTAAAATCCAAAAAAAGAATAAACCAAAGTCTATTGTAGCACATCCAAAAAATCTGAATTTCTTTAAAGCACATTTTAGAAAAAATGAAGAAAATGTGTGTGTGATTGATGTGTTATAAAAATATTTTTTATGAGGAAACAATGCTACTAGTAATTCACATAAGAATGTATTTTATTTTATTTTTTAAATTAAATTAAATTAAATTAAATTAAATTTTAATTTCTTTACTTAATGCTTTCCTTCAAGACAAACACCAGGGAAGAAAGAAAGAAAAGAAGAAAGGAAGGAAGGAAGGAAGGAAGAAAAGAAGGACGGAAGGAAGGGAGAAAAGAAGGAAGGAAGGAAGGAAGGAAAGAAGGAAGGAAGGAAGGAAGGAAGGAAGGAAGGAAGGAAGGAAGGAAGGAAGGAAGGAAGGAAGGAAGGAAGGAAGGAAGGAAGGAAGAGAAAGAGTGTATAGGGTCCTCATCTAAACTAGAAATGAGAATTATATTTAATGCTATTCTGAAATGGTTACAGTCATGTAACAGTAGTCACACTGTAATGCATATATTCATTTTTCAGGGGAGAGACATCAAAATACATGATACATGTACCTTGCAGGAAATCTGCTTTTATATCTAAGATTGGCCTTTTGACTTATTGTCCTTAATGAAAGACATGCTACCTGATAGCCAATATTGTTTCCATGAGAAACCCTGCAGTATTTTAAGAAAATAATGTAGGCTTTGATGAGCATAAATGGTTTCTGAATTAAAATATTGAAATAGAATTAAGATATGGCAGTCATGGACACTGAAAAGGCAGATGTTTGAGAATATCAGATGTAATCAGTTTATCTCACCGATTATTCTCAAAATAATAACAGGGGAGACAGTTCCCTGTTCCGTCCTCAATTGCCGTCTACTGTTTTAGTCTGGGTAGTTTCAAGGAGCTGTCCTCAGAGTTTAGATGAGATTTACAACAGCTGGCTGGGATCCAAGCACTTATTTACATCCCATTTCATTATATTATATTATTATAAACAATGCACTCACAACAGCTGACTTTCATATATAGAAACACAATGCTCAAGTAATATAATAGAAAACTACATATGCCCCAGATAAGTTCTGTCAGTGGCAATGTGGCATGGCATGGTTGCAGCTTTCTGTGCTCTTTTTTGAAATATTAAGGGTGAAAGAATTAAGTTTCAGAATGAAATGTGCTATATGCAGCCACATATCCTGAAAGGCACACGGTCCCCTTTTGGCACCCTATGTGCTGATTAACATAACTAATGTAAAGAACTAGTGATTTGTATTACCCAATTTACAAAACAGATTGCTTTATCTCCTGCCAGCTTGTTACATTTAAATTCTTTTACAGGAAAATTCGCACACCTTACATGCAAAGTCAATAACACATTGTTGGTCAAATTAAAATCTCAACAGTTTAATGGAAGAATTTTAGTAACACAATGGCATTGATATTAACATGATACTAATGTTTATGGTTCAAATCACGCTATTAGAATGGTATGTACGCAACCTGCCTGAAGTCTACCATTTTCTCCAGTGCTATGCTCACTCTTGCACATTGCCTTTGGGTTAAGGCTGATGGTAGCTTCTCACCAGATGTAGTCTTAATCTGAAGAGAGCAGGAAAACCTTGGAGAAAACAGAGACTGGGAACCTTGAGCTTTCAGAAGCAAGGGAGTTAAGGGATGAAAAATAAAAAACAAGGAGAAAAATGGCTGGAGGGAGATTCCAGACTGACCTATATGGTAACCTCTCATGGTAAGTTCATTAAGGGTCATTAACATATTTCAACACATGCACATGCTAATGTATGCAAATGTTGGGCTTTGGTGTCCCCCCCCAAGTCAAGTCTTATTCAAGTCTTATGTAATGCAGAGGCTCAGTAGAGATAAGTTAGGCAAGATAAAACAGCCAATCAAAAGTAGCCAGACAGATGGTTTCGTAAGTTAGCTGTCAACAAATAATGGTGATTCAAGTCAGATCTGTGCTTGCTTTGAGAAAGATCCCCAAGCACCTGATTCTGCAGAATTATTTATTGTGACCAATTGTGTCTGAGACACAATTGTGACCAATTTTGCATGCAAAGTAACATGCTCCATACCTAGATTCACTGGTCTGCATGTCCATGTTATGCTGTATGAGGTTTGCTTTGCTCTTGTGGTGACTCGTGGAAAGCTGACTCCGCAATCAGTAAGATTGTAAAGTAGGTATGTTTATTCAGTGCTGGGCAGCACTGTCCACCAAATGTCCACAGTCCCACCAAAGTTGTGCGCACCTAACGCGGCAACTTGCTGTGGTTATATGCAGTAAAGAGTTACATATGCATGAAGTTTCCCATTATGCCTATATATATGCATAACCTGTCCCCACTTAGTATTAAAATTAGCTACAAGAAGTCATTTCCATAAATTCCTCTTGTCCACGCTTGTGTGATGCCTTGTAGTGGTGGGTGCTGAGGGTCGTGGGGATGAAGTAAGATGACTTCATCAGGGTTGAACTTTTCACTTCATCTCTTTACGCATGCTCTCTGAGACCTTGGTCACAGTCTGGGCCATAAGGTTGTTTTGATCTGGTTCTAGGTGTCTGAGGGGCTCCTGTTATCTTGAGGCCTTGTATGTTTAACATTCCTTATCTTGTCCCTTTGTAAGCAGTCCTCCTTATCTCTGACCCCTTGGTTAAAGTCTGAACCATGAGGGGCTCCTGTTATCTGGAAACCTAAGTGCAGCACAGGCGCAGTACATCGCAAATATAGCACCTATTCATTCTTAATCAATCGCTCTCTAATTTCTAATCCTAATGATTCAGTGGGATGCTTGCTTTTTGTTCTCTTGATTACCACCAATATTGGTTTTACTCAGTTCTCAAGGCTTCAGTCCTTTAATGACCAGGAATGACTGGCTAGATGTCTATAGCCCAGTGCCTTTGGCAGTTCTCTGTGCTTGGACTTTGAAGGTTTCTTCTGCTTCCATTTGATTTCTCTACTCTGTGCTGCATTAGTCTCCAGCTCACAGGCATGTCATTCTACATGGACTAACTGCTTGTTACTGCTGTCTTTTACTTACTAAATGCATATCTCTGTATAGAAATAACTGCTTTAACACAGTTATTTTCAAAACCAAACAAAACATAAAACAAAGGAGGTGATAGTTACCTAGTTATTGGAGAGTCGATGTTACTGCTAGCCTAAAACAAATCTCCAGGGAGGCCAAGTGACATTCAGACAGAGTTTGGCAGGTACCAAGCCCTAAATTGTCAGCTTAAGGCAAAGTCTGTGGCCTGTTACAAGCAAGGGCAACACCATCATTACAGGGCTAAAGAGATTTACATATATATACATATACCTGTATATATATAGTTAGAATGATAAATTTCTGACAATGTTTTCATTCAGCAACTATACCCACATTGCTGAAAATTGTTCCTGAATATCCACATAGTGTCATGTGATGACACCAATATTTAGTGCAAGTACAAAACCTTAGTATTAGCCCAATTCATCTCTGAAGCTATGTAGCTTAAAAGGTCTAGTTACTCTTACACCAAGAAAAATTGTATCAGATACATTTGTACTGAAGCTAAGGCTGTGTTTCTCTACACAGTTAGAGGCCTCAGTTTCTACATAGTTAGAGTTATGGGTGCTCTCTTTTATATTATGGAAGTACAATCCTCTACACAAACAATTCATAATCCATACGGTATGATTTGAAATTCCCACTGAAACTTTTTCTACTTTTGGCACTGAATAACTGTCTACTCTGAAACCTTCACACAGATAGTTTGTGCAATTAGGCTAACTTCAACTTCACACCTCCGTGAATATGTAACTATGGCTGCCTCCTTTCCAGCAGCTGACCCTGGTAATTTGAACATGTTCATACTGTTAAGATTAATGAGTCAATTATTTTTACACAAGCTGTCTGTCACATATACTCTTTTCCTTGGCTCGATTATTTTAATTAAAAAAAAAAAAAAGCTTTATTTATTTATTTATTTATTTATTTATTTATCGATGTTCTTGTATTAATCAGGAACAATTATTAGTAAGACTTTGGTGGATGGTTGCGTCCAAGCTCCTTAACTGAAAATATAACAATTAAATGAGAATAGAAAGTTGGAAGAAGCTAAAGTTTTCTTCTGAAAATTTGTAAGCAAATTCTGTTTGTTTCAGCTGTGGGCAAGAAGGATTGTTGCTTGATATATGGACACAGCCAAATCAATGCTTAAAATCTAAAGAGATATTCTGTATTTACTCTAGAGTAAACAGAATCATACAATCATAGAATGATTTGGGTTGGAAGGGACCTTAAAAACAGTCAAGTTTCAATCCCCCTTGCCAAGGCAGGGACACCTCCTGCTAGACCAGGTTGCTCAATGTCCCGTCCAACCTGGCCTTAAACACTTTCAGGGTTGTGGCTTCTCTGTTACAGCTTTCTGTTCCAGTGACTCATCATCCTCTGAGTGAAGATTTCTTCCTAATATCTGTGCTAACTCCACCCTCTTTTAGTTTATAGTCATTGTTTTAATCTGTCCTTTACCTATCACTATACTACTTGAAAAAGAGACTCTTTCCAGATTTCCTGTAGGACCACAGAGGTAGTGGAAGACCTCTATAAGGTCTTCCCAGAGCCTTCTCCACAGTGAACAACCCCAAATCCCTCAGCCTGTCTTCATAGGAGAGGTGCTCCAGCCCTTGTAGCCCTCCTCTGGACTTGCTGTCCTGTCCCTGTCCTTCTTATATTGGGGACCCTAGAGATAAATGCAGGACTCCAGATGGGATATCATGACAGCAGAGTAGAGGGTGAGAATCACTTCCCTCAACCTGCTGGTCACATTTGTGTTGATGCAGCCCAGGACGTGGTTGGCTTTCTGGGCTGCCAAAAACACATGGCTGGCTCATGTTGAGGTTCTCATCAACCAACACCCCCAGGTCCTTCTCCTCAGAGATGCTTTCAATCCATTCTCCACCCAGGCTGTATTTGTGCTTGGGATTGCCCTGGAACAGATGCAGGACCTTGCATTTGGCCTTGAGCTTCGTGAGGTTCACGACAGGTTAGCACTTATATTTCACATTTACACTTTAACCACAAACAAATCCTGTCAAGTCAAAATCTTGCTTATTCACTTAGGTGACAAAGCTTGATCATATTAAATACCCTCAGCTTCAGTTTTTATTACATGTATTCCTGTATCTAAGAACTTACATCTTGACATTCTAAAATTTAAAGTAAAATTATAAGCCATGGTACATAGACAATAGCCTGCTTGTTTGGGCTTTTGTCACTCACTCAGAGAATCCTGGGAGCCTGTTTAATAATAAGTAACAGAGTTAACAGTTGATAGATTACATTAATTTAAGTGCTTAATGTAATTCAGTCACCAGGTGGCATTACTACATGCAGTGGTTATCTTCATAGATAACATTGAAGTCTTGGGAAAACATTTGAGAACTGTGTTAGGACACTTAGACTTCAAATGTATCAGTAATAAAGCATCTCTTTCCCAAATTTCTTCTGTGATTCATTAGTCTCTTTAACGCAAGAGATTTTGGATGCTTCTGCTACTTAATCTTTGCAAAGGTGAGAACAACAAATAACATTGCCCAAGCTGATAGTAAAAGGCTTGTTTCAGCCCCTTTGAAAACCATCTTGACTGAGGACATAAAGTGAAACTGTTCCAGAGCTGATCATGGCTCTTTGACTGTTCAGACACTAACACCTATGAAACTGTTGACTCTGTATATCTGTAAGTCATCAGACCTAATTTGAAACATACTCCTAAACGACATCAGTTCATGCGGACTTTCGTCAGTCAACTTGGCCATGTACTGCTCAACTCCTTGTATAGCTGAAACTATGGTGGTTTAGCAGTGACTAGTCAGTAGGTATCATGGGGTTTTCATCTGAAGTCTGTAAGACTTTTCACTGTGAATATCATAGTAAAGGAGCCAAACGGTACTTCACCACAATATTACTGATGAAATTAGAATAGTAAGAGATAGTATGACAGTTATTAATAGCAACATTTCATCCAGAAAAGGAAAGGAGTGTAAAGGGGGACAAACCTTTGACAGTTTAATAAGGGCTTATGCAGTAAAACTGGTACGTAATTTTTCTTCTGATTCTGTAGTTACATGTTAAGGTTTGGCTTTAACCACATGAAAGTAACAACCATATAAATAGCTAACAATTTACACAACTCTTCCCAATTTAAATTTTGGTTTAAAAACAGAATTCTCACTCACATTTATGCTTTTGCTACATTAAAGAAAATGAAGCCTTCAAGATAAGAGGTCTACTATGTCCTGCTAGATTACATGTCAATATGCAAGATGTGATCTTTGAGATGACACAGAGGAATAGAGCAAGACAAGTTTGTGCATTACCTTGTTGTGTTCTTTTGTTACTGAATGCTTTGCTCATCAAAATAACAATTCTCCTTTCTTTCTAGTTCCTTTCTCTCAATGCCATTTTCACCGTTCATCCAACTTCCCGTTCCCGCTCCACTTCCCCTTCCCTTTTCCCTTTGTCCCCCTCCCCCCCCACCTTTTTTTTTTTTAATCCTGTTAAACACTGAAAAATGTATAGAATGAACATGAACAGGATGCATAAATACTTTTATTTAAATTATGATATGACTGGATCTGGATGAGATTGATCAGAAAATTAGATTCTGACCTTAGATATATCAAATGAGATCAATTAAACAGTAATAATTTACCTCATATAGGTGTCTCTGTTTGCCTTATAATTAGTGTTATTCTGTCAGGATGCCCTGAAAAGAATGTGCACAGTGCAAAACTACACATGTAAACTATTACCAAATCTTACTCCTTTTAGTTGAAAATGATTTAATTGAAGTTGATGTTCATGTAAGTGTAGTATTTTATATTGTTATTTAATAAAAGGTCGGATCTAATAGTTATTTAGTGAAAACATTCTTAAACTGAATAACTTTGACTGTGTATTCCAGGAAAAATAACTGAATAGAGGTAGGCTGAAAGCTTGCACTTGAACAATTTTTTGCTGTTGTGTTCCAATAAGCTGCCTGTGTTTTGTTTTGTTTTGTTTTGTTTTATTTTGTTTTATTTTATTTTATTTTATTTTATTTTATTTTGTATTTTTGTTGTTGGAAGTTATATGTCGGTAAAAAATTAATAATCAGCACCAGTGGAACGCACTTGCGGCCCTTTCTTGCTTTTTTTTTTTTTTTTTTTTTCCTCCATCTCAGAAACATCCTCTCTGCCCCAATTTGCTATGAACAGGCTCTTACATGGTAGTTCATGTGTATTGGATTCAGTTGTAAATGTGTTGAAGTTGTAAAAGTAACACTAATATAAATTATTCAAGTGGCCCCTTGATTCAACTTGCGTTTTGCTGGTGGTTGGTTTATGGAGCTCAGTTGTCAAGGCAGCAATTTGAAGGCAGTCATTTACTGAGCATCAGGAATACTACAGAGGCTGAAAGAAGAGCTAAAAAGAACAGGCAGATATTTAGAACACTGAATCTGTGTCTGGATATTTTCTTAAATGTGCATGTGCAGCAAATGTCATCGAGTGCAGTAAAACATGAAGCTCTCTGCTCCTCCAGCTCTATTCCCTTCAGTAACAATAGTTTAAGAGTCACAACAAAGAAGCCAAGACAAAATATACTATATCATTCTGGCTATCCAGAATGTTTTACTGCCATTGTCAAATTCTTAGAGATTAGAAAAAAAGGGAAGATGACTGGCTTTGCTCCTGAAGCAAGTGAATACAGATACATGGTTGTGATTACAATAATGGGAGTGGTTATTGATAGCTTCTCATCAGTATGGAAAACCTTTTCAGAAGAGGTACATGAGGAGTCTGTTGTGGTTGCAGACGATCATTTCATCAATGATTTCACTGGGGATTGAATGACAGAATAGACAGCATTTGTATGAAATATATAATGGCACTTTGCTGGGAGAGTTTTCAGGCACTGTGCAGGAAACGTTCAGAATCCACCATAACACTGCAGTGGAAGTGTTTCAATAAACGCAGTTGGAAAGCAGCAAATTGTCATGGTAAGATTGTATTTGATGAAGAGTTATAAACACACAGTACAAAATTGCTGACCTATTAACTGTGGTGTATAACTTACTGCTTAAAAAGACCCAGAGACCAAAGCATATAGAGTGACAAAGCTGAAGCTTTTTTTTTTTTTTTTTTTTTAAGAGAGTTTTACAGCAGGTCTGGGTACAGCAAGGTAAGTATGTTTGACTTCCATACTGGGTAAACTGGAAGAAGTAGACATACAAAGACAATAATACATGTGAATATGTGTGAACACAACAGGAAAGATTCAGACTGGCTTCTGCAGAATGAAGGTATGCTTTGCAAATAGCTTAGACTTCATTACAGCATCCAGTGCTTACATGCATGAACAAGATCTTATGGCTGTTTTATCTTTGTCTTGGGCTTTCAAGAATGCTTTTGATTATCTCTCACCAAAGGAATCCAGAGATGTTAACCTTACATAGAGCCAAAGAGGAAGCACTGCTCTTACTGGTTATAATAAATAAATAAATAATTAAATGAAAATAAACCAAGAAGAAATAAGTTTTAGGTGTTGTAGTGTTCACTAATTGAGTTCAAGGCTTGTGTTGGTTGAGGCACATGTTCATATATTCACCAAAATTGTAGGGAAATGGATAGAAAGATTAGATAGATAGATAGATAGATAGATAGTGAGGTTAAAAATGTTTGTGGTGATATAAAATTATTCAGAGCAGTAAAATGAAAACTGACTGCAAAGTGCTGCAGGAGGATGTCACAATACTGAGTGACTTGGCAATAAAGTGAAAGATAAATTTAGTGCTAAAAAAGTAATGCATCTGGGAAAAAACACTATCTGTATGTTCACATTGTGTATATATATCCAGTGATGGGCTGTAAATGACCTATTACTATTCAGAAGGAAGATTGTAGAAGTATTGTGGCTATTTATATGAAAACATCAGCTTAATGTTGAGAGACAGTTAAAAAGGAAAATCAACTGTTAGGAATTACTATGAAAGAAAATTAGAACAAACCAGAAAACATTATTATGCCCCAAGTCCAAGATGTGCTTATATCATTAATACTGAGCACAACTCTTGTTACAGCACTTCAAAAAGGACACAATAGAACTAGAAAGGGAGAAAGATGACAATGATGTTCCATTCGTTTCCACATGAGGATAGATTAAACAGACCAGACTTCTTTACTCTTGGAGGAAAAATGACTGGAGGTACTAGATAAATCCAAGAATGATGAGGAGAAAGTGAACAGGGACTGATTAGTCACACTTTCCCACAATAGAATGAAGATGGAGGAAATGACATTATTTGGCAGTATGTTTACAACAAATGAGTTTTTTGTTTCCCTACACAGTACATAATGACAATATAGGATTTATTGTCTGGAATGATGTGTTCAGAAAGTAAGTGTTCAAAAAATAACAGTCTACCAGGCACTCTTGCACTCAAGTATGGAAGCTTCTTGGTTTCTGGTTGCTAAAAGCTGAGAAACTGTGGTAGTGGAAATTTTGTAATTTGCTACAAGCACCACCTCAAAACTGTCATCAGCTGGAGAGAGGGCACTGTGCTGATTAGGCTTCTGAACCACACACATAACAGGTGCACACACAAAAAACATTTAGATGGCTTGGCTCAAAGGGTCCTAGTTAAGGGTTATGTTCTACCTGGAGGGGGGTAACAACTGGGGTTCTGCAGTGCCTGTCCTGGGATCTATCCTGTTTGACATTTCTATCAGTGACCCAGAGGAGAGGATTGAGGACACCAAGTTTGCAGATGACAGCAAAGGGGACCAAATGGCTGCTGTGCCTTTCAGGAGGAGCTGGACAGGGGACAGGCACAGGCTGAGAGTGATTCAATGAAATTCAGCAAGGACAAGGCTGAGCCCTGCCCGGGGATGCAGGCTGGGGCTGGTGGGGCTGTGGAGCAGCACTGTGGGGGATCTCCAGTCCTGGGCCCCATGGACAGCGATTTGAGCAGGGGTTAGGAGTTCTCCTCAGGTCACCACCACCTTGAATTACCATAAGAATTTATGAGCATACCCTATGATTTGATCCTGCATGGCTATTTGTAAGTTCTCTTCCACTATCTGTTTTCATATCTCATTTCATATAGTTATCTGCACACATGCTATACTGCAGTTCTTGACTTCTGCAATGAAACCCATTCATGGAATTTTTTCTTGCTCTTCAACAGCCTAACTGGAGAGATCCTAATAAGTTCTAACTCTATGTCTGATTTAGTGTTTCTGTTATTCAGGAAATCAGACTTTGCCTATGTGCAGGAATTAAGGAGAAAAATATTGAAAGCTATTTTACCCCTGAAGAGAAAGTAAAGCAGTTAATTGGTTTCAGAAGGAGAGACAAATGTGCCCAAAATACACTAGATCATGGAGCAAAAAAAATTAATCAGTTTTGGAAGCTGTTTTTTAGATGCTGCCTAAGCTTGTAAGAAGCTAGGAGACTTTCTCCTAATCAGTAGTGTGGCCCAAGAAACAGAAGAGTCTGCTGGATTTTCTGGATCCTTCTGGTTGGAATAATTAATATCTGCACATAGAAATAATTGTCATTAAAAGCTGCTAGTGGAAAAAATCTCTCACTCTGCCTTTTTGGAGACCACATGACTCTTGGTCTCCTAGAAGAGATGGTTATGGGAGAACAAGAACATTGTTAATGTTTTTGAAGAAAATTTTTAACGTGTAAATCATTCCTTACTTCCTGAGAAGGCTAGTCATTGAGAGTGATTTTGGAGGATACAGATCTGAAATTTGTAGCTCTGTATAATTTATACTTCTAGAATATTATAATCTCAATTTTTAATTCTAAAAATTTATATCCACTTTTCTTTGCACATAAACTAAATTTCCTGTAGGCTAGGCATCAGAACTGAAATACACTACAGAAAGGTGAGAAGTGCCAAGGGTCTAGTTTCAATTCATACGAATTGGCATCTTTTCCAAGAATCCTTTGTACTTGTGAAACAGGGTAAAAATGAGAATTAGTTTTATAGTTTGTTAAGAGTCCTGAAATGCAGCAACTTCTTTTTACTTAACTGAGGCATTCTTAAGTGTATAAGTTTAAAAAGAACCCCTCTCTGTAGCCTCTCTTATTACATCATTATAGTGGCATTACAAACTAAAAATGTGCTGATGTTTTTCCCTACCTTTTCCTTATGATATCTGAATTATAAGACCAAAACAGAGTTAATTTAGAAATCATGTCTAGTACTAATATTCAATATTTAACCAAGATATCTTTTCTGTCTGTCACTCTTTATATTCAGTAATCATGAAATTTAAAAAACTTGGTTTGTTTTGAAAAAGGATTTAGCTAATGTCAGAAACAAAAACAAAACAAAACAAACAAACAAACAAAAACCACACATGCAACCAAATAAATTGACTAAATTTTGCTCTTCAGATAAGTGAATTTATTTCTGTTCATATAAAATGTGAGAGACTGATGCTAAAGTGGTCTAAAACATGAAAGGGGACTACAGTGTTGAATAGACTCAAATGGCATGGTCAATATTTGTCATGAAACACAGCATTCTCCCAAATACATTCAGCATACATTATGAGTAGCTTGCTTAATTTAAAAATTGCTGGAGTCTGTATGAATATATGCTCCAGATTTGTGAACATTTGCTTATTTGTTAGTGGATGAATCTACAGTAGTGCCAGATGCTTAGCTATGGGGGACACTCTGAGCAGCATTTGCTGAGACATATTCACCTCCAGCAAGGGCCAAGAATTGTAAATAGCTATCTTGGGTCAGGGACCAAGTTGCTCTGAAAGTCTAGCAAGTCTAAAGAATTTGCCTTCTTTTTTTTTTTTGATTTGCTCAGTAAAACCCTTTACAGCCTTTATATTATTTCAGATTCATTCTCAAAACTACCATGGAGATATCTATTTTTTCTCAGTCTCTCTTCTTAGAATATGGCTCCAGGTGCCTTAGATGTTCTTTGGGATTATGAGGGTGTCAGTTTTTGTGTTTCTTTACCACACAATAAAAATAAAGACTGGATGAGCATACAGGGTTGAAAGGAAATTCTGGAGAATTTTAGACACCAGAAAGGAGTGATACTTCAAGTCCACAGACTAATGTAAAGATCTGTGTCCATGTTCTTAAAAGAAGTAGGGTTTAGAATACATCTATATATGTGTATATAGATGATCAAAGAAATGACAATAGAACTAATGAACTCTAAGCACATTTGAAAGTGTAACCCCAACACTTGACAACATGCCCTTAAAAGTTAAGAATATACAAATCACAGTGCATCTCTACCTGCTCTTTTTCCCCGAGTAGTGTTTTACTGAAAAATGACAGATTTGGTTGCATATCTGAATGAATCACAAGAATGCTGAGGCTAGTTTTTCAAAGCTTTCATTAAGATTGCTAATGATAATAATATAGAGTAGAGCCAAATCTTGTAATTCCTTGAGACTGAGAGTGATTAAAATTTACTTGGGAAGAAGGGGATGATTCTACCTTGCTTTCTGTATCAGGGTTTGATCTTTGATCTCTCTTCTCTCAATCTTTTTTTTTTTTTTTTTTTTTTTTTTGGTCATATCTGTGAATTTTGATTATACTTGGGTCTTTAACCATTTTTAATGCTGAGATTTCCTTTTATTCCTTCCCAGTTTCAAGCCCTGACTTTTGTGCATTAACATGTTGCTGCTGTTGCACAGGATTGTCATATTTATGTTTCTTCCTCGAAATTAAATGATGGTTGGAGTCTTTTATGCTGTACCTGACCTTTGAATTCCAGAGCTCAAATCATCATTACAATTTCTATGGTTCATGGATTACTAATCATGAGTGATAAGGAGGTGGGAATGCTGAGATTCATATTACAACACTGTGGGAAAATGTTCAGACTGAATCAGAAATGTTTCTCTATTCTAGATGAAATACTGATACTAATATTTTTGTCGAAGATCAGAAAATCGTAACATTAAGCCTGTGTTTACAGTGACTAGTCACCTGCATGAGAACGGTGACTAGTCACCTACATGAGGAGCTAATTTTATTTTATTTTATTTTATTTTATTTTATTTTATTTTATTTTATTTTATTTTATTTTATTTTATTTTATTTTATTTTATTTTATTTTATTTTATTTTATTTTATTTTATTTTATTTATTTTTAAATAGCACTGTGTAAGTGTTCAGAGTGCTGAGAGACCAGCCTTTCCAACAATTGTTTTGTTTTCTGATATTGACTTGAAATAACATGGTCACAGTAAAACAAGCTTTCAAAAGATGAAAACCCAAAAGGGACAAGGTTTAGTTTTCTATTCTGATAAGTTTCATGCGATTGACTCCCAGCCTCTTAGGAAGAAGAGGTTTGCAGCAATTGCTGCACACTACAATAATAAAAACTATTCTTACCTAATTTCCTAAAGCTCCTTTAAAGTCTTTTTCCAATTAGTCTGCAACTGTTATAGGGATTTTTAATCTAAATTAGAAAAAGTAATCAAAGCAGGATGACTCTGCTCAGCCCTTAGGGAAGATTACCCATATTCAGCCCCTACTAATGGCCTATTGCAACCTGATATATTGGCAGTTGTCCAGTCTGTGTAGCAGTGCTAATGGAAGTTCAGGCCTTGAGTCCTCAAAACAACTTTCCTTTAAAATAAAAGAGCATGTTTTGTTTGACATGTTTCTTTTCTTTCTTTTTATTCCCCTTATATTCTTGGAGTGATTTTTACCACATTGTGTGATTGCTGCCAAAATGTAAACCTGAAACTGTCAGGGGAAAGGGAGGTATTCAGCTGTGTTACAGAAAATTTATACTCCTGTGCAACAAATACTCTCCATCGCTCTTCAATCCACCCTGTCCAATGCAAGTTTATAAATTGCATAGGGTCCAGGAAATGAGGATGACAAGGAATAATTTCTTACTGTTGTGTGCAAAGTCACAAATACATCTCATATCCAGAGCTGTGTAACTGATAGATGAAGGGAGGCTAGAAATGCTTAGGAAGGCAGGTTCTGGCAGTTCTGGATGTACTGAGTTCAAACATTTGGGTACATATTTCCAGTGAGAGTTCCAGAGAGTCATCGTACCTCAGGCAGAAACAGCTTCCTCAGAGCTATTTCAGGAATTCCCATGAAGTCAGATTTTCTTGCCTATGTCTCAGACCTTTTTGAGATGTAAATACTGCTGTGGGAATTAAATTTTCTTATTAGGTCATCAGTTCATAGAAGAAATTACTCTGTTGGCTTTAAAATAGCTCATGAATGGGCTGTCTCCTTGCTGGGGAGTTTGGGGCAGTCTGGCTCCTGAAGGGTAATGAATAAAGTAAGCATATGTAGACAAGGTTTATTGATTAGGCTTTGGGGATATTTGCTTGCACAGCTTGCTGGCCAAATTCGCTTCTCTCCTAGGAATGCTAGCAGACTAGTTTAAGTAACATTGAGAAAAAGACATCCCTGGACTGGGGAAATGTAGCTGTCTGCCCTGTACTTATATATATTTGCTTATGGAGGAGAACCCACCCCTTTGTCATGATATTCCAGATGTTGCAGTTTGTGACAGCTGTTCATGTTTGCCTGCTCACTGCTGGGTTATCAAATCATCACTCTGGTCATTTGGGTGCAATAATTACTTGCACATTTTCTTGCAGCTCTTCTTCCAGACTTCCTCACAGCATTTCTGTTCCCCTTGCATTTGTTTCACAGAAGCGAAACTCATACTGGCACTGGAATAATGCTACCAGAATTCACCCACTGCCATTTCTTGCATGCCACTGCCATTAGAGAGTGACTGGTCCTGAAGAGTGATCAAGATCTGGTTAATTATTTTTTTTTTTTTCTTCTCCGTCCATAAACTCTGTTTTGCAGCTGTAGTAAATAATACTGCATCATGGCTCAGAAGAGGAAAGAAGACAAAGGAGTGTTCAAGTGAAAGTCAAAATGAAGTATACACATTTATTCTGTGGTCTGGGAAGATAAATATTGAGGTATTGATGGTATTTCTGATAATTATCTTGCCTGATTATTTTTCTGCACATTACAGGAAATGATTCATTTGTCTAGTTAATGCCTACTTTGTGTAGCATATAATAAGGTTAGGATTTCTCTTGATTAAACTGAGTATATACGCCCAAGTCAACAATAATACAACTCTTCTAAAAATATACATGTTTCTCATATGTCATCACTGCTTGGGATGCCAGGAAAATGTGATTCATATGCAAGTGTAATAATCATCAGTGTTCTTGCAAGTTTTTTTTTTTTTTTTTCCTTTTTTTCTTCTCTTTCTAGAGATTCAAGCAATTTTTAAAAATATGCACTGTCTTTGCAATTTTTCTGCCAGGAAATGAAAAGCTAGCTCATTCTGTAATATGAGCCTGTAATGTGGCTGCCTTATACTCAGCTTTTATATTACTCAATACTGTTTGAAGTGTTTCCAAGGTGACATCTAGCACACCCTGGCTTAGTCAAGTATTTAATTAGTATAATGACTAACCAATATGATGAGGGGAAAAAATCCTTTCTGGGTCATGTCAGGAGAGAAACTTCCCCTGAACTATAACTCCGATGTTTTAAGCAAAGTACTCCTTTAATAGAGGCACTGTTTTTCATCATAAACACTTGACCTTTTTATGTATCTTGATTTTTTTTTTTTTTTTGAGGAAAAAAAAGGATTATTTGAGGATGTATTCCTTGGAGAGACATTGCTCCTCATAGTCTTTATCATTTTTTTTTTTTTTTTTTTTTTTTTTCCTCCTCTCTATGCATATGTCTTTGGTTTGTCTGGGAAGATATTGCTTGTCTTTTTGTTATATGAGGATATATTATAAGGTTTTGTTTTCCTTGAAGAAGATGATGAATATTGCCAGGGACTCAATAGGTGGCACTCTTACCTCTGAGCTGTGCACATGTAACTGTTACACAGAGAGATAGAATACAAAAAAAGCCCAAAAAAACAAGAGGTAGATATTAAAAAGTGAATGTTATAACAGGGCTGATCAGATTCTGAGATTAAGTGCTTTTTTTTTTTTTTTTTTTTTTTTTCCCTCATAGTTTGTGGCATTCTGTTAGCTGTCCTGAAGGGTATTATTCAGTGACCATGTTAGAAAAGATAAACCAACATAATACATACAAATATAACTAAAAATACAAATAATGTTCTTATTTGTGTTCAAAGACAATACAGAAAAAAGCATCTCTTATGACCTGCAGCCTCTCTGAGCAACAGCTCCATAACCACAGCACCATCAGTAGACCTGGCCTGCCACTCTGGAGGATTTGAATACTACTGAGAACTCTGTTATTTCATTCGCACCAAAGCTTAGAAAAGTAATTCCAAAATGCTGCAAGAGAAACAAATACTAGGCTAGTTGCTGGTACTGTGGCAGGAAGTAGCAAAACCTAGTCCAGTTGTGTAGAGTTGATTAAGGCTCAGGAAAATCTTCAGGCGTCAGTGTGTTTATTCTAGTAGAAAAATTCCCATTAGCTTTAATGGATTTTGGATTGTGCCTTAGCTTTCTTGTTGTTATATGATATCTCGGGAGAGATTTCATAATGTTTAAAGTTTAGCAAACTTTGGCTAACCACTAGTGATGCTCTACTATTTTGAACCAGGAATCAGGAGATCTGGTTTCTCTTAAGTCTGTAGCAGAAGGTTGACAAATTATTCAACTTTCCTGTCTTGGTATCTATATTAGAGAAATAGGGATAATAATCCCATTACCATCTCCTGTTCTTACTCACCTAAGGTGCTGTGAGAATTCATTTATTTTTGAAATGCTTTGAGACCCTCTATGACAAGTCTGTGAGTGCAATGCCTTGTTTTATTTTATTATTCAATACTTATATCTGAGGCTCAAGAGACATTTGGTACCCATTTTGGAACTTGCTATAAGAGGAATTATTACTGAGAGTTTCACAGATCTATTAAATCACACAAAGCTTTAGAAAAACAAACAAACAAACAAAAAATAAAACAAAAACAAGCCAAGCTTTCCACTGAAACAGAGAAAATTGTTTTATTTATTTATTTTTTTCTTCTGTCAAAAGCCCACATACATCTTAGCTGAAATCTGTATACAATTAGCATCAGAGATATCCCTATTTCCTCAACCAGGTCTCTGGGTTTCAGTCATTTTTGCTACATTTTCAGATTGCTTTTCTTTAATATAGTGTAAGGGTTAGTTGTTCTGATAGGAGATATGAGCCAAAGCTTTCACTTGTGCATTGCAGACTGTGGATGAAACAGATCAAGATATATTTAAATAAATAAACAGATGGAGACCTGTCTGCTGATTTCATGGCATGTGACATAGCGCATGTAGGTCTTCTAGCAGGCGTTTTTTCCAACTTTTATTAAATTTCAACTACAGCACATACTGCACACATTGTTTGTTGTTTGTTTATTTATTTATTTATTTTTTTCCAACAATAAACTCCACAGAAGCCTGGGAAGAAAGAATACTACGTAATTCTCAGGAGGCTGTAGTGCACTATATATTTGCTTTGCCAATTTCTTATAGTGGATGTTTTTCTAAAGCCTTTGAACTGTAACTTCATTCTAACAAGAGGGAAAATATCCTGTTTAATCAATAAGACATGGCAGGGCATGAATAAGTGCATATTTATGATCAAAGCTGCTTGTCCTAAATGAACATCTTCTGGTACAATTTAAACAGTGAAATGTCTGAATAGGAGAATGCAATTTTATTATAAAATGTTACTTTTTGTCAAAGAATTTGCATGATGTTAATTAAATGAACAGGCTAATATGCTCTGAGTGGTGAATTCTGCTGTTTTACATTCTAGTCAATTAGATCATTTTTTTGGGGCATTCTTTATCGTGTAGACTAAATGGTTCATTTTTTTTTTCTTTCCTTTCCCCCCCGTATTTTAGCAGAAAAGCAGAAATAGCAGTAAACAGAAAATTAAATAATTGTCAAAATAATTAATGGGATCATTTGCTTACCAACCCTAATAATTAAAATAACATCAAAATAAGTGGATTACAAGACAAAAGAAACACTGCCCAAACAAGAAATTTTACTGCTGATAAGAGACTCACTTCCTCATTCCTTTCAAACATTTAAATTCTGTTAGATATTCTGGGTGTCTTCAAATGTAATATGAGCTACTAAATTCTTAGGCAGAAATATACTGAACTGATATCTTCCTTTTGTGCATGAGGGCTCTGAAAAGTTGTTTGTTTCTCTTCTGTGTTTTCTGGTGTGTCTTCTCCAGCTGTGTGACAAATCTCTCCTGTTAGGCCCAGAGCAGGACTGAAGATGACTACTGAGAACTATATCTTTTTGGTAAAGTGTAAGAGTAGACTGAAGCAAGGGTGAAACTGGAGACCCATCAGTCCCTCTCTCTGAAAATGTATTTAGAATTGAAAACTGAAGGTGCAATATGTATTGACCAAAGAGTACTGAGAGTGTGATATGAAATTTGGATGTTTAGAAATATTTTTACTGTTTACAAATATTTTGTGAGTGGTGGTGAATATACTTTCTCCATATATGAAAAATCACAAGAACAGCAGGAATTTTGGGGACCAAAAAAAAAAAAAAAAAAAAAGAATACACCACAAAACAGATTATGAACATTTATTAATATGCATTCAAGAGAAGAATAGCTCTCCTCTACTCCAAATGGAAAAATGTCTTAGGGAGAACTTCCATTGTTTGCTTAAGACAGCTTTTCTGAGCTATTAAAGGATATATAACTCATGCTTTAAATAGCATGTAGACTACCATTTTCTGGGGATATGTTCTGATGTTGCACACCTAATGAATGTAACTCTCTTTTTAGTGTTACCAAACATCAATAGGAGAAATGACATGTCTGGGGCATGGATGTTAACGTATCAGTGAGGTAGAGGAGTTTAGCAAAATGCTGGAGACCTGGTCTTCCTGATTTTAAATAGTCTCTAATTAGCTTTTCACAATGTATGTCTGATTTAGGAAGCCACAAAAACATTTTGGGCAGCCTCTCTTTTCCTTTAGAACCCAAGAATACTTGTACCTGGTGAAACATAAGGAGTTTAGGCAGCAGGAAGAAGGATTCCTATTTTCCTTGATTCACAGGAAAAAACAGATAGAGAGTTTTCAAAGAATACTATTATATTTTAAAATATACATCTTTGTTGTAATTTGTTTCACTGTAAGCATTTTTTTTTCAGTGAAGTTCTTACTATTGACACTCATGATCCAGACCCAAAAAAAAAAAAAAAAAATATAAAAGACAGTCCTTGAGCAGTAGGAAGAGCTAATCCAACCCTCAAGGGGAAACTGTTTCCCTTGTTTCTTTATTGAATTTACTAGATAAAAGTATTTTGCAAATGAACAATACAGTGAAAAAACCCTGTGGACATTCACAATGGCCTCTCAGTTGCAACAGAATATATACACAAGACACTTAAATACCTAAGAACCTCTGTGCCCAGAAAACAGGAATTGTGCTCCTGTCTCACGTTCTAGTGCCGTTATCAAATATGTTTCTCATTATCTTCACTCTGTTATTTTTATGTTTGTTGCAAGCACATACACCTAGGGACAAAATTCAGCTTTGGGAGCACCTTTAAATGCAGTTTTCATCACTTTTTGCAATCACTTAGCTCCCTTCACCATTCTATAAGAAAATAGTCTAAGATATACTGTTTTTACAGTCTCACCATGATAGTCTTTAACCAAGAAGTCAACTTTGTTGTTTCAGCACTTAAATATAACATTCTTACTTTCAACATGCACAAGGACAACCACTGTAGCCTTCAGAATTATTCTGCAGACCTTCTTAAGAACAAGACAAGTACCTGACCTGAAACAGTATTTTAACATTTTTTTTTCTTTGTAGATCTTTTATTTTTCTGAAGATCATTTTTCTTCTATCTAAATCCATCAAACAAATACAACAACACGTCAGATCCATGCACACACATTTATTAATTCAGAAGCTTTCTGTGCCTTTACAGCTTCAGATCCATCAGTGTTTTTCTCTCCAGGATATGCATGTTTTTATGGGTTATTTAAATGAAAGTCAGAATCTCCCTGTATTTGTGACTATATTTCAGTCAGAATACAGAGAAAATCTGTTTTAAAAGACCTGTGGCTTCAACAGGTGCTCTTCAATTAGGCTCTGGTGTACTCTAATGTTATAGTTAGTGTCAGCAGACAGAGATTTTTGGAAAGCAGCATTTAAAGTGTTTAAATAACAAACTATTTGATTTTACCTACATTGCCCTACCTCATTTTTGAAATGAGCTAATTGTGTAATTCATTAAAAGAAAAACACACAGAGGAGACTGGAGAATAATAATTGCAGCCAATTTGTTTCCATGTTTGGAAATTAGTATGTTTCTAAATGGCTAGATCCAAGGATATTAGGAATTGTTAGTGGAATTATATGAAAATCACTAGAACAATGGTTTCTTTAAAGTACTTGCTGTTATAGCCTAGAAGAGAGGGATCTGGGGGTCGTGGTAGACAGCAAGTTGAATATGAGCCAGCAATGTGCCCTGGCAGCCAGGAGGGCCAATCGTGTCCTGGGGTGCATCAAGCACGGCATCGCTAGTAGGTCATGGGAGGTGATTGTCCCGCTCTACTCTGCGCTGGTGCGGCCTCACCTCGAGTACTGTGTGCAGTTCTGGGCACCACAGTATAAAAAGGACATGAAACTGTTGGAAAGTGTCCAGAGGAGGGCTACGAAGATGGTGAAAGGCCTGGAGGGGAAGACGTACGAGGAACGGCTGAGGTCACTGGGCCTGTTCAGCCTGGAGAAGAGGAGGCTGAGGGGAGACCTCATCACAGTCTACAACTTCCTCGTAAGGGGGTGTCGAGAGGCAGGAGACCTTTTCTCCATTAACACCAGTGACAGGACCCGCGGGAACGGGGTTAAGCTGAGGCAGGGGAAATTTAGGCTGGACGTCAGGAGGGGGTTCTTCACAGAGAGGGTGGTTGCACACTGGAACAGGCTCCCCAGGGAAGTGGTCACTGCACCGAGCCTGTCTGAATTTAAGAAGAGATTGGACTGTGAACTTAGGCACATGGTCTGAACTTTTGGGTAGACCTGTGCGGTGTCAAGAGTTGGACTTGATGATCCTTAAGGGTCCCTTCCAACTCAGGATATTCTATGATTCTATGATTCTATGATATTTTAATAATAATTGCTCACTGGATAAGAAAGTGAAGTCCTTATCATTACCACAAAAGGAAGTTGTTCTAAATTACAGGCAAAGCCCTTGTCTTCCTTTATTTGGTCCAAAACCCAATGAGTTCCACTTTCTGTGCATATTCTTCTGAGAAAGAAAGAGAGAGAGAAACATCCCTTCATAACATTCTCATGATATGTGATAGCAACTATCTTCTCATTTATGTAATTATCTTATTCCTTACTATTATCAGTAATGCTTGCACCATTACCAGTATTCTGAATGTTTTCAATGCTCATTAATATGTATCCATTTCTCTTCTGTTTTCTCCTTATTGCACTTCCAGTTGAGATATCTGTTTCTGTTTGTTTTCCAAACATTTAAAAAAGCATATAAAATCAAATCCATGCTACAGGTGGCTTCCTCACTTCTGTCTGCAGTTAGGGTATTTCTAACATTTGCAATCATTTAGAATGAGAAAGACCTCAATATAAAATCTGTTGCTGACAATTGGAAAATAAGTGAGCACCATAAAAGCAAGCTGGATCCTTGGATGTTTTTATTTTTATATGTCACTGGTATTTTCTTGCATTTTTACAATAGGAAAAATTGGAATGTGTTTTGGTATTTTGGAATAAAACTAGCTTTAAAATACATTGGATCTTCACTCTTTTGGGAAAATATTTTCACAATAGGCAAATGTTTTCCATCTTTCTACAACTCGTCCTAGAGGATTTAGGGAAAAAAAGCATACATGCAAAATTTTAGTCTCAGTACTTACTCCGCATAATCAGCTAGTGGTAGGCTTTCTATTGTTATTTGTTTCGTGCCATTTCACAGTCCAGAAAATTACTTACTGTATTCAGCTGTCTTTTACATATGATCGTAGGAGATTTCTTTGACATTTCAGACTCCCTGTAGTGACATCCTTTTATGTGGAGGTGTCTGTTGTCATGATTCCTATGCCTTAGGAGAAATCTGAGCTTGGAAGAGACCACTCAAAGTGCAATGAATTTTTCCTCCAGAATTATCTGACACCCCATGCTGACACGCCACCTTTCTGACACAACTGAAATATTTTGTGGTTGAACTTTGTTTCTGTGTTTTCCAGTTGTTTTTACCACTGTCATTTTGAACTTGTCTTCTCTAAGAAGAGAATTGTTGGTTGTTGCAGATAACTTTTTTGCTTTTATTTACTATTTCATATTCTGTAGTTACCAGTTTATGTTTACACCACTTCATAAGTTTACTCCTAAAAAATGTATTAGATTTTGCTAAAGCAATCCAAAAACTTTGTGTGTTTAGAATGCATTCAAAATTATATCTACACTTATATATGACTTATCTTGCTTTGTACCTTTACGAGTGTCACAAATATAACAGAGTGCACTCATTTTTTATTTATTTTTAATTATTATTATAATTATTTTTCCCCCCACCATCCAGCCTGCCATGTATAAATACTATTGTGTCACTTAGTCTATTTCTAGTGATGGTCAGTAGTCTAGACAGATGTTCACTGAACAACTTGATTTCATTATATCTGCTCTGAGCAAGAGGTTGGTCTAGAAGATATCCAAAGGTCTGTTTCAGCCTCAATTTTTCTGTGATTCTTTGATTTATTCTTGATATTCAGAGTGTTATCTGACTATGGCTTTTTTTCTTTTTTTCTAGGTTTTTGTTTGCCTTCTGATGATACAGAAGCAAGATAGAAATTAAGATTGTTGAAGTCAAAAGAGGAGGATCCCAAAATAATGTAACCCTCTGTCTATAAATCTGGGGTATGTCTTGTAGTGTGGAAATTGTAGTGCAGAAACAGCTGAGCAGAAACTGATCTGACCTGGCATGTTCATTCTACCAGGCAGAATGAATCATAGAATCATTTGTGTTGGAAAAGACCTCCAAGATCAGCTGGTCCAACCATCACCCTACTAACAATGTCACCCAATAACCCATGTCCCTAAGCACCAGGTACAGCATTTCCCTGAACACCCCTAGGGACGGTGATGCCACCAGTTCCCTGGGTAACCCGTTACAATGCCTGAATGCTTTTTTCTGGGAAGAAATTTCTCCTAATTTCCAACCTGAAACTCCCCTGGCACAACTTGAGGCCATTCACTCTAGTCCTATCACTAGTTACCTGTGAGAAAAGGTTGACCCCCAGCTCCCCACAACTTCTTTTCAGGTACTTGTAGAGAGCAATAAGGTGTCCCCTGAGCCTCCTCCAGACTAAACAACCCTAGTTCCCCCAGCCGCTTCCCAAATGACTTGTGTTCCAGGCCCTTCACAAGCTTTATAGTCCTTCTCTGGACACATTCCAGGGCATCAAAGTCCTTCTTGTAGTGAGGGGCCCAAAACTGAACACAGTACATGAGGTGTGACCTCACCAGAGCAGAGTACAGGGGGACGATCACCTCCCTGTTCCTGCTGGCTACGCTATTCCTGATACAAGCCACCTAAGCACACTGCTGGCTCATGCTGGCAAGCATCAATGTGCAATGCAACGACAAGTTCTCAGCCCTTGAAATGGTAATTTCAAGGATATACCTTGTTCCTTTAAAGAAGGAGAGCAGTAGAGCATATGGCAGTGCACACCATCCTGCTGATACGACTGCTTTGACCTGAACTCTCTTTAGCACTCTGGTTAACTCTTAGGAGCTATGTGGCACCTGAAGTTCTATTGAGTCAGAGGCTCAGAAATTAGATCAACATGTTACAACATTTCTGTTTGGGACTTGTCTATTAGGTATCTCTAAGCTGAACACTTTTGCAAGTCCTGCTGTGATCTTCATGCTGCATCTTTCATAATCTGGATGCTGTAAAGTTAAGCACAAAGCACAACAGCAATTGCTTTCAAACAAAAGCTTGAAAAGCTATAATAAATTCATAAAAACCAAACAGCTAAACTACAGGTTGAGTGCTGGAATTCTCTAGACTCTCCTCAGAATGAAGGGATTCTCATTCAAAGTTCACTGTTCACTGGAGATTTTCATAATCAGATGGCTCCTGGTTCTTTCTAGCCTTCTTCAGCTCTGTGTAGAAGTACGATATACCAGTGATGAAGAAAAGTCCCTTGGAAGATGGAGATATGAAAACAGACCCTGTTTGTTGGGGCTGTCTATATGTATTACAATTAAGAGAACTACCAGGGAAAAAGAGAATGGTTATTTAATCCAGGCTGAGCTTAAAATCTCTCTCTCACTCTCCCCTTTCCTCCTCAAACATTAGATTAACAGAACTGTTCCTCTCCAAAAATAAATTAAATCCTAAAAGATCTTGTCCTATAATACACCCTTGAGTCTTACTGGCTATTTAAGAGATCTCAGCAAGCTCAAAATACTTCACAAGATGTCACAGATAAGAATCCTCTACTGAATTTATACATCATTAATTAAACACAATTTAGTTTTCTGACATGCTAATGTCTTCTATCCCTATCTCACATTCAACTTCCTCCTGTGAAAAGGCATTTGGGAGGTTGGAGGAGGCAGCATTGGAAAGCTCAGCTCAAAGTCCACATTTTCGAGTCACTCAGAAGAAACAGTCCCCTGCAAAAGAACTGTTTACAAGCTGTTTCTTAACTGGAACTGGATAAGGTCAAATAACGACTCTCACAACCACTGTACCAGTAGTAATAATCACTATACTTGCAATGGCTTGGAAAATGTGCTTGGGGTTTTTGGTCCTGGTTGCTAAGCTTCTTGCTTATCTTATAGGCAACATGGAACTATCTTTGCCAGAAAGCAAATGAATAAACAAAAAGTTCCTTTCCTTGGCCATGTGATACAAAGGTAGGATTCAGTGAAATAGCCAGAGAGAAGAAAGGCAGAGGAAGGTGAGGTATCAGAAAATAATGTAAAACTCCATAGTTTCTTTAAGTCCTCCTCCTCAAAAAATGTTGACTGAAGCCACATGGAAGTTTTTTTCTTAACCACATTTTGGAAAGCTTTTATAAATATCACAGTAAAGTGAAATTAATTGCTAGTTAAGCCCTAAAATGGGCATAAGCTTATTTCTTATTCAGATGTCTGAGCTGGAGCAGAGAAGCAGCACTGAGATAGCACAGATTTATACTGCAAAACTTGAAATATCTTTCTGCATGAAGTAATAAAGGACATTCTCCGTATTCTATTCTAATGGCCAATAAAGCATAAGACCATCTAGAAAAGCAAGGGTGGCAGAAACACAGAACATGTTAGGAAATTATATTTACACTACAGTCAATTACTACATCAACGTTTTACTTTATAATACAAAACTTTATTATAGACCAAAGTGTGCCAAAAATCTTTCAAGGAGGGAATAGGTTGTCAAATATCACTCCAAACTATGAAAAATATTTCCATTACCTTTACCTTCTCCAGATTTAATAAATTGAAAAGGTTTGTCTGTAAATTGCAAAAGTAGCCTAGAAAGTACAAGTCCATAGCTGTTGTGCTAGCAATTAAGGCAATCTTTAAGTTGTTTTAATTTGTGCTGCTTAGCAAAAATACTGATAGGACTTGATGCTGAATTGACACACCTGATTTCCTCACACAGACTTCTCATGGTGGCCTACTTGACCCTGTAATGATATATTTTTATTTTTATTTTAGATGCACTAGGGAATGGCATTCATCACAATGTCTGGCCATCTACTGATTGGCATAGACAGAACTCAACTCCTTCCATGTTCATTGGCAGCAGCCAATGTAAGAGGATTTTCATGCAAGGATAAACATATTTCAGAATGGATGGTGTGATCACTCTCTGCTGGATTCCATCTAGTTATTGAAATTGGTTTCCAACAGATATTTGGCTGACAATTAAAATAGCAATTGTGACCACTGAAAACCCAGAAGAAGTGGTTATGTTTGAAGAGCAATAGATTTATCTGAGAAATTTCTAAAGAACAGAGTTAACTGGTACTCAGGTACTCAGGCTGTCATCCTTTCCATTTAAAGAGAAAGTGATGGCAGGGTCAGGGGCCCTTGAGGTGATACTTTGGAACTGCCTAATATACTTGCCTTCTTGCCATGCCATTGTCTGGTAAGAGTACCTATGGACATACAGCTTCTTTCAAGTTTTTTTTTTTTTCTTTTTTCTTTTTTTTTTTTTTTCCCCATGGCTCTGTGATTAACTGAGGTAGGGTAGTTTTAAAAAATATGAGTTTTCCCCTTAACTTCTTAGTGTTTTCTTGCTATCAGAAATTGAGAATATTATTCATAGTGCTATAAAAGTGTTTAAACAATAGTGCTATGTAATCATTCCTCTCAAAAACACATGACAGTGAGTATATTGTATGCTGGATACTGTCATTTTTGGCTTCTGTGGTAAAATGTGAATGAAAAGAGAATCCAGAAGAAGCAAGCAGTAAAACCATGTTGGACTTTGGATTTCAAAGTGCACTCTACATGACTGCCTTGGACACTTATGGGTATAGTTAGTACATAAATCAAAACATTCAAACAAGATCTATATGATAGGTATTACATTTTACAAGATGTGTTATGCCATGAACTACCAGAAAGATGCAGCTGTGCAACCTTTCAGATTATGCAGGGCTTCATTCCTGCATGGACATCAGTGTTTGGTAACTATTCACCTGTGGTGGTTTTACCGTGCTGGGCAGCTAAACCCCACAACCACTCTCTCACTCCCCCTCCTTTAGATGAGGAGGGGGAGAAGTAAAGCAAAGAACAACTCACGGGTTGAGATAAGGATAATTTAATTAAAGGGAAATAATTATAATAATTAAATAAAGACTACCATGAACTAAACAATTTAACTAAGGGGAAATAAAAAGGGAAAGGGGAAAAGGGAGGGGAAAAGGAAAAATAAAAAGAAGGGAGAAAAACAAACAAACAAATAAATGAAGGCTATATGGAAGTGCAGAGGAAAGAAATTACTCTCTACTTCCCACAAATGAGCGATGATTGACCACGTCCTTGAAGCAAGGCCTCAACACACGCAGCTGGTGTTCGAGAGGAGGACCGACATTTTCCCAACGAGAGCCCACCCTTCCCCTCTTCTTCCTGTTTCCACCTTTTATTGCTGAGTGTGACATCACATGGTATGGAATATTCGTTTGATTGGTTTAGGTCAGCTGCCCTAGTGATGTTTCTCTCCTCACGTTTTGTCCACCCCCTAGGAGGGTTAGAGAAAGGCCCAATGTTGTGCCACTGCTGCTCAGCAGTAGACACAACACTGGTGTGATAACACTGCTGTTCCAGCTACAAGTACAGAGTACGGCACTGTATGGGCTGCTGCCGGGAAAGTTAACATTCCAGCCAGACCCAGTACATCACCCCAGCCAGACTAGAAGTGTTCAATAAAATATCCGACAGTAACATTCATAGGTAGTATACCATATTTGTTATTTTCATTCTTCAATTAAGAAGTAGCTTCCAAGATCATTGCAAAGCCCTCAAAGGTTGGACTGAAAATCTTAAACAGTTTCTTTTTCCTTAGCAAAATTTGAGGCTGCTCAGATGAGTTAAATTACACTACCAAATTTATTAGCCGGAGTTTTTATTTATTTTTTTAACTTCACACGTTGAATTTAGGACAGCTTTTCTGGGGAGTTTCCATTAATATTCAGTACTAAACTGTGCTGAAGTATATGCAGTGTTTGCTGATTGATGTTCACAGTTTAAGCAGTTGTTTAGCACAGTCTTTTTTCTTAAGAAAATTGCATAAATATGATAGACTTCAGTTGTACTTTGCTTTCCTTTTCTGTGAGTCAGAACTATAATCACTTTAATTGACACACTATCTCATACTGCATCATATTTTCAGATATTGTTGAATGTTTTTATCTCAGTTAAGATACTATAGCTATCCTAAGAAGTGGCTTGACAAAAACAGAACCATATCTTGCTACCTTCCATAGCATCATTGTTCCTTCAGCTATTACACCTCTTGCTGGCAGCAAACTGTAAGAAGTAGATGAGCTAATAAGAAACAGGAAAGCAGTGTCACTTTCCACAGAATCACAGAATTGTCTAGGTTGGAAGAGACCTCCAAGATCACCTAGTCCAACCTCTGACCTCACTCTAACAAGTCATCCACTAAACCATATCGCTAAGCTCTACACCTAAACGTCTTTTAAAGACCTCCAGAGATGGTGATTCAACCACTTCTCTGGGCAGCCCATTCCAGTGCCTAACAACCCTCTCGGTAAAGAAGTTTTTCCTAGCATCCAACCTAAAACACCCCTGGTGCAACTTTAGCCCATTCCCCCTTGTCTTATCACCAGGCACGTGGGAGAACAGACCCATTCCCACCTCACTACAGCCTCTTTTAAGGTACCTATAGAGAGCAATAATGTTGCCCCTGAGCCTCCTCCTCTCCAGGCTGAACAAGCCCAGCTCCCTCAGCCACTCCTCATAAGACTTGTTCTCCAGACCCCTCACCATCTTCGTTGCCCTTCTCTGGACTCTCTCAAGCAATTCCATGTCCTTCTTGTAGTGAGGGGCCCAAAACTGAACACAGCACTTGAGGTGCGGCCTCACCAGAGCCAAGTACAGGGGGACGATCACCTCCCTAGCCCTGCTGGTCACACTGTTTCTTACACAAGCCAGGATGCTTTTGGCCTTCTTGGCCACCTCAGCACACTGCTGGCTCATATTCAGCCAACTATCCACCATCACTCCCAGGTCCTTCTCTGCCAGGCAGCTTTCCAACCACTCATCTCCCAGCCTGTAGCTCTGCTTGGGGTTATTGCGCCCCAGGTGCAGGACCCGGCACTTGGCTTTTTTGAACTTCATACAGTTGGCCTCAGCCCATCGGTGCAGCCTATCCAGGTCCTCCTGCAGAGCCTTCCTACCCTCGAGCAGATTGACACATGCACCTAACTTGGTGTCATCTGCGAACTTACTGAGGGTGCACTTGATCCCCTCATCCAGATCATCGATAAAGATATTAAAGAGGACCGGCCCCAGCACCGAGCCCTGGGGAATGCCACTAGTGACTGGCCTCCAGCTGGATTTGACTCCATTCAGCACAACTCTTTGGGCCCGGCTATCCAGCCAGTTTCTAACCCAACAAAGCATATGCCAGTCCAAGCCATGAGCAACCAGTTTCTTGAGGAGAATGCTGTGGGGAACAGTGTTAAAAGCCTTACTGAAGTCAAGGTAGACAACATCCACAACCTTTCCCTCATCCACTAAGCGCGTCAGTTTGTCATTGAAGGAGATCAGGTTCATCAAGCAGGACCTGCCTTTCATAAACCCATGCTGACTGGGCCTGATCGCCTGGTTGTCCTGCAAGTGCTGCATGATGACACTCAAGATAATCTGCTCCATGATCTTCCCTGGCACTGAAGTCAAAAGTAGATCCCTAAGAAAACAGATTTTACTCCCATGTTTTGAATAGTCATCTAAAAATAGATGGATGAAAAGGCATTTGTGTTAATTAAATCCTATGTTCAGTATATTTCACTCTGTAAAATATTGTCAATGTAATTTCATATGAGGCCATGTGTTTTCCTCCCTTCTCAGCTTTAACTAGTCAAGGTTTTCACTTGGAGAGAGATTGGTTAAATAGCCTTTGCTTCATCCCCTAAGAGAGTTTGTTCAGGGTTAATTAAATAATCTAACAAAGCAATTAGTGCCTGGTTCAGCAGTGTGCTAAGACAGTCTCTTGAGAGTAAAAGACATTGAGCAGCTTTTGAGGTTAGGTCTTTTGAACAAAAAGCAAACTAACTTTTCAGTTCCTTCTCTTCAATTGTAAAGATAGACATCTTTCTCTTTGGTTGGGTTTAAATACTGTGGCTATACAAAATAAATCTTAACCCATCGTCCAAACAGAATGTCCTATCATGGTGTTGAAAAAGAAGAGTAATAAACTAGCTTGTATAAGTACTTTCCATTTTCCCACCCTGTATAAAATATTTAGACCCTCACCACCTCCCATACCATACTCCCAGTTTCACTAACCTTTACAAGGAAAGATTTGTTAACATACTGAAATTCTCCCTCTCTCTCTCTCTCAGAGAATGATTTGGACTTTCAAATAACAGGACTGTACAGTTTTCTTCACTCTATTTCATTCACTGAAAACTGTGTAAAACCTCCTAAAGAAAGGATTGATAAATAATAATGGCCTGGCACATCAGATGCACAGAAGTATAAGGCTTTAGTAGACACCAGTGCACAATGTACTCTAATGCCATCAAGCTATAAAGGGCCAGAACCCATCTGTATTTATGGGGTGACAGGGGGATCTCAGCAGTTAACTGTACTGGAGGCTGAAGTGAGTCTGACTGGGAATGAGTGGCAAAAACACCATATTGTGACTGATCTGGATGTTCCATGCATCCTTGGCATAGACTATCTTAGAAGAGGGTATTTCAAGGACCCGAAAGGGTTCCGGTGGGCTTTTGGCATAGCTGCCTTAGAGACAGAGGACATTAAACAGTTGTCTACCTTGCCCGGTCTCTCAGACGACCCTTGTGTTTTGGGGTTGCTGAGGGTTGAAGAACAGCAAGTGCCAATCACTACCACAACTGTGCACCGGCAGCAATATAGCACTAACCGATACTTCCTGATCCCCATCCATAAGCTAATTCATCAACTGGAGAGCCAAGGAGTGATCAGCAATACTCATTCACCTTTTAATACTCCCATATTCTGTGATTCTGTGATATGGCCAGTGCGAAAGTCTAATGGTGAGTGGAGACTTAACAATGGACTATCGTGGCCTGAATGAAGTCATGCCACCACTGAGTGCTGCAGTGCCGGACGTGCTGGAACTCTAGTACGAACTGGAATCAAAGGCAGCCAAGTGGTACACCACAACTGATATCGCTGATGCATTCTTCTCCATACCTCTAGCAGCAGAGTGCAGGCCACAGTTTGCTTTCACTTCAAGGTGTGTCCAATATACTTGGAATTGGCTGCCCCATGGGTGGAAACACAGCCCTACCATTTGCCATGGACTGATCCAGCCTGCACTGGAACAGGGGGAAGCTCCTGAGCACCTGCAGTACACCGATGACATTGTTGTGTGGGGTGACACAGCAGAGGAAGTTTTAGAGAAATGGAAGAAAATAGTCCAACTCCTTCTGATGGTCAGTTTTGCCATAAAACAAAGGTAAAGGACCTGCATGAGAGATCCAGTTTTTAGGAATAAAATGGCAAGATGGACGCTGTCAAATCCCAATGGATGTGATCAACAAAGTAACAGCTATGTCTCCACCAACTAGCAAAAAAGAAACACAAACTTTCCTAGTTTGACGAGGAGGTACTTGGTGTCATGGGGTTTTGAAGAATGCATGTTCCAAATTACAGACTGATTGTAAACCCACTCTACCAAGTAACCCATAATAAGAATGAGTTTGAATGGGGCCCTGAGCAACGACAAGCCTTTGAACAAATTAAGCGGGAAATAGTTCATGCAGTAGCCCTTGGGCCAGTCCGAAATGGACCAGATGTAAAGAATGTGCTCTACACCGCAGCCGCGGAGAATGGCCCCACCTGGAGCCTCTGGCAGAAAGAGCCTGGGGAAACTTGAGGTTGGCCCCTAGGGTTTTGGAGTCAGGGATACAGAGGATCTGAGGCCCGCTACACTCCAACCAAAAAGAAGCTATTGGCAGCATATGAAGGAGTTCGATCTGCTTCAGAAGTAGTCAGTACTGAAGTGCAGCTCCTCCTGGCAGCCCAACTGCTGGTACTAGACTGGATGTTCAAAGGAAGAGTCCCTTCTACACATCATGAAACTGATGCTACATGGAGCAAGTGGGTTGCACTGGTCACTCAGTGGGCTCGAATAGGAAACCCCAGTCACCCAGAAATCTTGGAAGTGATTATGGACTGACCAGAAGGCAAATACTTTGGGATATCACCAGAGGAGGAGGTGGTCTGTGCTGAAGAAGCCCCACTGTACAACAAGCTACCAGAAAATGAGAAGAAATATGCCTTGTCCACTGATGGGTCCTGTCATATTGTGGGAAAGCATTGGAGATGAAAGGCTGCTGTATGGAGTCCTACACAATGAGTTGCAGAAGCTGCTGAGGGAGAAGGTGAATCGAGTCAGTTTGCAGAAGTGAAAACCATTCAGCTGGCTTTAGATATTGCTGAAAGAGAAAAGTGACCAGTTCTCTATACTGATTCATGGATGGTAGCAAATGCCCTGTGGGGGTGGTTACAGCAATGGAAGCAGAACAACTGACAGCACAGGGGCAAACCCAAACCCAAATCTGGGCTGCTGCATTGTGGCAAGATATTGCTGCCCAAGTAGAGAACATGGCTGTAAAGGTACGCCACATAGATGCTGATGTGTCCAAGAATCAGGCTACTGAAGAACATCAAAACAACCAGCAGGTGGATCAGGCTGCTAAGACTGAAGTGGCTCAGGTGGACCTGGACATAAAGGTGAATTATTTATAGCCTGATGGGCCCGTGACACCTCAGGCCATCAAGGTAGGGATGCAACATACAGATGAGCTCATGATGGAGGGGTGGACCTGACCATGGACACTATAGCAAAGATTATTCATGACTGTGAAACGTGCTGCAGTCAAGCAAGCCAAATGGTCAAAACCTTTTTGGTATGGAGGACAATGGTTCAAATATGAATATGGAGAGGCCTGGCAGATTGATTACATCACACTCCCTCACACATGCAATGGCAAGTGCCACGTACTTACGACGTACTTACAATGGTGGAAGCAACCACCAGATGGTTGGAAACATATCCTGTGCCCCATGCCACCACCCAGAACACTATCCTGGGCCTTGAAAAGTGAGTCCTATGGTGACATGGCACCCCGGAAAGAATTGAGTCAGACAATGGGAATCATTTTGGAAACAACCTTATAGACACTTGGGCCAAAGAGCATGGTATTGAGTGGGTGCGTCACATGCCCTATCACGCACCAGCCTAAAGGAAAGTTGGACAATACAATGGACTGGTAGAGACTACACTGAAAGCAATGGGTGCTGGGACATTCAAAAATTGGGATACGCAGTTGGCAAAGGCCACCTGGTTAGTCAACACTAGGGGATCTGCCAACCGAGCTGGACCTGCCCAATCAAACCTGTTATGTACTGTAGAAGGGGCTAAAGTTCCTGTAGTGCAGGTAAGAAACATGCTGGGTAAAACAGTCTGTGCTACTCCTGCCTCAGGAAAAGGCAAACCCATTTGTGGGATTGCTTTTACACAGGGGCCTGGATGCACTTGTTGGGTAATGCAAAAGAATGGGGAGGTCCAGTGTGTACTTCAAGGGGATTTAATACTGGGTGAAAATAGCCCATGAATTGGATTGTATTATGTTAATTATTTAATAATACTGTATGTCATCTCTACCATGATTGCTATATACCCTATATTAAAATATTGATTAATTAGAATGTATGGGAAAGAGTGTAACTTGAGCATGACATAAATGGTATGGAACGAGGAGCGGCTGAGGGAGCTGTGTTTGTTCAGTCTGGAGAAGAGGAGGCTCAGGGGTGACCTTATTGCACTTTATAAGTACATTAAAGAAGGTTGTAGCAAGGTGGGGGTTGGTCTGTTCTCCCCTGTGCCTGGTGACAGGACGAGGAGGAACGGGCTAAAGTTGCACCAGGGGTGTTTTAGGTTGGATATTAGGAAGATCTTTTTTACTGAGAGGGTTGTTAGGCACTGGAATGGGATGCCCAGGTAAGTGGCTGAGTCACCGTCTCTGGAGGTCTTTAAAAGATGTTTAGATGTGGAGCTTAGCGATATGGTTTAGTGGATGACTTGTTAGAGTGAGGTCAGAGGTTGGACTAGGTGATCTTGGAGGTCTCTTCCAACCTAGACAATTCTGTGATTCTGTGAATAAGGAGTGGCTATACATCCTGGTTTCAGCTAGGATAGAATTAATTTTCATTCTAGTAGCTGGTAGGGTGCTATGACTTGGATTAGGATGAGAAGAGTGCTGACAACATGCTGATGTTTAATTGTTGCGGAGAAGTGCTTACATCAAGCCAAGGTTGTTTAATTTTGCCTTTCTCATTTTTGAGTTTTAAGTCTTAGGCAAAGGAAAAACAAAAAGCTTAAGAAAGAGGGAGTTTCCAAATAGTGAAAGGGTGTTTAGAAAAATAAGAATATGTACCCCTCCCTGGAGCTGTCATTCTTTTCTTTCACAGTTAATTTGGAACCAGATGATCCACAAATGGGTCAGTTTCAATATTTAGACTGCTTTCTTCTAATTGAGCTCAAGCATATCATATGAGTCTGTTTCATAATTTTAAATTAACTTTAGATAATGAGAACACTCTGAATTTTAGAATGACCTTTGGAGGCTTTTCTTAAAGTGCTGAGGTTTCTTTGAATTACTTGCTACCATGTGAGTCTGTTAAAGCATTCTTGGGAACATAAGGAAACTCAAATAAACAAACAAAGAAAACCAATATAATCTGTTTCTATTTATGTATTTATGTATTTAATTCAAGATTTATTTATTTATTTATTATTTATTTCATGTTACATGTTTTCATTGCTTTCATGCATACTACAAAGGAGCACAAATAAATCTAGTGTTTTCCTCCAGCTATCAGAACCACTCACTAATGATGACACAACTTCGTAAAACTTAATTCTATAGTTTATGTTTGGTTATATGTTTGGAGATACTAGCTATCACAACTCTTTGCAGAATAAAGCTGAGGAAAAACTAATGAAAAAGAGTATTTGGTACACTATATTTTCTTCTGATTCTTTGAATGTACCTTTTATTTACTTGGATTTCAGAACTACTGGATAGTTCTGTTGTATTTTTTTTTTCCCTCCCTTCGGTGGCATGCCTACAGCAAAGTGGTTAGTTTAAAATCCAGTTATCCAGTTTTGATCTGGTTTGTGAGATTTGAGTTTTATTGCAGAATGAAACCATCAAACTGGAAGCTTTAGAACTGAAGTAAAAGGCAACATGAAAGCCTTCTATTAAGATGACTAATATTCCAGATCAGGCTAATTAGTATGATAACCTATGCACATAACAGAATTGCAAAATTAGTGAGATCAGCCCTGCAATACCATTAACTACATTATAACTCTTCACATGATTTTTCCCCCACTAACGAAAGGTCTTAGAAATGTGAGATTTCAATTTGCTTTTTCATCTGTTGTAGCTCATCAGCACCGCATGCTACAGAGAATATTATGGTTTTCACAGCAGGGCCTTTTTTATCTCTGTAAATTTGTAAATTAAAATAATTTCACCTGGGGAAATCCTACATCAGAAAAATATTGGTGACCTTGCCAACACTTTTCCAATTCTTTTTTTTTTTTTTTTTTTTTTTTTTTTTTTTTTTTTTCCCCTGTAACAAAACACAATGACAAATGGTAGAAGTATGCCTTGTGTTATGCATCACTTCACATTCATTTCTATGTTGAGTGTTGTTTTAATGCTACATAGTCAGATTTTATTGAAAAGGGGAAGGAAAAAGGAAAGGGGAAGGGAAAAGGAAATGGGAAGGAAAAGGGGAAGGGGAAGGAAAAGGGGAAGGGAGGAGAAGAGAAGGGGAAGGAAAGGAGAAGGGAAGGGAAGGGAAGGGAAGGGAAGGGAAGGGAAGGGAAGGGAAGGGAAGGGAAGGGAAGGGAAGGGAAGGGAAGGGAAGGGAAGGGAAGGGAAGGGAAGGGAAGGGAAGGGAAGGGAAGGGAAGGGAAGGGAAGGGAAGGGAAGGGAAGGGGAGGGAATGGGAAGGGAAGGGAAGGGAATGGGAGGGGAGGGAAGGGGAGGGAAGGGAAGGGGAGGGGAGGGAAGGGAAGGGAAGGGAAGGGAAGGGAAGGGAAGGGAAGGGAAGGGAAGGGAATGGGAAGGGAAGGGAAGGGAATGGGAGGGGAGGGAAGGGGAGGGAAGGGAATGGGAGGGGAGGGAAGGGGAGGGAAGGGAAGGGGAGGGGAGGGAAGGGGAGGGAAGGGAAGGGAAGGGAAGGGAAGGGAAGGGAAGGGAAGGGAATGGGAAGGGAAGGGAAGGGAAGGGAAGGGAAGGGAAGGGAAGGGAAGGGAAGGGAATGGGAAGGGAAGGGAAGGGAAGGGGAGGGGAGGGAAGGGGAGGGAAGGGAAGGGGAGGGGAGGGAAGGGGAGGGAAGGGAAGGGAAGGGAAGGGAAGGGAAGGGAAGGGAAGGGAAGGGAAGGGAAGGGAAGGGAAGGGAAGGGAAGGGAAGGGAAGGGAAGGGAAGGGAAGGGAAGGGAAGGGAAGGGAAGGGAAGGGAAGGGAAGGGAAGGGAAGGGAAGGGAAGGGAAGGGAAGGGAAGGGAAGGGAAGGGAAGGGAAGGGAAGGGAAGGGAAGGGAAGGGAAGGGAAGGGAAGGGAAGGGAAGGGAAAAATGCATATTTTCCACTGAGGCAGAGATAAGCCTAAATAGTGTGCAACAGACAGAAGAATTCTCATACAAAGTAATGGGGGATAAAAGCCTACCTATCTACAAGAATACAACGGCTTTCTGGTGTCTATTAATGTGATGTAAATAACACACGACATTAAATGCAAATAATTTACACATATGTAACTATTTATTACTACAATCCCTTAACTTGTGTAAAGTCCTTACCCCTAAAATGCGTAAGTCCACAATAAAAAACTGTTGTCACAATGTCTCATCCCAGTGTCAAAGTGAAGGTTTTTAACTTTAAGGAATAATGCCTCTGACCCTTTATAAATTGTTACTGCTTACTTCCTGGATTATCAGCATGAGTGTGGCAATTACTACTGTGCATGCTCTGAGGGCTTGAATCTATGCATTAACTCTCTCCTTTTATCTTGCTACCAGAAAATGGCAGAACTGTGAAAGACTGAAGTATGATTCAAATTACTGAGGACAATAAATTGTAATAATACCTCTATTGAACAAAAATGTAATTGCGAAAAAAAATTGGCCCGAGTGTAGTTCTCTATGGAAGAAAGTCAGAACTTTAAGAAATATGAAAATAAGTTGTTTATTTCAGACAGACAAATTACTGCTTTATCAGGATCTTTACCATGTTTAATACTCTAAAAATAAACAGCAAAATGATTATATTCACAGAGTGTAAGGTAAATTTAATTTAATTTAATGAAACACCCAGTATATAACATCAGGACACTTAGAAGGGAATTTCAATGCTTTCTGTTCGGAAGAAAATATTCCTTTGGTGGCAGAAGCTTACGCAGCAGTGAAAAACATCTGTGTATATGGTCAAAGGCCAGGAGCCCACAGTGCTCCTCACCCACACAGCTCTGTGCAAGAGGCTGGCTGCAGCCAGCATGGGTGGAGCATCCTTCAAAACCTCATGCTTGAGTGACACCTGGCCCAATACCCGTTGAGAAGAACCAAAGCACCGGAGCTGTGGAAGTGAGGCTGAGGGATGCTTTGTCCTTAATTCCACACACCTTTGTGATTTTTCTTTGTTTTCTCACCACTACAAGAGTTTAAGGTAAAATGTCAGCCTCAGCTTTAGACTATAACCTTAAAATTGAAAATAAGAAGCATTGTGACATTTTAGCTCTGAGACCTTTATTTTCTGGCTGGGGAGAAATAGATCTGGCTTCATTTAAGCTTGTTCTCATCATCCAGAAGCCAGAGGGAAGTTACACAGCCAAAATACCATCTGAGAATTCTTTTTTTTTTTTTTTTTTTTTTTTTTTCATATTTCAAGGGCTTATTCTATTGTTCTTTGACTCTGAAAGGGGAGAGGCCAGGGTTACCCTTGATCAGTCTTTCTCCTCAGGAAAATGCTGTACTTGTTCCTCCCAGTTCATGGAAATCCTACAGGTCTCTATTTTTGAATAACTCTGAGTTTGGTCCACAAACAGCTACAGATTAATGCAGAGACGGGTAATAACCCGAGCAACCATACCAGGTCCTCATTACACTCCTTTAGCACTTCTATGTCTGCTCCAGCAGTTCTTGCCATGCTGGCCCTAGGATAGACTGGTCAATGACATGTTTTCCATGAAGATTTGCCAGTGTTTACATTGGTAGGCCCAAGTAGTACCAAAAACTCACTTTTACTTGTGATCAAACTGCATAAGAGCACTGACTTTTCACTGAAGACTGCCTTCCTTCCTCTGTCTGTCCATCCGTCTGCGGTCCATCCCTCTGTCCCTTCCTTCCCCCGCCTCTTCTATCCACCCTCCCGCCCCCCCCCCTTCCTCTCTCCCTCCCTTCTTAAGGATTGCTCAGTACTGTTAAGACTGACCAAAGATTTAAATCAGGAAGGATATTTTGAATCAGAAAATGAAAGTACTGGCAAAGTTCCATGCAACATATGTTAGGGGCTGCTCACGGTTTCTCGTTTTTTTGAATACAGCAAGGTAAAAAGATCTAGTAGAGGAGGAAAGATTATTAAGGCAGTCAATACTTAGGAAAGTAGAGAAGGTTCAGATTCCAGGGAGTTCACTCTGTTGCTGTACAGAAATTATATTAAACAGGATTTAACCAATAGCCTTAGAACATCTTCTGCTTATATGAATTCCTGATTGAACCACTCTTCCTTTGTATATATTGTAATTCAAAAGTATTTGATGAAGCTTTCTGGCAAATTTTAAAAGCAGCAGATGCACTATGAAGAGCTCTCTGTGAAAGTGATCATTCAAAATACAAAGAAATTGAACACATAAGTCACAAGATACTGATTTTGTCCTTTGAAATGGGGTAATAGCATTTCTAATGTGATAGCAGTTTAATTCTCTAAATGCATGTGCTTATAACTATACATCTCACTTCCTGTGAACAGTGGCAATAAAAGAGCATTTGAATAGCTAAAGTAAATGAGGACAGACTGTGATCCATCCAGCAACAACATCAAAAAACCTGAAAATTTTCAGACAATTATTTTTAGATTATAATTGTACTATTCATAAAAATGCATTTTACATAAATGCAACTTGTTAATAAAATTGACCTGTCAAAATAAATAACCATCTTTTCAGTTACCTGTTTCTAGAGCCCTTAGGTTTTCAGGTACGTTGGTAGGTATTTTCCCTGGATATACAGCAATATTGTTTACAATGTTACTTTCTGGAAAAGCCTGGTCAAACCTACAGGGAAAACAGACTGGCGCCTGGCAGGCAAACTTAGAGAATACTTTGCAGCAGCTGGATGGGGTGATTGTTTTAAACTCATTATTCATTTTGCATAATTACTGACCTTTCTACCTGTATTCTCTGGTGAGGAATTCAGATCATTTACAGTATAGACAACTCTCAGTCTAATAGAAATCATTTTTTTCAAATAGTTTTCTAATAGTATTCAAAAGTTTGAATACCCTTATTGTTATTTCTTTTGAGCTTCAACTTAACTACTAAAATATGAGATATTTTAAAGATCAGATAGCCAAATAAATGTTTTCACAGTTGGATGCTATTGTAGTTTTTATTAAGCAGATTGGGATATACATCTAAAAATGTAATTTAGGAATACAATTGCAATGTGTTAAGATCTGTCAAATCATGTTGTTTTGTCTTGGTGAAAGGGTGGTGGCTTATTTATACAAAACTGTTTTTAACACCATTGTTAATTGTTCAGCTAGTTATTATTTATGTACAATTTTGTACTGATTGTTGTTAAGTGATAACCATATAATTTACTGAAATTTGTTCTCTTATCAATGGAGTTAGGAATAGTTTCAAGGAAAATGCTCAAATTCATTTAGGAAAACTGTATCAGAAAAAATAAATTTCAGCTGCTATCTCAATTGATTGTGGGAAAGTGTTTTCTGGTTAAAGATTTTGCAGAGTATCAAAATGTTGCAATACAAACAGTAATCATTAGGAATAATGAAGAAAATAACACTACATCTTTTGGTCTATTTTGAGTGAAAAACTTTAGTCTCTTTCTCTGTTATGGTCAGGGAATTCCTATGTAGGCTAACATCTTTATTTATAGGAAGGTCATGGTGATCTTGGACTCTTATTTAATTTGTTTATGTCTTTTTCTGTTTCTAAAACATTTTTACTTCAAGCAATTTCAGAGGCAGCTCTTGGCTTTAAGATAAGAAATGATAAGAAGGTCTCCAGTTAGTGAATGCAGACTGTCTTAGCTTCTGACACTGGAGACCTAGGTGTAAATCTTCTCAGAGGCCAGCTCAAATCATTTCCCCAGAACAGTACTCTAGAGGCAGGTTCATTCAGATTCCCTTGAAAAAAGATTTCATTTCATTAAACTCTAGACTTGACTCTCTTGCAAAGAGGTCAGGAAAAATGTCACATGTGGCTCTCTCTCCATTCAGTAATGTCACTATTTCTTTGATTTATAGAAGCTGATTTTTGTGAACCACAGAAAGGCCATATAGGTAGAGTCCTATCTCCTGTAAAATTAACACAATCTAATAAGGAAATACATGTAGTATGTATTTCTGAGTAAAATACCAGAAAGACACACTCCATTTCAATGTCATCACAATAAGATATCTTTGGACAATAAATATTTCAATTTAAACAAATAAATGAATGTCAGAATTTTATTTTATTTTTAAATTAACTTTAAACCCAGGAACAAGATTAATTAATTAAATTGTTTGTTTGTTTATTTATCTACTTATTTTGTTCTGATGTTAGCCACAACTTACTGCAAGAACATCGGTCCACTTCAGACTTGTCACTATGATGTAACTGGGCTATGTAAAGAATGAGGTTAAATGTTGAAGTTATTAAAATGCTCAATGTTAGCCTTGAAGAGGCAACCCAGAATGCTTTCTTAAGTGTTTAAATGATGATAATTGCGTTGAGCAAACAATCTCTGAGTCACAACCATATTATCATTATGTTTTGATCTCACATTCATTGTCCACTGCACCTTCAGGCAGCTTGTTCTTTGATGCTCCTGAATGTCAAAGGTCTGCTATTTCCTATGGATCTTTTAGAGTCACACTCTAGTATTCATAATAATGGACAATTTTCTTACAAACTTGTCTTTGCTGAGACAAAGAATATTTTTTTACTTTGTTTCCTATAAAGGAATCTGCTGATCAGATTCCCTGGCTAAAAACTAGATTATGCTTAGACTTTAATTAAACTTAAATACTGAAGGGGAATGGCAATAGTTTTGATACAAAGATGTTTCTGGTAATAGTTGCATTTATGTCCATTTTCTTTAGTCCAGCCTATTGAACATGTCCAGGATACAAGCAACTGAAGGAATCAAGGGTTAATATCCCACCATTGTGACTACATCTTTCATCCGTGTCATCTACATGTGAGGCACAGATGTATTATATCTATTACATGTACTTTTGCTCTTTTTTGCTTTGTCACTCACGGGATCTGCAAAGGTGTGGCTCTGTGTGCCCAGGAGGGAAGCACATCAACTAAGGTGATAGCAGTCCCTGGGTGAGAAGAGGTTCTCAAAAAGAAGGTACCAAACATCTTTTCTAGAAAATGAAGAACTCCAAGGATAAATAAATAAAACTTACAAACCGTGTAATCTATGCTGAAAATATCAACAAGTCAGTTAAACACACATTTTATTGTGAACATTACTGGAGTGTGTTCAATAGAGAGAGTTAAGAATGTAACATTGTGCTATAGCTGCATAGGAAATATTTTTTTCTGTATTACAGGTATTTTGAGATTGGAAAAATTATTTCAATTTCTATTCCTACTTCATATACTTTCTGTCTTCCATGTGCTTGACTGCAAACATGCATTGGTAGTGCTTTGGTATGTGTATCTTCTTTTCCCTGGCCCTTAGTGACCCAGAGATGATGCCTGCTGAAGTGTAAAATACTAGAAACTATCATGTGAATAACAAAACCTAATCACTGTTCCAAAGTATCAGGTAGTTACATTCCTGCTTTTGCCTGTGTACTGGAAAATAAACTCTCAGTAAAACAAGAATTATGTACAGGAAGTACCATATTAATGTGAAAAGGGACTCCTAAGTCACAAATCTTATTGAATGACCTTCTCACTTTTGATTCATATGGTGTCTTTCTCTTCCAAATTATTATATTTAAGAGTGCACCCATTAAATTATTTTTTTTTTTTCATTTGTTAGATAGATGATACTATTTTATAATATGGCCAAATAATGTGCCCATTATGAGTTTCATGTCTGAAATACCTGCAGCTCTTCTTAAACATCACTTGAAACCTCAGAAGGAAGGTCATTGAGAGACAGTTTGAGAAGAAAGCTATGTGAGTTTAACCAGTAACTTGCCATGTTTGGGTGTCACTGGATTTCTGTTTTAACATCTAATGTTTTCCTAGGGTCTGATAATACAGTGGAAGTAAAATAGGGAAAGATTACTAATGGATTTGAGAAAGTCAAACATGTTGACCCCATATGTGGGTGGAAACATCGGATACAGTCATAGCCAAATGAAGGCTGGAACCATTTAAAAGGCGGAAAGAATAGAACAGATGTGTCATCAACAGCATTTTCCAATGGAATCTCTTCAAATAACTGAATTAAACATCGGTGTTCTTAGTAAAGAAGGTGTTTCTACTTTGGACAGCCCCTTTCTTAATATTATCCTGTAGTTTGCTTACATGACTGTTGTCTATTTTCATCTACTAATAGATCTTTTAGCAGAGTTATTTTTCCATCATATATCCTTAGAATTATAGAATGGCTCAGGTTGGAAGTGACCTCAAAGATCATCCAGTTCCAGCCCCACTGCCATAAGCTAGGACACCACCCACTAGATCAGGTTGCTCAGGGCCTCTTCCAACCTCGTTTTGAACACCTCCAAGGATGGGGAATCCACAGCATCTCTGGGCAACCTGTTCCAGTGTCTCACCACCCTCTGAGTGAATAACTTCCTCCTAACCTCTAATTTTAATCTCCCCTCTTTTAGTTTAAATCCATTCTCCCATTATCCGATTGAGCAAAGAGTCACTCCATCTTTTTTATAAGTCCCCTTTAAGTACTGAAAAGCTACAATGAGGTCTCCCTGTAGTCTTCTCTTCTCTAGGCTGAACATCCCCAGCTCTCTCAGCCTTTCTTCATAGGAGAGGTTCTCCAGCCCTCTGATCATCTTTGTGGTCCTCCTCTGGACCTGCTCCAACAGGTCCACATCCTTCTTGTGCTGGTGGCCCCAGACCTAGTCTTGCTGTTTTTATTTTAACTTTTTCTTAGATCCTTTCCCCCTTGTTCATATCAGAACTTAAATGAATAAATGATTAAAAAAAATAAATAACTTACTTGAAAATAAGTAAATAGATATTTTAAATACCTTGTGGAAGTTGAAATTTCTTTATAACAAGGTTCATTTATAAGCACTATCTCAGTATTGCAAAATACTCTTCACACTCCAGATGTTGTCTGTAGGGGGGTAGATTAAAGTTGTATGATTCTTTATTATGTCTTTTTTATGTTGAGCTGAGGAAGTCCTCTACGGTCTGGGACAAAGCTTTCTTAAAACATCAGAGCAAAATATTAAGACATCAATCTAATTATGAACCTAACAAACCATTCAGGCACAGCAGCAGAGGATTAGAACTGAAGCAGCAACTAGTATTAATTCTACAGGATACACAAGCAGGACAAAAATTGAAAGAGATTGTATTTGAGATTGTATATCTGAATGAAGACAAGTGGAAGTGATTCTGTCCACTAGTAGCTAAACATAACCTCTGAAATTGTCACTCCAATTCACAGCAAATTTTTCAGTGTTTGTAAGGTGTTTTTCTCATAACAATGGACAGATTTCTGGATTTTTTTCTTAACTAGATGGACAATAAATATGTGTTATGTCTTCTTCACTAATACCAAGAAAAGTTTAGTTTCATCCTAAAATCCCAAACCATTTTTTTTTTTTTTAAGAACACTTTATAGTGCTCTATTATTGGTTTCCTTATTACAGAATCACAGAATAATCTAGGTTGGAAGAGACCTCCAAGATCACCTAGTCCAACCTCTGACCTCACTCTAACAAGTCATCCACTAAACCATACTGCTAAGCTCCACATCTAAACATCTTTTAAAGACCTCCAGAGATGGTGATTCAACCACTTCCCTGGGCAGCCTATTCCAATGCCTAACTACTCTTTCAGTAAAAAATTTTTCCTAATATCCAACCTAAACCTCTCCTGGAGCCCATTCCCCCTTGTCCTGTCACCAGGCACATGGGAGAATAGTCCATTCCTCCCCTCACTACAGCTTCCTTTAAGGTATCTGTAGAGTGTGATAAGGTTGCCCGTGAGCCTCCTCTTCTCCAGACTAAACAACCCCAGCTCCCTCAGTTGCTCCTTGTAAGACTTGCTCTCCAGACCCCTCACCAACTTCACTGCCCTTCTCTGCACATGCTTGAGCACCTTGAAATCCTTCTTGTAGTGAGGGGTCCAAAACTGAACACAGTATTCAAGGTGAGGCCTCACCGGAGCCGAGTACAGGTGGACAATCACTTCCCTAGTCCTGCTGGCCACACGTAGTTTAAAATATCATATTTTATTTTATTTTATTTTATTTTATTTTATTTTATTTTATTTTATTTTATTTTATTTTATTTTAATTTTATTTTATTTTATTATTTTAACCATTAGTAGTGAGAATGGGTCAACGTATAAAGGGTCCCAGACTTGAGGTCCCAGACTTGAGGCTACTTGCATGGTGGGTTTGGCTTGTTGAGCTACAGAAATAAGAAAAATTTTGAGTATGTTTATATGTTTTTGTTTTGTGGGAAGATTTCTTAAGCAAAAACTAATGAATTATGAATTTGCTGGAGAAAAAAACACTGAGATATTCATACAAGTTGTCTGGGAAAGATAGTCTGAGCTTTTTATAGACGTGATCTGAAAATCTTAGTGCCAGAATGTTCTGAGGTTCTGGCCATAATTAGTAGTCACTTATGGGCTTTAAAGACATTTTGTAAAGAGCTGACAGTAGAGTCAAATGTATCTAATATGTATTAAATTTTAATGAATTACTGCTGAAGTACTAAAGAAAAAGAAAAAAAAAAGAGTTTAAAAAGAAGATTACAAAAGAAGTTGTGAGTTTGAGGAGAAAATCATTGAATGTAGTTATTGTGATAGTAAGACATGATATGATAAGTATCCCCTTAAATCATATTCCTATATAATGACAGAATTTACTTTAATCTGAAAATCTGTAGGCATCATGATTTTATATCAGATTGCCTTTTGAACAACTTAGTTGTAATAATTTGCTCCAAAAAATGAATTTGTAAGTCTTTTTTTTTTTTTTTTTTATAGTCATCAGATGTCAGTGGAAAATTTAGCTTAGTACTTTGATCTTGCCAATCTTTATTGCATGAACCCTGAATATTTTGCAGTGGGCTTATGAAGTAAACTTCACATTTTTATAGTGTTATAATATTCTTTGTTTCCTTCAGTTAACAGCATTTTAACAGGAGCTGATGAGCAAGACATTTTTTTTTTTTTTTTTTAAGCGCTGAGGGTATACTTGAGAGAGCAAAATATTCTCTAATTGCAAAAATGAGTATCTAAGCCATGAAAAAAAAATATTTCCATATTATTTCTTCCAGAAAACAAACACTTTCCAGCCCCTTCCCCCTAAATTTGCCATTTCCCTTTACCTGGGAAACTTTTCTCTCCTACTTCTGAATCAAACCAACAAAATAACCCCAGATGATCTATAAGGAAGTATTTTCATAAAAGATTTGCTGAAGTAAATGTGGCATAAATATGCACATGCTTTCAGTTTCCTGAGCAACACTGACATTTTTATTCAATTTCCTCTTAATCCTACATCACTCGCAACTCCCTTGTTTCTGGATTCCTTTCTCAGCAGTCAGGGGTGGGGTTAAAATAACATTGAAATGGAACCAGCTCATTCTGTGTAATAAAACCCATTCCACTGTGGTCCTAATTTCATCAACTAATACAAGTCAACATCGAACAGTAATGAGGAAAGGTTTCCAATTAGATGCAGTCTGACACTGACCCAGCTTTTCAGTCACCTTCAATTGTCAGCGATAAAAAGGACGGTTCAATATGATATGGATCATTCACTCCAAATCTCCACAACTCATTTATGACAAACACAACTAACAGAGCATAGGGAACTGCTGAATTGTTTTTCGTTATGCTGGCACATTGGCTTTAGACTACAGTGGTAATGATCTTTAGAGATTTTCCATACAGAGTGCCGCTAATGAGCAAACCAGGATGGGGTGATGAGGTGGTGGTGACCCATATTTTCAAGTGACAATACCAGCAACATGATGATGCTTAAAATTTCCTATTATTTCTGGAAAGTAATTCACTACGAGAGTGAAGACAGTTAGGAGGCTAAACTATTAAATAAAATGAGCACAGAAAGTGAATAGCTCACTAAAAATGAAAAGCTTTTGTAAAATACACCAGCTTTGCCTTTACCACTCACTGTAAAATATACTTCTGTCCATTTTTCCATGCGCAGTTACTTACACTGGTATTGCCATATGATAGGAGATCTCAGGTTGCATTAAAATTACATTAAAATGTGTGTTTTCCAATGCAGTATTCCTTCACTTTCAATCCTAGATCACACATGGGGGACAGAGATGGACAAAAGTAGATGGTAAAATTATTCCTGTTATGGGGAGTAGCAGTTAGAGGCCTGCTACAGCCCAGGCTTATACAGGACATCTTTGAGACACTTCTAGAACCAGTAAGTTGTAACGACCGCTTACAATCTGTTACAATCTCTACACAAGGCATGACAGTAAATTACAGCACTGCTGCAATTACCACAATATGGGTACAAAGTAACTTAAAAAATAAAGTGCAAAAGCTATCTCAATACTATAAAGTATGAGAGTTATAGCTGATATTCTACTACATGTGACCGAGTTGAACTTCTACAACTGTTGTGGTCATTCCTTTCAAAACCTCTCAAGACCCTCCTTGTTTCAGAATAGAATTAATACCTCTTTATCATTTTGAAACCACAAAAATCCATGAAGATTTTTAAAGCCATGGGATTTGAAAGTTTGATTTCATTTTTTTTTTTCATATCAACTATTTACTGGAAAAGGTGTTCCAAGGATCAGAGTATTCAGGGAAGAAAGTAAGATTGGGATAGCAAACCAAAATGGACTGAGATTTGTTACCAGCAGAAAATGAAACATGAATGTTTCCATTAGACGGTACATCACAAGATGAAATGAGTTTTAACCATATCAAATGTTTTCAGCAGAAATGAGCCCAGCAAATAACACCTTACCAAAATATCATATGGATAGTTTTTCTTCCTTTTTTTTTTTTTCCTCTCCCCAGTTAAAATTTGACTATAATGTCCAGCAAGTGTAGAATGGTCAAATAAAAATCTTGTATTGTTAATCCATTGGAAAATCTACCTATTTAATTAACAGCATATCAAACAAGAGGTGGGAAAAATACAGATCATGGGGTTGATAATGAAGGTCCATGTGGCATGTGAAGCTCTTTTATTTTATTTTTTCAAATAGCATTAAAATCGATAACTTTAATTAAAATCTATTTTGCACATGTTTTGTTAAATAGCCTATAAAAATATGTATTCTTCTCCTTTACAGGATTGCCTTAAACAGTCACTAATCCCATGGAAAGACATTAAGGGATTTATTCATGACTTTTTTTTTTTTTTTTTTTTTATTGTTTATAACACACAGTCAAATGATATATGAAGAAACTTGCTAGTGGAAGCTTATATGTATTTCATAAAATCATGCAACGATTTTGATATTTGGTCTGAACATCCCAAGTTTTATCTGAAGTTGTGCAGTCAGATGACTTGGTAGTTGCACCCTGGTATCAATGGATCAAGGCACCTTACCATGTGTCAATTTGAATGCCTTTCATAGCTTGAAAGCCTGTTCATTTTCAGCGTTTCAAATGTACATTCAAATGTACTATATTTGTACATACATGTACAGGCAGGGTTGCCCCTTTCCAGGTGCAGAATCTGGCACTTGTTCTTGTTAAACTTCATGTTGGTGATTTTCCAGCTCTATTTGTTAAGATCTCTCTTCAAGGCCTCTTTACCCTTGAGGGATTTAACAGCTCGTTTCAATTTAGTGTCATCCACAAACTTAGTGTGCATTCAGGTCCTGCATCTAGATTGTTTATAAAAACATTAAAGAGAACTGGCCCTAAACTGTAGCCCTGGGAGTCCTACTAGTGGCTGGCTGCCAGTCTGATGTAACCCCACTTACTATAACCCTTTAAGTCTGACTCATGAGCCATTTTCTTAATCCTTCATATTATGTGCTTATCTATTTGTATACTGGATATTTTGTTCAAAAGAATACTGTGAAAAACAGTATCTAAAGCTTTACTGAAATCTGGGATTACTTCAAGTGGTTCCCCTTGGTCAGCCAGATAGGTGTCCTTGTCATAAAAGGAAATATAGTTCATTAAGTGGGATCTTACCCTCCTGAACTCATGTTGGCTATGACCAACAACCATATTGTCCTTCAGGTGTTTTTCAGTAACTCCCAGAATAATCTTTTCCATAATTTTACCAGGCACTGAAGAGACACTGACAGGCCTCTAATTACCAGGGTCATCTTTCTCACACTTCCATAAAATTGGAAAGATTTTTGCCAGCTTGCAGTCAGCTGGGACCTCTCCAGATTCCCAAAGCCATTGAAAACAATTGAGAGAGGTCTCACTCTATGAATGCTTTGAGATGAATCCCATTGGCCCCCATAGACTTATAAGCAGGTGGACCTACAAATCCAGCAGTAGTTCGGCATTGGCTGGGAGCTTATCATTACTTCAGTCACAGTCCTCCAATGCAGGTTTCAGGGGTCCAGAGCCCATTACCAGTGTTGGAGTTAGAGGCAGAGAAGGCATTAAATGTCTGATTTGTATACATCCCTGTTTATGAGGTGTCCATCCCCATCTAGTAATGGACCAATGTTTTCTCTGGTCCTCCTTTTGCTGTTAACATATTTTAAAAGGCCCCTACTTATTATTCCCCGTAGTAGTGGCCATCTTCAACTCTAGTTGAGCTTTGACCATACAGATTTTTCTTCCTATGAAGGTGAAACAGCACCACTGTAGTCCTCCCAAGTCACCCAACCTCACTTCCAGTGGCCATACACTTTCTGCCTAAGCTCTAGAAGAAGATCCCTGCTCAGACAAGTTGCCCTCCTGCCCCACCTACTCCACTTCTGACATTTTGAAATTAACTGTTCCTGTGCTCTTAAGGGGTGGTACTTAAAATTGACCACCTATTTTATTTTATATTTTTCCTGATGTAGTTCTACTGCTCTCATGTATGACTACGTGACAGGAGCCACCACACAGAAGAGCTGTGCTGCTGTCCAGAGCAGTCTCAGCCACCTCTACATGGTACCATTGTAGTTCTATTATATCAGAGGGTTAAGTAATGGGTCAGACCAAGAGATGACCTTGGTTCATTATGGTACACAGATCTGGCCCTAATTTTCTCTGAAAATTTTCTCTCTTCTGGAGTGTTTGCAAACAGTAGTTGAGACATCCTCAGACTGAGGAGACTGAAAATATTTCCTTGGGTGCATGTTTGTATGAGGAGTCTGCCAATTTTGATAGGAAGCTGACCTTATACAATCCCAAGCAATTACACATGCTGTAGGAATTCATTGCTTTTTGTTGCTGTGTTTGATATTGTCATGTCCAGTACAAGAGTTTACTGTCCAGCTTTGTTGCTTACGTTACTTCAGAAGATATACCAATTCTCTTTTATTTTTTTACGTTATGTTATGTTATGTTATGTTATGTTATGTTATGTTATGTTATGTTATGTTATTATGCTATTTTATGCTATTTTATTATTTATTTACTATTTTTTTTTTCCTCTGTGAGAATCACTTGTTAGTGGGAGGTAGAGAGGTGTTAATTCCAAGAATTTTTACAGCAAAGATGGACAACTAAGATATATTTTCTGTAGTGGATTACCAACTCAAGATTGAAGACAAACCCATTTGGATTTAAAATCTGTTAATTTTAAAAATAATGTAGGATATATGCACTGTGAAACTTACCCCTCCACTATTGCATGTCAAGTATTCCTACTGGGATTTACTAATCAATGTCTTCTACTGACGAACAAATAGATTTTATTGTTTTTTTCTCAGAGATAAAGCCTGTGAATGTCTTGCCTTAAATTTGTTAATGTATGTGGTTTATGCTAAAATATTGAATCCTTTGCTTGAAGGCAACAGAAACTCTATAATTTTCTACGTAGCATTGTGCCAGAATGTCACAATAATGCCCTTTGGAAACATTTTATCTTTGAAAATAATTTGCAGTTTCAACTACTTTATTTACCTTCCATTTCATTATTGTTAATTTTTAATTTCAGTCCTAAACTACTTGTTCTGCAGATACCAACTTTGCCTGGTGAGTCTTCACAGTTCTCTAGAATTTCTCTAGAAAATGTCTCTAGGTTTCAGTTTTTCAGAAAGAAAAAGAAAACCAAAGTCTATCAGGTCACTATCCTGTAAATTTATCTAGGTGTGTTAAGAAGTGATAACTGAATTATTTTCCTTGTGTGACAGATAGATGTAATTTGTAATAGATAAATAATTCTGCAGATTGCTTCATGATATCTGAAGTATTTGACTGAATTGTTAAAATCTCTAGTTTGTGAGGGTAAGTACTTTTTCAATGGCAGTTGAAATTTGGCAAAAATCTGATTTGGAATTATTTATGTCTAGATTTTCTGTAGAAAAGCATAGAGTTCTAACAAAATTTCATAATTTTTGGAAGGTTAACAATGTGTTCTAGCTTTGAGTCTTGTCCAACACATTCAGGCAATAGCCTTTCCTGTTTTGTTTTGTAATTTTTGCTATTAGTGACTGTTAAAAACAAATGTAAAAATGGAAGTCAGAGAAAAGTTAATGGAGTTCTTCTAAGCATAAAGTTACATTAACTGCAGTTCAAGGTTTTGGCTGAGTTTCAGCATGTTTTACTTGAACTGTCACATGTTTCAGAAATTAGTTAGCTTGGCAATAGAATAAGTGTTTGTTATACCTAACTATGAAGAAGTATAGTAATTTTATGATATACAAATGAAGAAAAAAAAAAAAGGATACGCTTCCTAAGTAGCATGATTATATAATTAATGCCGTTGTATTCACAGTAGAATTCTTAGGCTTCTCAAACTATTAACTGGATTATTAGTGGAGGATGGATAATAGTTCTATCAAACCAATACAGGAACACATGAACCTGATTCTCTCCATGCCCTCCCTCAAAAAAAAAAAAAAAAAAAAAAAAAAAATTCATTGTTGTCAGTGCAGTTATATTGATATTAAAACAACACTGAACTGAGGGGACAAGAAACTCTGGGCATATATAGCTTAAAGTCTTGAAGTCTTCAGGTTACAAAAGAATGAATATAGTAAACAGACAATGTTATTGCTAGGCCACTCTCCATCATAGTTGAAATGTCACAAAGAACAGGAGAAGTACCTGAGAACTGGAAGAGAGTCAATATCATGCCAGTCTTTAAAAGGGCAAGAAGGAGGACCCAGAAAACTACAGGCTAGTCAGCCTCACCTTCATTCCTCAAAAGGTGATGGAACAGATCATCCTGGAGGTCATCTCCAAGCATGTGGAAGATAAGAAGATAAGAAGGTGATCAGGAATAGTCAGCATGGATTCATCAAGGGGAGGTCATCTTTGACCAATATGATAGCCTTCTATGATGAGATGACTGGCAGGATAGATGAGGGGAGAGTGGTGGATGTGGTCTACCTTGACTTCATCAAGGCTTTTGACACCGTCTCCCATAACATCCTCATAGACAAAATCAGAAAGTCCAGCCTACTTGAGTGGACAGTGTGGTGGATTGTCAATTGCCTGGATGGCAGAGCTCAGAGGGTTGTGCTCAGTTGTGCAGAATTTAGTTGGAAACCTGTGGCTATCAGTGCCCCCAAGGTGTTAGTACTAGGTCCAGTGTTGTTCAACTTAGTCATCAATGACTTGGATGATGAAACAGAGTGCGCCCTCAGCAAGTGTGCAGATGACACAAAGCTTAGAGGATTGACAGATACCCTAGAGGTCTGTGCTGCCATTCAGAAAGATCTTGACGGGCTGGATGGTTGCGACAATAGGAACTTCATGAAATTCAAGAAGGGCAAGTGTAGGGTCCTGCACCTTGGGAAGACTAACCCCAAGCATTAGTACAGGCTGTGGGGTGACCTACTCGAGAGCAGCTCTGCAGAGAGGGACATGGGAGTCATGGTGGACAGCAGGTTAAACATGAGCCAGCAATGTGACCTAGTGGCCAAGAAGGCCAATGCTATCCTGGGGTGCATTAGGACGAGCTTTGCCAGGGGGTCAAGGGGGTTATCCCCCCCTCTACTCAGTCCTGGCGAGGCCACACCTGGAGTATTGTGTCCAGTTCTGGGTTCCCTAGTGCAAGAGGGACATGGAGCTACTGGAGCAAGTCCAGAGGAGGGCTATAAATGTGATTAGGGGACCAGAGCACTTGTTGTTTGAGGACAGGCTGAGAGATCTGGGCATGTTTAGCCTGGAGAAGACTGAGGGGAGACCTCATCAACATTTACAAGTTTATGAGGGGAGGGTGTCAAGAAGATGAAGCCAGGCTCTTTTCAGTTGTGCCCAGTGACAGGACAAGAGGCAATGGGCACAAACTGAAGCACAGGATGCAATGGCTGAATATGAGATGGTACTTTACTGTGAGAAAGAAGTAACAGTGACAAGAAGTACCAGTTCCAGTGACAGAGCACTGGAAAAGGTTGCCCAGAGAAGTTGTGGAGTCTCCTTTTCTGGAGATATTCAAAACCCACCTGGATACCCTCCTGTGCAATATGCTCTAGGTAATCCTGCTCCACAAGGGGGTTGGACTAGATGATCTTCAGCGGTCACTTCCATCCCTGGCCATTCTGTGATCCTGTGTTTCTGTGACAATGTCCTGTAAAATTAGTGGCCTTCTTCCAATTTCTATTTATTTATTTATTTATTTATTGCAGACTATGTATTTAGGATTAAATTGACACTTACAGGAAATTCTGTGGACTTCATTTAAAAAGGTGCTTTCTTGTTTTGAAAAGTCTTTCCTATACAGCTGTCATGCAAAGGACCATTTCAGTAAAAGATGGATTCATTCTGCTGCTGATCATAATGGTAACAAGAAATATGACAGCACCAATGAATTTGAGGTCAGGAATCAGAATAAGCAAAATTGATACCCTTGCCTAAAATCAGGCAAAAAATCAGTTGGAAGAAATCTTTCTATATTACATAAAAAGAGCCTTTTATGGTAAAGGTAAATTAATCTTATGTCTCTCCAGAATGGCAGCTGTGAAGAAATCAGGTACTGTGATGATCTTGGGCTGGCTGCTATTCACAGCTTCACAGGCCTCAGCACGTTGAGTGTTGTGTGTTTATCTGCTTAGAAATCACTAGAATTTTACACATAGATCTTTCTGATTATTTACTGTAACTTTTCAATCATCATAAAAGTTAGGCTGTTAAAAATTATTTACTGCAGAATTATTTTTAAATATTCTTGATGCCTAGCTCCCTTCTTTGCTAAGAAAGCAACTGTAATCGGTAAAATTTTCAGGGGATTCTCTTCTTAGATGAGGAACTAATTTAACTGAAGTATGCTATGATTGCAAGATGAGTTCATGCATTATTAAACTTCTGATACTATACCTGGAAGAAAGGAGGGAGAGTGTCTGAGAGAGAGGGGATGTGAATACTTTGTGGAAAACAACCTTCTGTCTTCACTGACATTTTATTAGACACTAGAGACTTCACAACAATGAATGCTGTCTACGTGAAGACATATTCTCTGGTGTATGATAAATGGTATAAACTCACTGAAATTTTTACCACGGTCAGGGAACACCCAATGGTGCTCTCTACTGTTGATTCTGTCTTTAGCTAATGAACTGAGCTCCTGTCATAGCTCTCAATTACTTCGATCAAAATGTCAGTCTGCAGTGAGATACAAATACATTGAAGACCAGGTACCACTGATTGTGGTGCTCTCCTGGGTAGATTATTGAAAGTCTAAAAAAGGGCAGAAAGCATGCTGTGCTCTTTCCCTAGATGACAGCAATATATGTGTCTTTCTTTTCTAGTTATCCAATTTTCATGAAATTCACAGGAGTTTAATATCTTTGAGACTTTAACTTCTGTCAATTTTAATTGAAATTGGCCTCTGAATTGAAAACTTATGAGGAGCAGAGAGAGGAGAGAGTTACCAGAAAGGTACAATGTGATTGCCTAAGCCTAATTTCCTCAGGAAAGCAGGCAAGTTCTCTTTTCCCTTGCCCCCTCTCCACAGAGAAAGCAAGGTATAGCAGAGGGTCTGGAAAGACAAATGAGTCTTTAAACTTCACAGTTCTTCAGAATAAAAGAGGCAGAGTATTTTATGTCTAATTTTGAATAAAACATTACTGGAAATCATGTCCAGAGTGTCCTATGTTTGGTTTTAATAGGCAGCATAACTTTGTTGGATATTTTATACTGTCATATTGAATGCTGTCACTAATTACATATTGTTTCACACAGTATCTTGACTTTTGATTGGAAATAAAAAAAACTTACATTCGACATTTATAGATAATCAATTATGCCTTCGAGAGGCATAATTGAATAGGACTGAATTTCATTTATTGTAGAAAATGCAAAGTGATATAATGTTTCTATTTTAACCCCACTGTTTTTAAACTCTTTCCTAACTGTTATACCTGCAAGGACTTTTTTTTTTTTTAAAAAAAAACTACTTCTTTGTGATTAATTTTAATTGTTTGTGACCTCAGATTGGGACAGAGTTAATTTTCTTCACAGTGGTTGGTATCTGCTGGGTTTTGGAATTAGGATGAGAACAGTATTGATAACTTACCAATGTTTTAGTTGTTACTGAGCAGTGCTTACACTAAGTCAAGAACTTTTTGGCTTCTCATGCTGCCACACCAGTGATGAGGTTGGGGGTGCACAAGAAACAGGGAGGGACACAGCCAAGACTGTTCACCCTGACTGACAAAAGGGATGTCCTGCATTGCAGAACATCATGGTGATCAATACAACTGGAGGGAGTTGGACAAACAGGGTGGGGCTGCCATTACCCGAGGACTGGCTGGGCACTGGGCAGCTGGTGGTGAGGAACTGTGTTGTGTGTCACTTGTTTTCTGACTTCCTTTGTGTTTATTTTTTTATTTTTTTTTAACCCTCTTTCTTTTTAAATGGTCTTTTTCTCAGCTGATGAGTTCTTGCACTTCAAAGTATTTTTCCAAACAAAAACAAACAAACAAAAAAACATGACAAACCAAACCAATCAACCAACAAACCAAACAAAATACCCCCCCCCAAAAAACAAGCAAACAAACAAACAAAAAAAAAACAACCAAAAAAACCCACAACTCTATGGCAAGTAAATGAATGGCTGTGTGATGTTTAGCTGCCTGCTGGATTAAACCTCAGTAGTTTTTTATTTCAGTCCAAGGTAGGGATGAAAGTTTTTATATAAACTCATGAAAGTACTTTGTCAAAAAAAACAGCTATAATGTTCATTTTGGTAACTGATAATTTGTTTTGGAAATTGTCCCAAACAAACAGAAGTTCCTGTGCTTACGTACAAGAAACCTTTTTTGCTTTGACCTGTTTGGGTATTTTTGGGAATTGGAATTGGGTATTGAATATGCATGATAAATTCTGTCACTAAGCTCAAAACCTGTGCAAAAAAGGCTGTTGGGCTGGTGAAGTTCACAGTTCAGACTCTGGTCTGTAAACTGTCTTGATTCTGTGGGAAAAAAAATTACGTTAGCATCTAGCCAGATGCTTTCTGCCTATAGATTAATAAAAACAAAACAAAACAAAACAAAAATCCCAAACCCTTAGATGGATAACTAGAAAAAATGTTTTTGCAAATTTCTTTAAAAGATCTTGTAAATAAGGACATGGAGGGGAAATTTGTATCAAAGACCATGTATTATAATGTCCTTACATGCATGTAGTGGGTTGCTTTCTGCAGTGATGGCTTGCAAGTGTTACTTCCGTAGTATAAAAGCATTCTGGTTCCTACACCCTGTTAAGGCCTGAAATTTGCAGTTACAAACCAGTTACAAATCCAGAATTTGAGACAATTTCATAGGCATTCATAAAGTGGTGGAAATAAAGATGAATTATTGCTTTTACATTCAATAGTTACTTGTATTGAGTGTCTGCCTTTGAATAAATGATGTAGAGGTAGAAATGCCTTACATCTTATCATTGCTTTCCATCTGGTTCCTGTTTATCACACTCTTCTAAATTCCAGATAACATCCTTTTTGTCATAATATTTAAAATAATGTCTTCCCTTTATCTCCTCACTTCCGTTAAGTTTCTCCTGTCCATCACCTAATGGATACATGAAAAGCATGCCTGACTGAGAGGGCACAAAACCACAGGCCTTCCTGTAACAATGTAATGCATTGCCCGAGTGAGTGATTGACTGTGAGGATTTTGAACACATACATAATTTAAGTTCTGAATTTGAGTGGAATTTCATGGTTGTTACTCAGCTGCTTTCTCACACATTAGTAGCACAGCTACTAGTGTTTATTTAGTATTTCTAGTAACATGACAGATGGAAACTTTGTTCACAGGGTTTAAGAGGTATTTTTTCAAACTCCAGCAATGTCAGGAAGAAGTTCTTATAGACTCACAGACTTCTGTTATCCTAACCGAAATGATGTATCAAAGTTAAAGCAATCAAAGCTGCTGCTGCTGCTGCTGCTGCAGCTGCTGTTATTTTTGTTGTTATCATTTTTGGTGTTGAAGTAGCAAGTTATTACTGTTATCATAAGTAGTAGCTTATACTTTCTGTAAGATGAGTTTCACTGTTCAAATGATCAGTGAAACTAATCAAAGATCTAAATTGATTTCAACTGCACATATTCCTGCTTTATATAAATTATTATTCTCAGCTGCAATGCTATTTATTTTGGGCTTGCAACCTGGGGGTATTGTGCTCACCTAGCTTCTGCTGTGTAAAGGATTTGCTATACTTATCTGATTCTCTCTTCTAAGTAGAGTGCAAACGTGTAAGTTTGATAAATTAAATTAGCAGTAACACATACATTTTTTCAATTTTGTTGAAAAATTGATTCAATTTATGTTATATAGTAACAAACACATAATTATGCATATAGTGTGCCAGGTCACAATTAATGTCTGCATGGGTATTAAAGCTTCCAAAGGATGGTTGGTCTCAGTGATTTAATTGTGCCACTTCTGTCACTATAACATTGCACCCAACCCAGCAGGGCTTTGCAAGGCATCTGTTTTTACAAATGTTGTCTTTTGGATGATAGTTTATGTCCAGACCTAGTATTTTAGCAACTTGTGGTCATTAAAGGTCCTAATTCTACTTGAGGGATAAGTGTCTTAATTATTGTTGGAGATATCTCATTTTGTCTGCTCTGAACTTCCATCCACGTCTTCTCAAAATCTCCTTGCTCCATTGTAAGATTACGTTGTGGAATATCTGTTCCTCTCCACAGGGTGCTGAACCAAACTTTTCTTAAAAATCTTCTCTGAGATTCTTTAAAACAAAACAGTTTGATAACTGTATCTTGCCTGACCACTTTTCAGAGAGTGAACAAATGATTGTCTCTTTTATGCAACAAGAGATTCCAGTCTCTAGGAAATCAGATTCTGCTCAAGAAATGCTGAGGATAAAATTCTGCTGTAAAGCTCAGGTGACTATTTTGAGTGCCTTAAAGCAGGTTCTTCTCTAAAAAAGAGAGAATGGGTGACCTTTACCTAAATACTTGAGTGAATCACCAGAGATAATTTTGATAGTTTTGATGATAATTTTACTTTTGAACGCAATGCCGCAGTTACTGAGGGACTGAGGGATGGGGCTAACCCAGTTCATCTATCACAGAAAGAAAAAACAAACCAAACAGTAATATACTTTTAGACTTGCAAACAGAACATTTATTTATGTACATTCTATCATATTTGTTCATTATTATATGAGAACATGACCATGATGTCACCCTCTTAATTCCTGATATCAGGTGTCTAAATATTTCAGAAGCAGACAAGGTCATGACAAACAGACACAGTTCTTTCACTTCTTGGTGAGCAGAGTGACTTTATAGCTTAGTCAGTTGATGGCTGTGTCTAGTGAACTTGAGTTTTGTAGGGGGTGTTTTTAGGTGAAAATTTGCTTTTTGTCTACGTTGTAGCATGCAACAAAGTGCACTTCTGGTGCTCTCAAGATGATTTATCTACTTCTAGAACAAAGACTGAAAACAGGGAACTGCCAGAGAACCCTACCTGCAATGTGGATGCAATGTCCCTGAGCCCACATGCTGCATAGTATATGCACAGGGGACTGGCTACTGGTGCAAGTTTAACTGCTGATTAAGAAGCAATGTGGACACGCAGTCCTGAAAATATTGCAGCCTGTAGCAAAACAAATCACAGTCCTTTTCTTGTACCATGCACTGGTCAATAATGTAGTCACTCCCTACATAAGATATGTGGTGAAAGAGCAAAGACTTTTTCCAAAACTGTTAAGCTGTATATGTCTCCTCTGTGGTTTGCTTTTTGGTAATGCCGGCATTAATTTTGTGTGTGTTTGTGTTCCTTTAATAACACTGGGTCATCAAAAGGAAAGAGGAATTCTTCTCATGAAAAATGATTTAACCTGTTTGGGAACAGAAGTTTTTGGAGAACACTGGATGTAGAAGGAAATTGGGAGGTTTCATCAGGAACTGAAACTCTGAAACTCGAAGAGTAGGAGAAATAATGAAATGCAAGCAGGGAGCCACTGGTCAGGCTGAAGAAAGGGAAGGACAAACCTCTGCATCAATGCCTGATTTGCCTCAATTTGAAATGTCAGACCTAGAAATAGCAGATCCTTTTCTGTCTCGTTTACTCTTTCTCAAAAAGTTAAGTTTCTAGTTTTTATTCAAATACATCATTATTGTTGTTGTTGTTGTTATTGATATTGTTGTTATTGTTATTTGGCTTTGAAGCCCTTCAGCCTCTTTAGAAGCTTTGTTAAAGAACATGATTAAGCATATTTACATGGAAGGTTCTGAGGAGATCTTATTACATCCTTCTGGAAAAGTAGGTTAGGATTTTACAACTATAGTCTTACTTTTTGCCATAGATGCTGTGTTTTGCAGTCCATATATTGATTTGTAAAGTTGATAATTGATAGTGTGCTACAGGATTAATCTGTTACGTGTTTGCTATTTTGTGGACACACGGATTTAATCAGTCTGCACTTTTGCTGATAAATAGCTGGAAAAAAGGTAGCAGGCATACATGCAAACTGTTTCTAAGTTAAAAAAAAAAAAAAAAACAAACAACAAAACAAACAAACAAAACAAAACAAAACAAAACAAAAAACAGAAGTCATAAAACCATGCAAGTAATGGCAATTAGTGGTGCAATAGGAAATTATCTGTATACTTTAATGTCAGGTCTAGTGTATCAACTGTTGCAAGATGGCTGTCTTGTTGTTTACCCTTTCTTGACCTTGTGTAAAACCACCACAGACCTTCTCAGTAGTTCTTTCAGTTCTTTAAATTTCTTTATTGAGTCTGCATTGAGCTCAGGGAAAGGAAGAAATGAAGCAACTCAGACTGGCACCAGGCCAACCTATCTGCAATTTGGCTTGGCACCAGACAAATCAGCATACAGATAACATCCCTTCACTTTTGCCAACCTAGATTATTGAAAAAAATGAAACATCTTGTCGTTATTTTACATTTTAAAGAGGCAAATTAATTTTATTAGTTAAACAATTCTAAGGATGGAAGCAGAGCTGTGCTTTGGCTTCAGGGCTGTCTTCTCATGCATTACAGTATGAAGTCTAAGTCTTTATACTGACTTGTCCCTAACCTCCACTGAAAGCTAAAGCAATAAAGCAAACTTATAGTTTGAAATTTAGTGACTTCACTCCAAAGAATTGAAGAGGGAGAGCAGAAGGAACAAGAGCAGCTGCTTCGGCCTTATGAGATTGTTCTCAAGAGGAAGCTTTTTCTGTAGTGAGCTGCACACTGGAACACATGCAAACTGTAGCAAGGGCATTAGTAGTTATTATAATCGGAACAGGGTTGGAAATTTTGTTGGGACCCAACCTTCAATACAATAATTGGATTTCTTTCTTTCTTTCTTTCTTTCTTTCTTTCTTTCTTTCTTTCTTTCTTTCTTTCTTTCTTTCTTTCTTTCTTTCTTTCTCTCTCTCTCTCTCTCTCTCTCTCTCTCTTTCTCTCTTTCTCTCTCTCTCTTTCTCTCTTTCTCTCTTTCTCTCTCTCTTTCTCTTTCTCTCTCTTTCTCTCTTTCTCTCTTTCTCTTTCTCTCTTTCTCTCTTTCTCTCTTTCTCTCTTTCTCTCTTTCTCTCTTTCTCTCTTTCTTTCTCTCTTTCTTTCTCTCTCTCTCTCTCTCTCTCTCTCTTCTCTCTCTCTCTCTTTCTCTCTTTCTCTCTTTTTCTTCCTTCCTTCCTTCCTTCCTTCCTTCCTTCCTTCCTTCCTTCCTTCCTTCCTTCCTTCCTTCCTTCCTTCCTTCCTTCCTTCCTTCCTTCCTTCCTTCCTTCCTTCCTTCCTTCCTTCCTTCCTTCCTAATAATAATTATTATTATTATTATCATCATCATCATTATTTATTTTACTAGAATCCACAGATACTTGGAAACCTCTAATGTAAAAGGAAGTCGGTGAACCTGGCTTCATTAATTTTTGGCAAATATTATATTTTCTACTTCTCTTTGTCTGGTAACAATTATAAGCATTAACCAATACCTATAAGGCACAGTATGTAATACTCAAAAGTATTCCATCCATTTCCTCTCAAAACTGACCCAAGCATTGGATGCAAAATAGCCACATTAATTTTGGCCTTTATCTGAAATAGGATACATTTCAAATGTTGCTACTGCCTTGGTAGTATATATATTGTGCCTTTGGGATCTATATTAGGTCATTCAGCCCTGGTATTCTGCAAGTGGAAGATGACCAACCACATTTTCCAGTAAAGATGACCATCTTTACTGTTTACTGTCTTTTCTGTTATATGTTATAGAGTAAATCCTCCATCCTAAATACCATAAATTAAAGCTTTTTTCTCCTTTATGTTTCACAGTTTATCCCTTTCTTATGAAACTATTAGATAGGGGAAAAAAAAATAAATAAGAAAGGGCTCCATAAGCTTCAATTTCATTTTTTTATTCTAGAGAAGTCTTTTTAAAAACTATTATTATTATTATTTTTTAATTTAATGAGTTTCTTTTAGTAAAGACACTGTGGTTCAGTGTGACTACTGTGTGAGATGGAAGTCTAGATACCTGAATTCTATTCCTGTTACTCAGTTTTATAAATAACCTGTGCCACATGAACTAAGTTGCCTTTCCGCCTTTCACAAAAGCATCCACTAAATTGGGTTGCAAGGGTTTGAAGTCTCCAACCTGATGCATTTACAACATGATTTTTTTTTTTTTTTTGTGATGAGCACCTGCAGCTACAAGCCATTCTAGTCGAAGTTGCAGATGCTTGGATCCTCTGTGCTATTTGGTCCCTTGTGTGTGTGTGTTTTTTCAGAACACCCAAATGAGCCAACTCTTAGAATTTTGGCTTAAACTCTCTACATAATCATTTCCCAAATGCTAAATTAGGATAATGATCCCTATCTTTTGTAAATAGCTTTAGCTGTGCAGCTGAGACATACTATATAAATGCTAAGTGATAGTATTATTATAGGTGTGGAGTCAAACAGTTCTCCATACTTTCCAAGTGCTTTTGTCACATTATTGTACTAGCAGATTATCATCTTTCTGGACAGCTTGTAGGACGATAGGACTTTGTTGCGCCTTGTCAATCCTGTATCTATCCAGTGGGTCACTTTGGAACCCATGGGTATAGCTTTTGTTCGTTGTTACTGTTGCTGCAACCTATTTGCCATTTGCCGAGGCGATTGGCTCCGGGGCAGACGCGTTCTGCAGCGGAGCGGGGGATCGGGCCAGGCAGGGCTAATTTTGTCCGGCATCGAGCCTACTAGAGGGAGCCGCCAGGACCCGGCAGCCCTCGTGAGGGAGGCTGACGAGGCGAAGGCGGAGCCAGCAGCGTCAGCGGCGGGCTATTTAAATCGGGACCCACCGCCATTTCACTGCCATTTGCCGAGGCGATCGGCTCCGGGGCAGACGCGTTCTGCAGCGGAGCGGGGGATCGGGCCAGGCAGGGCTAATTTTGTCCGGCATCGAGCCTACTAGAGGGAGCCGCCAGGACCCGGCAGCCCTCGTGAGGGAGGCTGACGAGGCGAAGGCGGAGCCAGCAGCGTCAGCGGCGGGCTATTTAAATCGGGACCCACCGCCATTTCACTGCCATTTGCCGAGGCGATCGGCTCCGGGGCAGACGCGTTCTGCAGCGGAGCGGGGGATCGGGCCAGGCAGGGCTAATTTTGTCCGGCATCGAGCCTACTAGAGGGAGCCGCCAGGACCCGGCAGCCCTCGTGAGGGAGGCTGACGAGGCGAAGGCGGAGCCAGCAGCGTCAGCGGCGGGCTATTTAAATCGGGACCCACCGCCATTTCACTGCCATTTGCCGAGGCGATCGGCTCCGGGGCAGACGCGTTCTGCAGCGGAGCGGGGGATCGGGCCAGGCAGGGCTAATTTTGTCCGGCATCGAGCCTACTAGAGGGAGCCGCCAGGACCCGGCAGCCCTCGTGAGGGAGGCTGACGAGGCGAAGGCGGAGCCAGCAGCGTCAGCGGCGGGCTATTTAAATCGGGACCCACCGCCATTTCACTGCCATTTGCCGAGGCGATCGGCTCCGGGGCAGACGCGTTCTGCAGCGGAGCGGGGGATTGGGCCAGGCAGGGCTAATTTTGTCCGGCATCGAGCCTACTAGAGGGAGCCGCCAGGACCCGGCAGCCCTCGTGAGGGAGGCTGACGAGGCGAAGGCGGAGCCAGCAGCGCCCCCTCCCCAGCCCTTCAAAAGCAGCCCCTAGGGAGCGCGAGCGACCAGGAGCGCGGCGAACAGGGCGGGCAAACAGGGCGTGGCGCGTCAGAGGGAGTGGCGCGGCAGTTAGCGCGGCAGTTCGCGCAGGCAGGGCGTGCAGGAAGGGCAGAGCGCTCCCCCTACACACAAACAACACCTCGTTAACAACAGCCGTAACTAGGCGATAATGGTCGCCACCAGGCACGGCGCGCTCTCCAGAAAGTCGGTGCACACGCAGACCGACTACCCGTTAAAAAATGCCGCAGTTCAGGTCACCGGATGCAAGGAGTGTCTGAGCCTGTTGCTGCCATCGGCGGGAGGCAGAGAAACTGCGTGCGTGAGGTGCGAGCAGGTGGATGACCTGGTCCGCATGGTGGCGGAGCTCAAGGAGGAGGTGGAGAGGTTGAGGGCCATCAGGGAGTGTGAGCGGGAGATAGACTTCTGGAGTAACTCCCTGCAGGGCCTCAAGGGGAGGTGCCGAGGTGAGACTCCCCAAATGGGGGCGGACCCCCTGCCCTGTCCCCGTCGGGCAGAGGGAGGGGATCTGGGAGCTGAGGAGGAATGGAAACAGGTCCCTGCTCGACATCGCAGGCGATGCTCTCCCCTTCCGGCCCCACCTTCCCAGGTGCCCTTACACAACAGGTTTGAGGCCCTAGAGATTGAGAGGCCGGTGTGTGAGGAAGAGGTAGCAAATGTTCCCAGGAGGATGCCTGGAGCGAGGAGGTCGACTCCGCGCCTCAGGACTGCCTCCACCAAAAAAGACAGGAGGGTTATTGTTGTTGGTGACTCGATTCTTAGGGGAACAGAGGGCCCTATTTGTCGGCCGGACCCTACCCGTAGGGAAGTCTGCTGTCTCCCTGGGGCCAGGGTCAGGGACGTTGCCAGGAAGCTTCCTAACCTGGTACGCCCCTCTGACTATTACCCCCTTTTGATAGTCCAGGCGGGCAGTGATAACATCGAAGAGAGAAGCCTCAAGGCTATCAAAAGGGACTTTAGGGGGCTGGGTCGGTTAGTGGATGGAGCGGGAGTGCAGGTGGTGTTTTCGTCCATCCCTATGGTGGCAGGGAGGAGTTCAGAGAGGACACGGAAAGCCCACCTGTTAAACACGTGGCTCCGGGGCTGGTGCCAACGCAGAAATCTTGGGTTTTTTGATCATGGGGCACTTTACTCAGCACCTGGCCTGATGGCCGCAGACGGGTCCCTATCTTTTAGGGGAAAAAGGATCCTGGGCCAGGAACTGGCAGGGCTCATTGAGAGGGCTTTAAACTAGGTAGGAAGGGGGATGGGGCTGAGGCTAGGATTGTTGGGGCTGTGCCAGGGGGAACAATGGCAAGGCCGGAGGATAAGGCAATGGCCCAGCTGAAGTGCATCTACACCAATGCACGCAGCATGGGTAACAAACAGGAGGAGCTGGAAGCCATCGTGCGGCAGGCAGGCTATGACTTGGTTGCCATCACGGAGACGTGGTGGGACCAGTCTCATGACTGGAGTGCTGCAATGCCTGGCTATAAGCTCTATAGAAGGGACAGGCAGCATAGAAGGGGTGGTGGTGTGGCTCTCTATATTAGAGAGTCTTTCGAGGCTGTAGAACTCGAGGTTGGGAATGACAAGGTCGAGTCCCTTTGGGTTAGGATCGGCAGGGACAACAAGGCTAGTGTCCTGGTCGGGGTCTGCTATAGACCGCCGAACCAGGATGAGGAGACGGATGAGGAATTCTACAGGCAGCTGACAGAGGTTGCAAAATCATCAGCTCTTGTACTCGTGGGGGACTTCAACTTCCCTGACATATCCTGGAAGCACAACACAGCCCTGAGAAAGCAGTCTAGGAGGTTTCTGGAGAGCGTGGAAGATAGCTTCCTGACGCAGCTGGTTAGTGAGCCTACCAGGGGAGGTGCCCCGCTAGACCTTCTCTTCACAAACAGAGAAGGACTGGTGGAGGACGTGATCGTCGGGAGCTGTCTAGGGCAGAGTGACCACGCAATGGTGGAGTTCACTATTCTTGGCGAGGCCAGGAAGGGGACCAGTAAAACCGCTGTATTGGACTTTCGGAGGGCTGACTTTGAGCTGCTCAGGACATTGGTTGGTGGAGTCCCTTGGGAGGCGGTTCTGAAGGGCAGAGGGGTCCAGGAAGGCTGGGCGCTCTTCAAGAGGGAAGTCTTAATGGCGCAGGAACGGTCTGTTCCCACGTGCCCAAAGACGAGCTGGCGGGGAAGAAGACCGGCCTGGCTCAACAGAGAATTGTGGCTTGATCTTAGGAGGAAAAAGAGGGTTTATAAGCTTTGGAAAAGTGGGCAGGCCACTAAGGAGGACTTTAAAGAAGTAGCGAGGCTGTGCAGGGACAAAATTAGGAAGGCCAAAGCTCATCTGGAGCTCAATCTGGCTACTGCCGTTAAAGATAACAAAAAACGTTTCTATAAATACATCAACACAAAAAGGAGGACTAAGGAGAATCTCCATCCTTTACTGGATGCGGGGGGAAACTTAGTTACAAGAGATGAGGAAAAGGCGGAGGTGCTCAATGCCTTCTTTGCCTCAGTCTTTAGCGGCAATACCGGATGTTCTCTGGATACCCAGTACCCTGAGCTGGTGGAAGGGGATGGGGAGCAGGATGTGGCCCTCATTATCCATGAAGAACTGGTTGGTGACCTACTACGGCACTTAGATGTGCACAAGTCGATGGGGCCAGATGGGATCCACCCAAGGGTACTGAGGGAACTGGCAGAGGAGCTGGCCAAGCCGCTGTCCATCATTTATCAACAGTCCTGGCTATCGGGGGAGGTCCCAATCGACTGGCGGCTAGCAAACGTGACGCCCATCTACAAGAAGGGTCGGAGGGCAGACCCAGGAAACTACAGGCCTGTCAGTTTGACCTCAGTGCCAGGAAAGCTCATGGAGCAGATCCTCCTGAGAGTCATCATGCAGCACTTGAAGGGGAAGCAGGCGATCAGGCCCAGTCAGCATGGCTTTATGAAAGGCAGGTCATGCCTGACGAACCTGATCTCCTTCTATGACAGAGTGACGCGCTGGGTGGATGAGGGAAAGGCTGTGGATGTGGTCTACCTTGACTTCAGCAAGGCTTTTGACACCGTCTCCCACAGCATTCTCCTCAAGAAACTGGCTGCTCTTGGCTTGGACTGGCACACGCTTCGTTGGGTTAGAAACTGGCTGGATAGCCGGGCCCAAAGAGTCGTGGTGAATGGAGCCAAGTCCAGTTGGAGGCCAGTCACTAGTGGCGTCCCCCAGGGCTCGGTGCTGGGGCCGGTCCTCTTTAATATCTTCATCGATGATCTGGACGAGGGCATCGAGTGCACCCTCAGTAAGTTCGCAGATGACACCAAGTTAGGTGCGTGTGTCGATCTGCTTGAGGGTAGGAAAGCTCTGCAGGAGGATCTGGATAGGCTGCACCGATGGGCTGAGGTCAACTGCATGAAGTTTAACAAGGCCAAGTGCCGGGTCCTGCACCTGGGGCGCAATAACCCCAAGCAGAGCTACAGGCTGGGAGAGGAATGGTTGGAAAGCTGCCAGGCAGAGAAGGACCTGGGAGTGATGGTGGACAGTCGGCTGAATATGAGCCAGCAGTGTGCTCAGGTGGCCAAGAAGGCCAACGGCATCCTGGCTTGTATTAGGAACAGCGTGACCAGCAGGGCTAGGGAGGTGATCGTCCCCCTGTACTCAGCTCTGGTGAGGCCGCACCTCGAGTACTGTGTTCAGTTTTGGGCCCCTCGCTACAAGAAGGACATCGAGGTGCTTGAGCGGGTGCAGAGAAGGGCGACGAAGCTGGTGAGGGGCCTGGAGAACAAGTCCTACGAGGAGCGGCTGAGGGAGCTGGGCTTGTTCAGCCTGGAGAAGAGGAGGCTCAGGGGCGACCTTATTGCTCTTTACAGATACCTTAAAGGAGGCTGTAGAGAGGTGGGGGTTGGCCTGTTCTCCCACGTGCCTGGTGACAGGACGAGGGGGAATGGGCTTAAGTTGAGCCAGGGGAGTTTTAGGTTAGATGTTAGGAAGAACTTCTTTACAGAAAGGGTTGTGAGGCATTGGAACAGGCTGCCCAGGGAAGTGGTGGAGTCACCATCCCTGGAAGTCTTCAAAAGACGCTTAGATGTAGAGCTTAGGGATATGGTTTAGTGGAGGGCTGTTAGCGTTAGGTTGGAGGTTGGACTCGATGACCTTGAGGTCTCTTCCAACCTAGAAAATTCTGTGATTCTGTGATTCTATCCCTTGAGATCTGCCCAGAGTTATCTTAATGTTAGATATGGCCGATATGACCCATGTTTTCCAATAATACTTTGTAAAATTTTCCTAGTTGTAGATTAGTGTGCAGGGGCAATTATATTACAATCATCATGGAGCACAGTTCAGCAAACACCTTCTTGTAACTGAGATGTATGTCAACCCTCCGTGAATGCTGACAAGTTGAAAGAACGCTGTTGGATCTATGCTGGGGGAAGATTATCTTTAACATTTTCCAATATCGACACACTCCCTAAGCAACTTATAAGGCTTACCATTACTTTGCATTTTTTAAACTTTCTTAATGCTGAAGTAGCAAAGGACAAGATGATGTTTATAAAAATTACCCCATTATGTTTCAGATAGTCTATATCTTTCAGACATGTAAATCTGGCATAAAATGGCTGTATTTCTGTAATAATTGTGATAAAACTCTGGTTCAGTAGATTCTGGATCTGAGTCTTCATGCAGCTGGTTAGACAGTTCTGCCTATCCTGATTCTTGTCTTAACATTCAGATGTTAATCAACTGGAGTGGAATACTCACAACAGACAATAATAATACCGCAATTATTGAAATACAGAACAACATCGTTTACAGGAGGCAATGTGTAAGTTTTGCTTCAATGAGTTATTGAATGAGCCCAAACTTTTTAGATTCATTACATGAACATCTGACTTTGGCTTCTTACTGTTTCCTCTACATGTCGTGTGACTAGATAGACTAATTCTGACAGCTTTTTCTTGGGCTTTTCTGTTAGTAAACAGAAGTCTTTTAAATAATGACTACCAAATAGTTCTATTAGGATATATGAAGAACTGCTGATGCCACAGGTGTTCAAATAGGCACAAACATGCTGCTACCAGGAAGCCTCATCTGTCTGTCTGGGTGTTCCCCTGCTGTCAGGAAAATTGGCCTGACCACAACTATGGTCCAACTGAACATAGAAGGAGCACGACTCTTCCTCTGACTAGGAAGGTTCCCCTCTAGACATTTCACCATCTTTGTTGTCCTCCTTTGGACATTCTCCAATAGTTTTATACACTTCTTAAACAATAGTTCCTCAAACTACACACACTACTCAAGGTGAGGCTTTACCAGCATACAATATGGTGTGATAGCAGGATCGTTGCTTCACTCAACCGGCTAACAATATTGAGATTGATACTCCCAAAGATTGATACAACTTCAGTTGGCCCTTTTGTCTGCCAGGGCACAGTGTTGACACATATTCTGTTTACCACTTACCACAACCCCTAGATCGCTTTCAACAGGGCTGCTCTTCAGCCTCTCGTTGCCCAGTTTGTATGTGGAAGAATGGTTAACTGAAATAGGACACGAGGATGTTGGGCAGTTAAGAGGCAATGGGCTAGTAAAGTACCGTACTCAACTCACATGAGTCTGGCACGTACGCAGCTGGCTGAGAGCCAATCAGGCTCAAGGACACGATGCCCTTGAGCCATGGGGAAAGTCCCTAAGGCGGGAAGGTAGCTAAAAGAAGGAGAAACTACCTGAAAAGAGCGGGAAAATGTTAGCCAATCCTGAGCTTAGTTTTTGCAATATGTATGAGTTGATTATGTTCAAACTAGATAAAAGGCGACTGAGCTATCCATTAAAGTTGAAGTTCACTGTTCACTCATATTGAGCGTCTGTGTCTTCCTTCCGTCGACAACATTTGTATGTATATCCAAGATTGCCTTGTCATAGGTTCAGGATCCAGCACTCACTACTGTTAAACTTCATGCAATTGCTGACTGCCCAACACTCTAACCTGTCAAGATCTCTCTGCAAGGCCTTTCCACCCTCAAAGGAGTCAACAACTCCTCCTAATTCGTTATCATCTGCAATCTTATTTAGTATGTTTTTGAGTCCTGCATCCAGATCATATATAAAACATTAAAGAAAACTAGCCCCAAAATGGAACCCTGGCCTTGTCAGAGATGTTTCATAACTGTCTGTGTGGGGGTGACATCCATTTGTTCTTCCCTGTCAGGTGGTCTGGAGCAGCCTGCCACTGTAATTTCACCTAGCTCTGTCTTCCCTTTACACCATAAGCTCTTGGCCAGCTCCTCATCCATTCCCAGGCAGAGCTCCATGCATTCTAGCTGGTCTTTGACATAGTGGGTGACATGCCCTCCAGCCTGTCCTTCCTATTGTTGCACTCCAATCATGGGAGCTATCCTACAACATCCCAATGAAGCCAATAAGACCTGAAAGACCAATAAGACATGAAGGACCAATGATGCCCTGAAAGTGTATGCACATCTCTAACTCTACTTTTTATTCCCTATACTGCATATGCAAGTGTAGGCACTTAAGAAGGCACCACAGCATGTTGTGTTCCTAGAAGCCTTCTCCATGATGATACATTGTAGTTATTTCCTTGCAAACCTGTAAGCACCGGAGACGAGCCTACTCAAGCTCCATTTCAATGATTTTGTGATCCCTCCCCATCACACCACCCCATGCCTCTTGTTCAGCAGCCTTCTGCATCATTCTTCCACAAGGCTGCTGGTTACCTGTTGCTCCCTCATCCTTTCTAATTTAAAGCCCTCCTTATGAGTTCAGCCATCCTACTGGCAAAAATGTCTTCGCCCCTTAGAGAGATGTATCCTGTCTTTCCCAAGCAGATGTTGATTCTCAAACAGGGTCCCATGGCCATAGAAATGAAAACCTTGTCTCTGACATCAGTTCTGGAGCCAATTATTGACCTCTTCTATCAGTGCCCTTCTTTCTTTAAAAAGTTATATTCTAACATTAGTGGGCCTCCCTATATCATTAAGAGTTTGGGATTAAAATATAAAGTATGTCTTCATAAAACTTTCATTTAAACTTGTTTTTTTATATAAGTTTATTCTGAAATATTAAGAATTTTTCCATACCATCTTGCTGCTATACATTTTCCTTATAAATATATGTGAATAGATTTAAAGATCATAGAAAGGGATATTTGTGAGATTATTCTATAATATGAGCTAATGATGTGTGATCTTTCATCCCTCCTTTTTAGTGTCATTCAGATTTGACTTATAGTTGCTAATTTTCCCTTGACCGTGGACTGTCATTTCTGTTGGTTGGATGTATTTTCTGACAATCACAAATAGCCATTAGTATGGAGATCGACAAACTTATCTCCATTATATGACCTGAGTCAGAAATTTAGTAATTGGTCTCTAGAAACCAAAACCTTGTGCCCTAGCTCATCCTCCAGTCTGACAAAATCTGATTACAGATAAGCTTCCACAAAACAATAATTATTTAGTTATTACACAGTAATGTAAAGGACAGAAAAAGACTTTGTTTCTCTCTGTTTTTGACTGATCTCTTTAACTCTATTTTTCTGTTAATGTTTGGATTTTTTTTTTTTGGGGTGGGGTGGGGTGGAGTGGAGTGGGGTGGGGTGAGTGGGTGGAGGCAAAGCTTCTTCTAATGCCTGTTGCCATAAAAGATTTCTAGTGTACTGGGGTGGGGTGTGTGTATGTGTCACGAGCTTAAAGGAATCTTAAAGAAACTGAAAGGTTACAGGTGTTGAAAATGATCTGAGCAATGTGGTATGGATTGGTGCTTCGTCCTCAGTATTAGCACAACTTCTGAAACAAGAAGTGTATTATCCTTGTTTGAGAGACGTATGATATTGTGAGGAATGTTTTAACAATTCGTGTCCATAAAGAACAATTCTGTTTGAAATGTTTGAATCCTGTCTGCCTCTGGGCCCTGCACTGGCAATTCAATGCTTGAACCACAGCTGCAGTGTGTCCCAGTCTCCCCCTCATTCCTCATTCTAGCCAATTTATCACTTCTTAAATTTATGAACCTGTTTGCTTTTGTTATTCCGGACTTCTATTTCTAACACTGCTATAGATGTGTCTGTGAATGGCTGGGGAAGAATGTTTTAATTACCCGTGTGTCTGGGAGTTTCAGAACAACTGATAACAACTAGTGACTGTTATGGGATACTATGTGGATCTTTGGTATCTGGTTGGGGGGGCCGAGAAAGAAGCTGAAAGGCGGCTGGGAGACAAGATTTGAAGAAGGTGTTTTGAAGAAGGTGTTCCGTAAACTTGGGATGGTGCCCAGTAAGTACAAAGGGGAAGAGGAAGACTGCGAGCCTTCAGCATGGAAGACCCCTAGAGACCCCCAGAAGAGACCCCAGAGGAGACTGCGCATGCTCCAGTAGGAGGGACTGCACCCCGGAAGCTAATTTTAATAATCTATTTTTTTAGAAGTAGTAATGAATATGTATTAGTCTAGGAGCATAAAAATCAGTTGCTTGATGTAATTGGTGTGCATTCTGGTGGAGCGGAGACTCCCGGTGCACCCAGCGCTGTTTGCTTACCTCTATTCCTTTATATCCTTTAATAAATCCTATTTTTCATTTAATTCTAATTTGAATCCTGAGCCATTTATAACAATATCACTTTTAATAAGTAAAACTAATGTGTCGTTTCTGAGAGTGCAAGCTTGCTCTTTTTGAAGGATGTAAGGAATTTGCAAGAAAATAAATATATTTATAAGTAAATATATTTATAGTAAAAAATTCTTATTAGACTGACAGTCATACAGCCTGCACAATTCAGGCACATGCCTCAGTCATTGATTTGGTGGAAACTTTGTCTTTTATGTCCAGAACATAATATAATTTTCAAGGGTGTTCTTCCCATGTGTCTCTGAAAATTTTTGTAGTGATGATACGGCCATTCAAAATCAGACTGAGATCCACTGGCTCATTTCCCACAGTTTACTGAACAATATTCAGATGGTAATGCATTTTGATCTTTAGTGTTGCATCTCAGGTGCCAATGCTCATAGTAAAAGATAAGAACTCTTTGCCAGCATTTTCAGCTATCTTTTTCCATCAATTTAATGTTCCTGACATAAAAGTTACAGATATGTATTAATGTCTTGATTGGGCAGTTTTAGAGATAGCAGTGTGTTTCAATTTCTATTTTCTTAGTATACCTGTAAAGCAATCCTAATATTTAGGAATTAGGTCATCTTCTAGGAGTGGTCAACAGTTTTAACTGAAAAAAATACTTCCTGGCTTTAGTGCAATTACAAATTCAATGTATATTCTACTGATGCTTAAATTTTTGTGTTGATTAGCACATCTGCAGAAGGTAAACTTGATATTTTTTGCTGTTACCAGACCAATCACTTCTAAAAAGACATCAATGTAGTGACTAATTGTCCAGTTCTGAGTCACTCATTATATCAAGAAATAATCACTAGTATATGTACATTAAATGACAGCAACCTGGTCTCACTCTTAGATGCAAGTTGTAAAATAATGAACTTTCTAAAATGGGACTGGATTAAAAAAGAGAGAAAACTTTTGTTCAGCTTCCCTGATCCACAAACATCCATAGTTACAGCATTGTTATCATTATCATTATCATTATCATTATCATTATCATTATCAATATTATTTTACTGAAATACACACTTTGTACATACATGTATTTCTGTGAATGGGTCTGTCTGTTTCTCTGTCTGTCTATTTATCTATCTATCTATAGCCTTTCCATTAAACTTTGGTTTGTAAACTACCCCTGCTTGGACCAAGGTCCAATCTGTTTCACATACTGTCTCTTAATTAGGCTAAACATTTGTTATATACATTTTTATAGTTATGAATTTGAGACAGTATTGAATATACTCCAGAGCTTACAGTTTCACATGTATAGGGCTCTATATGGCACTGTTACCTAACTAAGGCATATTGTTTTTTTTAGGGGGTGTGGAGATGGGTGTGGGTGTGTGGTGTGTGTGAATGGTTGAGGTTTTGCTTGTAAAAATTTTGAAAAATAGACATGAAACTTGAAAAGTTGTGACAACATACAAAAAGTCTTAAGCATTTATTTATTTATTTTTAAGAAATACAAAAATTTGAGGGAGTTTCTGTTTTTTTAATTTGGCCATTAAATCCCTGATCTCTCTTCAGTTATGTATATCTCAGTAGTTACCACTATTTCTGGTAGTCAGAACTGTTTGTACTCTCCTTCTGACAACACTGTATTTTATTTGAAATATTTTTCCACTCTATTATTTACCTTTTATTTCTTTTTATGTTCACTGTTCTGTTTTTCATACCTTGCTCATTTGCTCTAGCTGAAACTGAAGCTGTTAGTTTAGCTTTTGAAGTTTTTCTACAACTTCCTCGCCCTGGAGAGTGGAGAGGCAGGTGACCTATTCTCTGTAAACACCAGTGATAGGACCCGTGGGAATGATGTTAAGCTGAGGCAGGGGAAGTTTAGGATTGACGTCAGGAAGAGGTTCTTCACCGAGAGGGTGCTTGCTCCCCAGTGAAGTAGTCACTGCACCAAGCCTGTCTGAATTTAAAAAGCGATTGGACTGTTCACTTAGCCACATGGTCTAAACTTTTGGGTAGATCTGTGCGGTGCCGGGAGTTGGACTTGATGATCCTTATGGGTCCCTTCCAACTCGGGATATTCTATGATTCTATGATTCTAAATTATCCTTAATTTTAACCTCTTCCTACTTAGAAGGCACCATGCCTTCTCTCTAAATAGTTCTTTCCTATTTTAGTCTCTTAGCCTGTGTCACCTTGACTTTTAGCTCTTCCTTGTACTTTCTGATGACTAAAATGTAACATTTCTTTGTTGAATCATCCTTTATTTCAATTGTTATTGTTGTTGTTCTTGCATTTAATATCCTTTCTTGAAGACATTATTTAGCTAATTAGGTCTGAAAACCTCTCTAGAAGTTTTCCCCCTTGGCTGGGGTATAAATTTTAGATTGTTTTTGTACTTTTGTCAGTGCAGCTGTCTTTACCAACCAGTACTCTTAATTTCTCATAATCTATCCTTCTGAAATTGAGAACCTTAGGGCACAGTCATACACTCATTTCTGAAATAGATGTAGCAATTTAAGATGTCATTACCCAATGGCTATTCATTAATACCCTTCAGTCGTTTGAAATTGTTGGAACATCAGCTATGGGGACTGATAACTGATGACATGAGCATTTCTAGTCCCTTTCAGAACAAAGCAGAACAGGTTTGTTTAAACTACTCTTAGCAGCAGTTTACATTCATCCATTTTACTTTGTACTGAAATACACTTCCACACTGAGTTGTTGTCTCTCAGCTGAAGGGTTGGTTACAAATTGCTGAAGAGTAGCAATAGCACACTGCAGTCAACTTCATGGCACTTTAGAGGTGTTGGCTGGAAGGAACCTTTGGAAGTTACCTTCTGCAACTTGCCTTTGCAAATAGGGTGGTAAACCAGTTAAGACAGAGTCAGTTGCAAATATATCTTGTGAAGGCTAGAAAACCTTGAAACTTTAGTTTCAGACACACTTAAACGCAAGCATTTTGCTCTGTGAACTTTCAGAAATGCACATTTAAGTTTAGAGAAGCAATGCTTCTGATATTGAAGTCCACAGAAGTGAATTATTCTTTCTCTGGCTTTTATAATACTCCTGTCTTCTTATTGTGAGAACAGATATAATAGTCTCAAGTTCTATGCAACCAATGAAATGTTTGGAACAGATGGAGGCACCATTATGTGAATTACTAAGAAGCCAAAATTTGTTTGTGTAATCTGTTCAGGATGTTCCCACAGATAGTTAATATCTATTTATAATCATTCACAAATATATCCCATTTAATGTATATATAATTGTGGTGGATTCATGAATGATTTATGAACAAAGAAGCAAACTGCATTTGTCAGTTGAATTATCTACAGTGAGTAGTTTGACCTACTCATGGGAAGTCCCATATTTTGAGTTTTAATGTTATTAGGGTCTACTTGTGTGATGGAATTTTTAATAAATACGTAATGATAAAAGTGGCCCATTAATGTTTTTTTTTTTTTTTTTTTTTTTTTTTTTTCAAGTCATATTGATTCATATCATGCTCATATGTCAAAATATTCTTCAAAACAATAAGCTAAATTGGAATGACATTTACTCTATGGAAATTCTAAACAAAACAGTCAGAGAATGGCTTTTCTATTAAGAATCTTTTCATTAAGATGATGAAAATTTTAAAAATACTGTATCATGAAAATGGTGAAAAATATCACTAAATGTCCATCAGATTCCCTGAACAGGTCATTGCCAAGCCAGCAAATTTCTTGGTTGGTTACACATTCTCATTTTCATTTCATGATGCCACAGAAAGCATTCACTGATGGCCAGCAATTAGTACTTAATCAGGTCTTATGGCTCAAATATTTGTCAGCAGCAATGGAGAGGAATCATTTGCTTCATTTCTGAAGTTCACGGCTGTCCTCTGCGTAAAGCAATGCTCATTAGCATTCGGGAACATTGCATGGATAGCCCTTCCAGTGCTTTATCTCATATGACTCTTTTTTATCACTAGGAATGATTAGTGTCTTTACAAATAGGCTCTTCAAAAATATTCCTCATGTATAAATTCCCTGTTACTGCTTATGGATCATTTGTTTCTAGTTTGTTTAGCTGTAGATAGGATTTTTATATAAAATTAGTGTTCTTTCTTTTTTTGGTAACTCATTTTAACTTTGAGATGGAACTGTGCCTCTGGGATCCAAAATAGCTCCCTCTGTGACTTAGAAATAATGCACACAAGCTGATTGAATATTACAAAACAGTCAATTTCCACTGTTATATTAAAAAAAAAAAAAAAAAAGAAAGAAAAAGAAAAAGATGTTCTCTTCATTTCTTTGGAACAGGGAAAAGAAATTGAAGTGACAGAATAGAAAATGCCCTATCCCCATCTTTCCATGGAAGACTTGGATCAGTTTCAGAGAGGAAGAGTAGAGAATCAAGCGAACATTTGTGTTGTAGGAATTCAAATGGTGCCTGTGCTTGTTTCCTCTGTTACAGATGTTAACAACAATCACTGAGTAAAACAACTGAAAGGCACAGTTGCTTTATTCCACATCCTTGTTGATTCTTACTGCATTACAGAGCCCCAACAAATACCATTTTATTGGATATTTCTAATGTCTCTTGAAAGTGCATCACTGGATTTGGGTTTCCACAAGTAAATCTTCAGATAAGGAAAGGAGTGAATGAAATCTTTTCTTATCTATGAGATTAAGCTATATTACTAATATAACATAAACTATGCTACAATATTTTACATTTATGCCTCATAATTCAACTAATATGTGACAGTACTTAAATTTATTTTAAAAGATAAAAATATAAAGCAGTTTGTATTTTTTGAGACATCAAAATAATTATTTTGAACACTTTTTTATTTCTTTAACTATTTTAATTAAGGGTGCACAATAAAATCAGCTATTATAGCTTGTTCATGGAAAGGTCTTGCATAATTTAACACATACTGGTGAGTTCATAGTTTGTGTATTTGCATTACAAAGGAAAGTGAATAATCATGTTGACCCTGTTAATCAAGGTGTCATGACAATAAAAGAACATTTTTCCGCTTCAAAATCAAAAGCAGTAAAGCTTGTGGTTAAGTACTACCAATTCTGACCACAGTAGAGGAATTACCTTGCATTCTGCACTACTATTTATACATTCCAACTTAATGTTTACATTACCTGAGAGCAGATCTTTGTCAACTAGAGCTCATCTTGTAGTCATCTCTTTTCTGAAGAATTGCTTCCCAGACAGTTTTAGATGATAAAACTAGAGATGGGAGATCTCTATTGTAGAGATCTCCCATGATCATCTAATGAATTGAATCTTAGGTTTATACTATTTCTCTAAGCTGTCAACATATTTGAAACTGTAATTCTACTCTTCCAGTCTTGCTTATTTTCCTTTCTAATGTGGAATGTAAATATACATGTATTTACATTCTACAAAAATATGTTTTCATATTTTATAGGGACATTTTCTTGTCCTATATTTAATTTGTGAGATGCAAACAAGATGCAGGCCCAAATATTCACAGTAAATAAGCATTTTCTCATATTTAAAATATATTTCCTCTGTTTCAGTCTGTGCCTGTTGCCTCTTGTCTTGCCACTGGGCAACAGAGTCTGACTCTCCCTTCATCAGATTTTTATACACATGAATAAAATCCTCCCTCAGACTTCTCTTTCCCAAGCTAAACTCCTAGCTCAGTCAGGAAAAGAAACTACTTTCTGCAAGAAAGCTACTTTCTTTTCAAATATTTATATTTCTAATCAAATCTACTTCTGCTGTAACCCATATTGGTGGTTTTTTTTTTTTTATTATTATTATTATTTTTTTTTATTCACTTACTAATAACTTTGTTACTTTTGAATGTTCGCAGGTATTCATATTAAGTTTGTTACCTAACTTTTGTGTACTTTTAAAGAAAGACAGCATATTTGCCTATTTCTTGTTGTCCCATTCATTCCCTCTCAGAGTGCCTCTCTGGTGATTCTAACATTTTAATAGACCATTTTTCATCTTGTAAGGTTAAACTGATCTTCTTGAAGTTATTCCAAGGTATCTGGGAGATTTAAATATTCTGTCCCTTTCCTCTTACTGATTGAGATCTTCTCCTTTCCTGCTTTAACTGAAATGATCAATGAGAATGATGAGAGTAACAGTAAAAATGCATTTTTAGTTACCTATGAGTTCTATTATTTTAGAATATGAGGTAAGTAGATCAATGTTCTGCCAATGCTGAGTACTTAACAGTGACTTACTGTCACTGTTAGTGATGGTACTCTCTGATTCATTTTTTCTACTTAGAAAGAAGAGAAAGGACAAGACCACTTGGGCAATGCAGAAAAGTCTAAGGCACTGAGACCAGCTCATTTCTGAATGCTCCACTGGTGGGATGATTTACACAGTTATGTTTAATTACATTATTTTGTTCTTTTCTGTACTGAATTTTAAAGGGAACTTATTAAGCTAAAGGTAAAGTAGGAAAACATTTTTAAAACTAGAAAAGCATAAAATGCATGAAAAGGAATCCAGATGGATGAAAAATTAATTTCAAGTCCTTTGTATGTACTCGCCTACTAGGAAAAGACTCTGAATATCTCTCTGAAGAAGAATTCACTGGGCATAGAAACTAGATTGCCTTCCTCGCTCATAACAGTCGTTAACAAAAGGCAGGAGTGGCCTAGCAGAATGACAATAACAGAAAGGAGGGATTCTGTACTTTGCCCAGTAGCATAGAGAGGAATACTTAAGGTTTATTTTTAACAAATTAGTTTAAGTGCAAATACATAATATGAAAGTTAATCATTTTCAGAGATAATTTCTTCTGTTTCTTGTCAAGTGAATCTTTGTTAAACATAGTTTTGTATGCAAGAAAGCTCAGTGAATTGTCTTGGCACAGACTTGTTAAGTAAGCTTCAGAAAAAGGGTGTCAGTAAATATTTCTGGACTAGAAAGGTCTGAAGAAGGGGTTTAGGAAGTGGCAGGATTACTGGCAAACACCAGGTTTCATTGTGGTGCTGCCTGCCTTGGTTCTACTTCTATGTGTTTATGTACTAGGTTCACAGGAAAAAAGATGTTGCTGTCATGTGCACTTCATGCTGTTGCTGAAGAATTTTTTGGTGGAAAACAAAACAAAACAACAAAAATATAACAAGGATGAGAAAGAAAGGACCATTACTGTGACATTGTGCAATATTACAGGAACAAATTTGCATAGTGATGGCCCAGGAATTAGTCACTATATTTAGTACAGGAACATATGTTGGTGTTTTCCTTGCTAGCTGTTTGTGCTGATCACCTTGAGTGAAAAAGATTCTAGAAAGAATGATTACCTTTATAATCCCAACCAGATTGCCTGATCATCCTTTTAGTGCCATATGCATCATAATTTTCCAGCCTCTGTCAGAGGAGCTCTATTCTCTGCTCTTAATGATGTGACATGACACTCCCACCAGTGGCAAAGGTTTAGAGCACACTAAAAGCATGTCCATCAAGATGCTAATAAAAAACACCCAGATGCTGTGGTAGGAAGAAAAAGTGAAGGAGGAGAACGTACTGTTGCCCTAAAATGCTTTTCAGGAACATCTGAAAGACACAGTTAATTAAAAACATCCCTGTTGAACACTTAGCTGCAAATCTTCAGTAACAGAACATTAGAATGAAGCAATGCTAGAACTTTTTCAATAGTGATTTTGTATACCTTGGCAGGAAAAGTAGGCAGAATGAAGAAGTTATAAAAACACAGCAGCAACAGACCTTCATGTTGTCTAAGTGGCATGGTGAAACATACCGGAAAAAAATCCTTTGTTTACTCACATATACTACTAAGCTTCTCTTAACCATACCCCAGTACCACATTTCTATCCTCAGTTGTGAAAATCCACAGTGATGATGAACAAAACATTCTTCTTCCCTCAAGCTTCAGATTGAGTGTTGCAGTCCTTTGTGGAGCTTGTTTGAAAGGCAAGGGTTCACTAGACAAACTGCAGTACTGTTTCAAGGGATTTTGATAAAATGTTTTGTTGTAGGAAACAAAAGAAGCTTGGATGTAACTACTGAATTGAAAGATTCACCATATTTTCATTTGATAGGTGCCAGTTAAAGATTTGTTCTTTAAATAATGGAAAAGGGAAATCAGAAAAAAAAAATAACAAGAAAGAATAAAAATAAACTATGTAATCTCTATGGAGATGTATTTAAGATTAACACCAGAAGGATTCATAAGATTAAGATCATTTATTTTATAAGCAAAATGAACATAGAATATCTTTGAGCATTTCGATGAGATGCTATCTTCAGACTTAGTAGATGTGATAGGAAATGAAATCAACCACGAGATAGTTTTGTTCTAAAAAAATCAACTGCTTTCCAGAATTAATTTAAAACTGCTGCCATGAAATAAGAAACTTATGCAGGGAAATAAATTAAGCAAATAACAACAGGACTGGAAAAGATTAAGAACATCTTGCAGGTAGAACAGGTGATTATCTCCAGCAGTTTGGATTTCTTCCTTGCATTCAGCATAGTTCTTAGGATGACAGACTGGTAAATCCACTCTGCTTGTTAAAAAGCAAATGAACAAAAAAAAAAAAACACCCCACCTTGATAGTTTTCTTTCACTTATGCAGTAATTTAAACTCTGCAATTACACACTTACAGTATTCATAAGGTAAAGATAAAGACAAAACATTCTTTGGAGGCCTGATTATAGTAATATATAAATTATATTACTAAGTGAAGTCATATAATAAAGTATGCATACTTTTTTGTTGTTTGGGATTTTTAGAAGGAAATAGGCAGAGACATTTTGGAATGTCTCAGCAAACACATAATTATAAATACTCAATAGAAGAGCTTAGATATCAAAATAAAAACAAAATAACCCTTTCAGACTCTGAGGTTTCCTTGAATTTTTGTAGTATAACATGTTGGCAATAAATCAAATCTTTCTGGAAATGGTAAATTCACCATATGTTAGAGATACTGTGGCTTTATTTATTTATCTATTTATCTATCTATTTATTTATTTATTTTAGAGTTTAAACAAGGGCTTGATGATTTCACGGATGTAACAAAAAATATTTGGTTCTAAGATTAACATATGTTATGCGATTGCACTATAGGCAACACAAAAGCATTCTGTAGAAGGTCGGAGTTATTGCACTTTTTGCATTATAGAGGTAACCCTGAAAGGAAAAGAAGAGCAGCTAATATTATGTAATTTACTCTTGCACATTTGATATACTGTAAAGGATGAAACGCTTTCTTTGGCTAAATGCATAGGTAAACAAAATACAGAATGTCTTAAGAGCTATGGCAGAAAGATTAAAATAGTTAAAAATAACTTCAAGGTCTTTCATTTTCTTGGTACCTGTCTTTGACAGTGTTGTCATAAAATAATTTAAAAGATAGAGATCTGGTCCATTCTCCTGCTCAAGGGAGATAAGTAAGCTGTTTTTCATTCCTTGGAGATTTTTGTCCAGTGAATCCAGAAGATAACTAAAGCTGAAGATTCTACAACTATCACATGCAGTTTCTTCCAGTGCTACATAATTTTTACTATTAGAATTTTTCTCTTACTCTCTAGAGTTATCTTGATTCTCACTACTTGGATGAGAGAAATAGTAGTCTTTTCTTCACCAAGTTATTTAAATTTTCATCATTGCATGTATATATATATTGTGTGTGTTTGTGTGTTTGTGTGTATAAATACAGAAATATGGATTAATTATCTACACTTCTACCTATAGACCAATGTGTAGATAGATATAGAGTCTTATTATTATTATTTATTTATTTGTTTATTTACTTAGATGCAGAGGACACAGAACTGGTCATAGAAGTCTAACTGAGGCCTTGCAACCACTTAGCACTCACAACATCTGTTGTGAGTTTATTATGTACAGTTTTTTGGATATTGTTAGGAAGGAAGTGTACTTTTAAATATCAGTTGAGAGATACATATAAAGTTACCACAGAATTTCTTCCAGTTGGCAATAAACACTTGAAAACCTATTGCAGCCCTTTACAGTTGCCACAGCTACTTTTGTAATGGTGGTACCTGAAACAGCATTGTGGTTTATGAAAGAAAGACTTAAAGAAAGGAACTTCATCTAATGTAAAACCGCAGATTTTCAGTTTTGAGAAATGAAATTGTATGATACGCATAGCAGGAACATATCATGGACAGCCTCCACTTATTATTACTTGAGAACACACATATTATTCAGGCACATGTTCTACATAGACAAATGTCCTTTGACCTGTGTTCACTAAAAGGTAGTTGTGATCTTAATTCATTTCACCAAACAGCTTCTAGCTTGCCATAAAAGCTTTCTTTGTGTGTGCATGTATGTGTGCATGTGCATTGTGTATGAAACAGCATGAGCTCAATTTAGGCATATTCAAATGTTGCAGACATGAAAGTTCATTTTGAATTGGAAAAACTTAAGAGCTCCGGATTTGCTTTGGGGAGGATTCAGGGTGAAGCAAAGAGAAGGCAAATGTTATACCCCATTTATTTTCATTAGAGTAAGATCAGGGAAAGTAGAAATAGATGAAAGATGCTTACAGAGATTGATGAGCTATTATTTTAACAGTAAAAGCACCCTGCATGCATTGAGTGTGTAGTAAGCAACTGTTTTTTAGGAGTCAATGGAAGTTTTTTCTGCATATAAAAAGGAGGAAAATTTCCAGAATTTTTATATTTCAGCTCAGTCAAAGCAAGAGCTCAAATGGGGCTGCTGTGACTTCAGGAGGCTTGAGCAAAAAGCCATGGAACATGTAAAGATAGCCTCTGTAAATGCTTTTCCTGTAACCTACAAGGTTCATTGTGAGTGCATGACAAGCTTGTTGAATTCAGGTAGGCTGGATGGGCAGCACAGGAAAGGTATTGTTCCTCAGGTCAGTCTCAGCATGGCCATCATCCAGGGTATGTCATACTTGCCTTACTGTGTTTTGTTTATGCACCCGTACAGTGCATGTTCATATATGTCCAGGCTGACCACATCTCCTGGATGTGCTCTGCTCTACTTTTATGCTTTCATCTGGGATTTACTCGGTGGAAACTACATAGACCTTTGTAGAACAGTCTCATCTATTAGAAAGTGGGGGAAAATACACCCTCAAGAGGTGCTCCAGCACGTCGTATGAAAGACAGAGTTAATTGCTATGGGAGTTAGAGCAGCAGAGAAATGACACATTTACTAACAAGGCCCTGGCCTGAGTCTTAGCATCACTGTCTGGAGACAAGAAAGAGGTTTTCTCAGAAACATAATGTTCTTGAGGAAGGGGAATGACCTTATTAGTTTAGAAGTTCTTTAATCATATATCCTCCTAACAAATACCTACAAAAATTTTACAAATCCAATCTTTTTTTTTTTTTCTTTTTTTTTTTTCTTTTTTTTAATTCAATTATAGTTTCAGTGCTCCTGAACTTCTCTGTTGGATTGGCATCAAACGTATTTAAACACTACCAGATTAATTTTGAAATGATGTTCTAAATGAAAACTTTCTAGAGGTAATTGCATCTTTATTCATCTAAGCCTTCATAGAAGGTTGTAATAAGCAAGTATAACATGCTAGTGTTTATATTTTACTTATACCTCTCTTTTTGATGCAAGCAATTAGGTGAATATATTCTCCATGTATGATATGATTACATCATCTTTCCCAGTGTCATCTTGTTGGGCTTTAACCCAAAAGGCAGCCAAGCACCACGTAGCCATTCACTCACTCCCCCACTACACCCACAGTAGGATAAAGATAAAACTTGTGGGTTGAGATAAAGACAGTTTCATAGAACAGAAAAGGAACATAAAATAATGATGATGATAACTATAATATATATATTTATACAAAACAAGTGATGTACAATTCAATTGTTCACCATCCACTGGCTGATGATCAGCCAGAAAAACAGTGCATCTCTTCAGCTGCAAGGAACCCTCCCACTTTTTATTCCACATGATGTCACACGGTATGGACTACCCCTTTGGTCAGTTTTGGTCAGCTGCCCTGGTTCTGTTCCTTACCAATTTCTTGTACACCCTCAGCATCCTTGCTGACAGGGCAGTGTGAGAAACTGAAAAGTCCTTCACTGTGAGCAAGCACTGCTCTGTAACAACTAAAACATTGGTGTATTATCAGCATTATTCTCATCCTAAATCCAAAACACATATATACCAGCACCTGTGTAGAAAATTAACTATCCCAGCTGAAACCAGGACAATATATATATTTTTTTCCCATGTACGTTACAGCATTTTTAGGTCATATATTTTATCTGTGGGAAATCTAAAAGATAAAATTTGGTTAAGGACATAAACTAGAGATGACACAACTCATTTCATCCAGATCCCCAGCTTCAGTAGAATACACATACATCTAAACAGGAGGCAGAATTCTTTCAAAATTAGCTTAATTAAATTATGCTACATTAACAAGAGGCTGTCACAAACAGGAATATTCTCAGGCTCATAAGCACTCTTTCTCAGATACCTCTCAGTGAGACCCTTTCAAATACCCACAGAACACATTTAATCTCTGAGGATCATATATGGTGAATCCATATTATAAACCAGCCCAGACATCTTGGTGGAAAGTATATATCCACATTTTTACAAACATCCCCCATCTCATGGTTGTAGGAGTTGTGCATTTCTGCCTCTGCTGTTCACAACTGCTGTTTCCATTGGGTTCCCCAGGAATCACACATGCCATTTAACACTGTGACTTCATTTTTGTCTTCCCTTTTATTTGCTGTACCCTGGAGCTGAGGAAGCAACAGCAAAAATCTGAGACAGAAAGTGTTGTTCCCAGAGGAGTGAGACTTATGACAAATTGCATTCTGAACTGCTTTTGGTCTCTATTTATAGTCTTATTGTGAAGAATATAAAAAAATATCTTGGGAAATTCCATGATCATCTCTGAGGTCTCAAGATTGTCTCAACAACTCTTTTCTGTTTCCATTAATATAGTAATTTTTCTACAAAATGACCCTACACCAGCCTTTCAGGATGGTGTACCTGAGCTGAAATTCCAAGACTCAGCTACATTTTTCATGTATCTCCTCCAGAAGTTAACTGAACTTCATACATAAGTTGACAAAATAACCCTTTGCAAACTGCAGAGAACAAGGTCTCATGGAGTTTGTGTAGTCAACTTCTTTCTCATTTAGTAATAATCTAAGAGACTAGTAAATGTTTTTAACATTTGCAAAGAGAGTCTATAATACAGCATGGTCATGTCAGCTTGCAGTTGGAGATGGACCCACCATAAATATAGTAAATACAGTCCCTTAATTTTTCCCTAAGGATTTCACTGAGTTTACAGTCCTATTGTGTTCTCTGCTTAGGGCATCACTCTAGTTTAAATAATCTTTTTACTGCCTGTAGTGCTTTGAAGGCTGTGGTGAGAAGTTCATTGATCATGTATCCTCTTAACAAATACCTGCGCAAAGGACTTTATGATATTATTGAAATTGGCTGATGGCTAGTAGAATAAATAGATCAAAAGTGGGGCTAAGTGAAAACAGATTTGAGATCTAGGTTTTAGGATTGTTTTAGTGATTTCAGTTACTCAGGAAACAGGTTCTTCGAAATTCATTTCTGTATAAAACAATTATGGACTTTGAACATTTCATATGGAAGCTATTCATATATCCAAAATTTTTGCTTATAATTGTATATATCTCTGCAAGTACATCAAGAAAGACATCTTTCGTGCATTTCAAATGATTTGGAGAAACATATTTTTTCAAACTTCTTATTTGAAACTGCATCCTGTAGGAATGTTTGATATTATGTATTAATATTTAATATGTACACAGTACATGGTGTTGAGCAATAGGTATTCATTTTTGCCTTGGGAAATTAGCTAGCATTAAATAACGTAAAAATGAAAAAGAAAAAAAAGAAAAAAAAAGGAAAAATATGACAAGATACAACAAGTCTCTACCCATTGTCATTAGCTTAAGATTTATTGGTTTATATAGATCCATACTGTAGAGCTCTCTCACTAAATATTTACATTTTTTTAGCCATCAGTGTTTGAACATTTTGAAAAGATTATAGAAATTAAAATATTGACTCTCTCCTAACAAGTTAGGTTTAACTAGCCTAAAATATAGTATGTTCTACTATTAGAAAATCCTGAGGTGTTGCTTTTCTCTTGTAGATGACTTAGATACATAAAGTCCAAAGGGGAATTAAAAAAAAAAGAAAAAAAAAAGAAAAAAAAAGTGTTAGGTAGAGGTTGAGCAAAGTGACAGAACATTGACTAAGAAGAATGAGTATGCCAAACCGTCATAAAATTTTGTAAAAAGTTGTTTGAATATACTCCATTTTTAAAAGTAGATTAGTAACAAATCTTGCTGGGAAGAGAGTTTGTTGCTGTTATTGCCTTTAGGCTTGTGTATGACACTGACAGAAATCCTGCCTAAAATTTTGCTTGAGCAAGAGATCTAGTAGTGCATTTTCTTCACATATATGATATGCATCATTGTTTTAAAGTGTAGCATTTGTAGAAGAAAGTTGGATCTATGTATTTTCTTGAGAATTTTCAAATCAAGAAAATTAATCAAAATAGAAGCACCATACCAGTACTATTACCAGTGAGGCTCACTTGTAATTTTGCTGCTGCTCAGAATTGTGGAAGGCAATCCATTATATCTCACATTAGACATCTTGGCTGCAGCACTGTAGGATTTCCCAGTGGTCTTCAATTTGTACTCCATCAGGAGTCATCTGTCAGCAACTCCTTTACAGCAATGAATCAGAACAACACCCTCATGCCAGTAAAAGACATCTTACTGGTTTTGAGATGCAAAGTCTTGTCCAGACTGAGAAAAGCAATTCAGATAAACACATTTATAGGGGAAAATTTGGTTGAGTGCAACAAGCTCACACAAGGCCCCACAGTGCATTTAAATCTCCCTTGAATGAAATTTTAGTGTGTGTTCTCTATGCAGTTGGGGTAGAAACATACCTGATATGGTCAGGTATGACCTTGTCTGCAGAGGGCAGAGAAGTCAAAGGTCCAAAGAAAGCAAATGAAAATAAGACAAACCAGATTCTGAGAGTCAAAGAAAAAAATAAAAAGTGATATTTTTTGCTTTCACAGGCTTCCTCTATAGACATTTCTTTACGACCATGATTGTTCAGAAAATCTGGCTCAGGATGAAAATATACACAGTAAATAATAAAAACAGTTTTATGTAACCATTTAATCACACAGTAAGTGAGGTAAAGAATACAGCAATGCAGATAGAGCATAGCATATTTGTGTGCTGCCATTTTAAAATAATGTATGAAAAAGGTGATTATGTGAAGGAAAAAAAAAAAGTAAAAATAGTTCTAGCAGAGCATAGTTCTTTCCAAATATCAGTATGGATTATTCTTAAGAAAAAATAAGAGACAGATTACATAGGAAAAAAAATTACTTAACACATCTAAGCATCTAAGCTCCAAAAACAAGTTTCAAGAATATTTAGAGTACCTACAGATGAGAAACTAATGAACATACACACACACACACACAAAGGAGGGAGGCGGGGGGAGGGAGAGCAGAGAAAGACCAGTATGCTATAATCACTTATTATTATGTTAATGATTAATATAAAAACTACCTCAAATTATAGAAGGTAACTACACATGACTTGCAAAGGTGTCCAAAGAGACTGTGGAATCTCCTCAGATATTTGACTGTACAAGACCCTGAGCAATGTGGACATGCCTCAAGGTAGATTTGACTCAAGTACAGATAAGACTAGATGAACTTCAGGGGTCCCTTTCAACCAGAAATATTCTATCATCTTGATCTAAATAGGATAAAAATTACATTTATTGACTATTCTGTTTTCAAGCTGTTACTTCACACTGCTTGCCTGTGGAATACTTGGATTCATCTCAGACTCTCACCTTAAGTGTTTTCTGATGCAATAAATCCCATTCAGTCTAAACAAAACTAAATTAACTTAAACGCCAGTACCACTCAGGTTCTTATCTTATTCTGTCTCCAGAGGTTATCAAATAATGGTTCCTGTATTATATAACGCAAAATGCAGTACTGAGATCTATTTGAAAAACACCAGCATAAAATATTAGCCTTATGTTTGGCAGAAACAAGACTGAATATTGGCCCCCAATAATGTATTTTACCTCATCAGTGATTTGTGCAAATGTAGAACAGCTTCTGCAATACGTCTCCTCACTTGGCTGTAGGGAGCAGACTTACCCCAAAGGCCAGGTGTGAATACAGGTTCCTGCTAGCTCTGCTGAGGATATCTCTGCAGGGATATTTTCTGCATAAAGCACTGCTGTGCAGTTGGCTGGACCTACAGCCCACCAGCTTCCTCCTTCCTCTCTGTACAGCAGCTTTCCAGAGAAAAGGAAGAATTGCTCCTGTGTGCCAGTTTTGGGCTGAAGTCAGGAGCCTGCCCCTGGAATCGGATAACAAAATTAATATCTTTGCTTTTGTCAGCTCAGCTTCTACTCTTTCCCCATTAACGACAATACCTGGTAGGGGATTATCTCATATTGGGTCTCTGGTTACCAGAGACAGTTTGGGATGTCTGCTAAAACAGAGAAGAGATATATAACTTGATGTTTGCTCATGTGTTTTGGGTTGTGCACCTATTCTCACTGACAAACAAATAAAACACGCATTTTATGGTTTAATGACCTATCACCCATTCTGTAGGGACTTACCCAGGGGTGCAGAAGTCACCTTGGGCTCACAATTTGTGTTATAACAAAAGTTTTATATTCCTCAAATTCTGCTCACTCTCTCATCCTTTCTACAGTGTCACTTCTTAGGCAAGCAAAGTGGGCAGGAGACATGCATTGATGAGCAAGGATCTCCTGGGAAAACTCAAACAGAAGAAGGAGGAACATAGCATGTGGGAAAAGGTACAGGCCATGTGGAAGGAATACAGAGACATTCTCAGAGTACGCAGGGATGTGATGAGGAAGGCCAAGGATCATTTGGAATTAAGTCTGACAAAGGATATCATGGACAACAAGAAGGGCTTCTTCAGATACATCAGTAACAAAAGGAGTAATAGGGAATATGTGGGCCTGCTGCTGAATGGGGTGGGTGCCCTGATGATGAAGGATACAGAGAAGACAGTGATACTGAATGCCTTTTTTTTTGCTTCAGTTTTCACTGGTAAGAGCAGTCCTCAGGAATCCCAGACCCTAGAGACAAGAGAGAAAGTCTGGAAAAAAGAAGTCTTTCCCTTTCTTGATGAGGAGGATTGGGTTAGAGATCATTTAGGCAAACTTGACACACACACATCCATGGGCCCTGATTGGATGCATGCATGAGTGCTGAGGGAGCTGGTAGATGTTATTTTTAGACCACTCTCCATCATATTTGAAAGGTCATGGAAAACAGGAGAGGTGCCTGAGGACTGGAAGAAAGCCAATGTCACTACAGTCTTCAAAAAAGGAAGAAGGAGGATCCAGGAAACTACAGGCCATCCAGCCTTACATACACCCCTGGAAAGGTGATGGAACAGCCCACATGGATGTCATCTCTCAGCATGTGCAGGAAAAGAAGGTGATCAGGAGTAGTCAGCATGGATTCACCAAGGGGAAATAATGCTTAATCAATCTGATAGCCTTCTATGATGGGATTACTGATTGGCTAGATGAGGGGAGAGCAGTGGATATTGTCTACCTTGATTTCAGCAAGGCTTTCCACACTGTTTCTCATAATGTCCTTGTAGGCAAGCTCAGGAAGCATGATAGTGAGGTGGATTGAGCACTGGCTTTAAGGCAGAGCTCAGGGCGTTGTGTTCAGTGACGTCTAGTTGGAGGCGTGTAGCTAGCTAGTACTGACCCCAGGGGTCAGTACTGGGTCCAGTGTTGTTCAACTTATTCATCAGTGACCTGAATGAAGAGACAGAGTGAACCCTCATCAAGTTTGCTGATGACACAAAACTGGGAAGAGTGGTTGATACCCCAGAGGGCTGTGCTGCCATTCTGAGGGTCCTGGACAGGCTGAAGAATTGGGTAGGGAGGAGCCCAGAAGTTCAACAAGGGCAAACACCTGGGGAGGAATAACACCATGCAACAGCAGAGGTTGGGGCCATCTGCTGGAAAGCAGTTCTGCAGAAAATGGCCTGGGAGTCTTTGCGGACAGCAGATAAAACACGAACCAGCAATGTGCCCTTGTGGCCAGGAAGGCAAATGGTATCCTGGGGTGCATTAGGAAGACCATTTACAGCAGATCAAGGGAGATGATCCTCCCCCTCTACTCAGCCCTGGTGAGGCCACATTTGGAGTACTTTGTCCAGTTCTGGGCTTCCCAGTACAAGAGGAGCATGGAGCTACTGGAGAGAGTCCAGAAAATGGATACTAAAATAATTAAGCATCTCTCGCAAGAGGAAAAGTTGAGGGGAGCTGTGCCCATTTGGTTTGGAGAAGAGAAGTCTGAGAAGGGATCTTATCAGCGTGTTATAAACATCTGAAAGGAGGGTGTCAAGAGTATGGGGACAAATTCTTTTCAGTGGTGCCCAGTGACAGGGCAGGAGGCAACAGGCACAAGCTGAAACACAGGAAGTTCCATTGGAATATGAGAAAACACTTTACTGTGAGTGTGGCAGAGCACTGGCACAGGTTGCCCAGAGAGGCTGTGGAGTCTCTGGTGAGATTCAAACCCTGTCTGGATGCCATCCTGCACAATGAGCTGTAGGTGATCCTGCTTGGGAAGGGGGCTAGACTAGATGATCTTCAGAAGTCCCTTCCAATCTTGGCCATTCTGTGATTTTGTGATCTGAAAATATTCTGCTGACTTCTGCGGAAGTTATACTGGTCATACCCCTAGCTACTATGTACATATGTGTGAACTATTTATTAATAGTTAAGGTATCAACATATAGGGCTCAAGCAGTGTTTCTACCTTTTATAAGACAGATCCATTAGAGCAACTTTAAAAATAACACTTCAGAAAAATATTTTTAAGACATACTGCACTATGGAACTGTTGCTGTATTTCACAGAATGCTAAACAGATTTCTGTGTTGAACTGTGCACAGCACAACTCAAGTCCTCTATAATTGTAAAGCCTCTGGGATTTTTAAGAAGAAAGGAACTACAAACAAACAAAATCCAACACCACAGAAAAACCCTTAGCTCTCAGAACACCTTAAAACAATTTAAAATTGATTTTATCTTTAGTTGTATCTTACCTCTTTGTCTGAATCTCTGTAACGTGTCTTGTAAATTCATATAGACTGCTTGTGTGATAAATAATTCAGGTTAACAAAATCCAGGCTATCACAAGCAAGACACTCCATTTGTTAAGGCTGGATGTTGAAAAAACATAGACTAAATTTGCCAGTCATTTGAACAAAAACTAATACAATTACTGAGAACTGGTTTTCATCCTAAAGTCTTCATTTATGTCACCTCAAATATAAACTAGGACCATATTAGGAAAAATAAAAAGCTAAAAAAAAAATTGTTTTTTAAAATTGATTTCAAAAGACAGCCTGTTGAAGTTACTAACAGCTAATGCATTATAATCATGTGGTACTATGTGACCAAGATAGTACTATTTACAGAAATTCAGTGTCTCCTTTTTATTTTAACTAGAAGGTTCAAAATCAGTCCACATCATTCCTTCAAGTTCTATGTTAATATCCGCATTGGTGAGTACTAAGCATGGACCACACATTTTAATATTCTCTAACAGAATCCAGCTCCATAATGAAATACTCAGAGAGGCAGCTCACATCCTTTTATTGCACTTTGTGAGTTAACTGATGGAGTGTAAATGCAGCTGAAGTATAAATGACCATAAATATTTTGAGTACTTTTAATTATAGTGAAAATTAAAAATAAATAAATAAATAAACAAATAAATCGCAGTAAGGGTAAACCTGAACAATCACATTGAGACATCATTTTGTATTTTATGAAACATAATACTTCATGAAATACTACCATAAGGGACCTAAAGATCTGGAGTGTAGAATTTGAGGGAGTGAGCAAATAACTTTGTGGTGCTTACTGCCTGTGGGGTTAAATCACAACAGTTCATTTTAGTGCCTAAAGTGGGGCCTAAATTGTTGAGGTAGCAGATAATAATCTGACCAGAGTGTATTAAAATATTTGTTATAAGCATTATATATGTTTTATAGTTCCTGGTCACAATGTTGATTTTTTTCATTCACGTTGTTTTATGTGCTTTCAAGGTTGATTTTCTTAATTCCTTTCTTGTTGTTTAACATTTTGGGGGGCAGGCCTAAGTTTGTTTACAGTTTTGCCAGTTTGTAGGTAACATGCATTCATATTACACTAACTGTGAACTTAATCCAGTATTTGTACTCTGTATGGCCAACATTTTTGCACCTCAGGAACCTTACTATGGAAATTATTAACAAGCACAGTCTTTAGGTAAGTTAAAATATTTTTTGAAAATTTTGAATATTCTTGGGTTGTTCAAACTAGCATGATCTTACTGTTACACCTCCTACACGAGTTTCCAGTTTTGTCTTTAGTTAGAGAACTATTTAAAGATATCACCCATAAATCTGCCTGTAGCCAGGATTACTATGAGTGGCAAGGTATGTGGGAAGATATAGGCAGGTATTTATCATGATTGTCAGCTCCAATGGTTTTGGAATTCACTCCTGAGCAAATGGGGAATCCTAAAAGCCCTGTAGAAGGATTTAAAAAAGATACGCCACAATCCTGGCAACGGTAGAGATTTATAGTTTGCTGCACTGTGCTGCACTTGTGCCTGTGCCTATTCAACACTGTTCAACACTGTCCAACACCTTCAACACCTCATTCGTTAAGGCAATCGGCTCTGGGGCAGATGCGTTCTGCAGCTGAGCAGAGGATTGCAGGGGGCAGGGGTTTCCCTTCATTGAAGCCTTCATTGAGGCCACTCAAGGCAGCTGCCATGACCCAGCAGCCTTCACAAGGGTGAATCCCTGTCTCTGAGCAGAGCAGGAGGAGTCATCTCCCCCTTTGCCTCTGTAGTGTCCCTGTGCAACAGATATGATGTTCTAGGGCAGGAGAGAGGAGACTCCAGGAGAACTAGTAAAGACCTCAGAAAGGCCAACCACACAAAGTTGGCTCAGTCTCCCATCAGCATCGAATTCAGTGACAATAAAAACAAGTGTGTTAGTCGTTGGTGACTCTTTTCTGAGAGACACTGAGGCACTTATTTGTTGTCTGAACAATCTCTCCAGAGAGGTTTGCTGCCTGCCTGGGGCCCATATTCATAGTATTATGAAGAGGTTGTCAAGTTTAGAGAGTCCCGAAGACTACCACCCCTTTCTACTTTTTCATGTACAACCAAACAATGCTGCAACAAGGAGACTCCAAAATATCAAAAAGGACTTTATGTGCTTTGGAAAGATGTTGAAGGAGTTGGGAGTGCAGAGTGTTCTCCTCTGTCCTCTCAGTGGGTGACTGGGACCCAGGATGAAGGAGATGGATGGACCAAGTGAGTGATTGGCTGTGAGGTTTGTACCATGCTCAAGGTTTTGGGTTCTATGATTTTGGATGCACTTTTAACACACTGGGCATGCTGACATGGGATGGAGCACAGCTGACCAGGTGGGGCAAGAGTGTTCTGGACAGCAAGCTGTCTGGGCTTATTAGTAGGGCTTTAAACTAGATATGCTGGGGGAGGGGGATGCACCTCTGAGTGAAGAGAACATGCCTGAGAACATTGTCACTGTAAGTAATAACAGGGAAATACTTGTGAACTGTCTCAATGCAATCAGGAAGGGTTCCTCTGAAAATATGATGCGACCAACAGCCCAGCTGAAGTGCCTCTACACCAACACATGCGGCATGGGAAACAAGCAAGATGAGTTGGAAACCATGGTGCAATTAGAAAAATAAAACCAGATTACTATCACAGAAACATGGTGGGACTGATCACTTAACTGGAACAGAGAGCTCCAAGCTCTTCAGAAGAGATAGGCAGGGAAGGAGTGGAGAGGGTGTAGCCCTCTACATTACAGAAGGGGTTGATTGTGAAGAGATGCCTATGAGAAACAGCCATCAACAGGTTGAGAGCTCGTGGGTGAAAGTTAAGGACCACACCAATAAAGGACAGCTTGTATTTGGGGTCTACTAAAGGCTACCTGATCAAGGGGAACCTGTAGATGAGGCATTCTTTCTTCAGCTACAAGTGTCATGCTTGCACGCTCTAATCCTAATGGGAACTTTAACCACATGGATATCTGCTGGGAAAACTACACAGCAGGCTGTAAGAAATCCATGAGATTCCTAGAATGGGTTGAGGATAACTTTCTAATCCAGGTATTAGACAAACCAACCAGAGGAGAAGAGTTACTGGAACTGGTGCTGACCAATGCAGAAGAGCTCATTAAAGAGGTCAAGATTGGAGGCAGTCTGGGCTGCAGTGACTACGCTCTGGTAAAGTTTGTGATCTTGAGGAATACAGGCCTGGCAAACAACAAAGTCAGGACCCTGAACATCTGAAGAGTGAACTTCAAGCTATTTAAAAGCTTAGTGGACTAGATCCCTTGGAACACTGTCCTTAGGAACCGAAAAGAGCTGGAAACTCTTTAAGGATGTTTTCTTTAGAGCACAAGAGCTCTCTATTCCCCTCTGTAAGACAGCAGACAGGAGGTCAGACAACCAGGATGGCTGAGCAAGGACCTGCTGGTCAAACTGAGGTGGAAGAACGAAATGCACAGGCAGTGGAATCAGGGACACATGGTCTGGGAAGAGTGCAAGGATGCAGTCCACACGTGCAGGGATGGGACCAGGAAAACCAAGGCACAGATGGAACTGAGCTTGGTGGGGGATGCAGAGAATAACAGGAAGGGATTCTATAGATACATTTCTCAGAAAAGAAAGGCCACGGAGAGTGTACCCCCTCTGATGGATGAGAAGGGTGAACTGGTAACAACAGACATGGAGGAGGCTGTACTCAGCAACTTCCTTGCCTCAGTCTTCACTACCAGTCAGGCTTTGCAATTCTTTTGCTTCCCTGAGCCTGTAGATGAAGACCGGTGAAGCAAAGTCCCTCCGACTTAAGCAAAGAACAGGTTCAAGACCACCTCATGAAACTAAACAAGTACAACTCTATGGGGCCTGATGACATGCATCCCAGTGTCCTGAAGGAATTGACTAATGTAGTTGCCAAGCCTCTCTCCATCATATTTGAACAGTCATGGCAGACAGGCAAAGTCCCTAGTGACTTGGAAAAGGGAAACATCACTCCCATTTTAAAAGAAGTACAGAAAGGATGACCCGGGGAACTACAGACTGCTGAGCCTCACTTCTGTGTCTGGGAAGATCATGGAACAGATCCTCTTGTAAGCAATGTCAAGGCACAGGCAAGACAAAGAGTTGATCTGAGACAACCAGCATGGCTTCACCAAGGGCAAATCATGCCTGACCAATCTGGTGGCCTTCTATGATGGAGTGACTGCATCAGTTGACAAGGGAATACTAACCGATGTCAACTACATGGCCCTCTGTAAGGTCTTTGACATGGTCCCACATGACTGGGACTCCTGGTCTCCAACTTCAAGAGATAAGGATTTTGTGAAATGTGTTCTTCAGATTCGTGTCAATATGGAACAATGCTAGGGCCGCATGGTATGATGAATGTGATCTTCTGTCATACATACCCTTGTATAACCACAAGTCTAAGAAAAACAGAGTGGTTGATGTATATAGTTCTTGTATCTTGCAAAGGAACGTTTTAGCAATTCATGTCAATAGAGAGCTTGAAGGGAAATGTATTTGTAGGCTTTTCCTTGAAGTCTCTGATATCTGGGGGGGGTGTTCAGAATAACTGCTAACTATTATGACTATTGCATGGGACACTATGCAAGTCTCTGATATCTGGCCAGGAGATTAAGGAGGTGGGGAAAGCTGAAGAACGACTAAAGGACAAAGCTTACAGGGGATGCTGCACAAGTCTCTGACATACAACTAAGTTGGACAAAGGAGAAGGACAAGAGGGAGGAAGACTATGAGCCTTCAGCACGAGAGACCCTCAGAGACCCCCAGAGGGACCACCGGAGACTGATACGCATGTTCCAGTAGGAGGATTTGGATTCCGGAAACTAATTATAATAACCCTTTTTTTTTTTAGAAGTAGTAATGAATATGTATTAGCCTAGGAGCATAAAAATCAGCTGCTTGATGTAACTGGTGTGTGTCTTGGTGGAGCAGAGACTCCCGGTGCACCAAGTGCTCTTTGCTTACCTCTATTCCTTTAATAAATTGTAAACTTTGATTATAGTCCAATTTTGAAGACTGAGCCATTTATAACAACTTGATGGGTGGACCATTCAGTGTATAAGGAGTTGGCTTGAAGTTTGCACCCAGAGAGTGGTGGTCAATCGCTGTATGTCCAGGTGGAGGCTGTTGTTGAGTGGTGTCCGTCAGGGGCCTGTCATAGGAGCAGTACTGTTTAATATTTTATCAATGACATAGAGAACGGGATTGAGTGCATCCTTAGCAAGTTTTCAGCTGACACCAACCTGAGTGATGTGATTGGTGCAATAGAAGGAAGGGATGCTATCCAAAGGGACCTGGACAAGCTTGAGAATGGGTCCAAGTGAACCTAATGATGTTCAACAAATACATGTGCAAGGTGCTGCACCTGGATTGGGACAATCCCCAGCGTGAGTACAGACTGGGAGAAGAATTCACTGAAAGTAGTCCTGCAGAGAAGGATGTGGGGGTTCCAGTGATGAAAAGCTCAACATGAGCCAGCAGTGTGCACTTGCAGCCCAGAAGGACAGCTGCATCCTGGGCTGCATCAACAGAGGTGTGAACAACAGGTTGAAGGAAGAGATTGACCCCTCTGCTCTGCTCTGCCCTTTTGAGGCCCCACTTGGAGTAATGTGTGCAGGTCTGTGGCCCTCAGCACAAGAAGGATGTTGATCTGTTAGAAAGGATCCAGAAGAGGGACATGAAGATGTTCAAAAAGCTGGAGCAGCTCTCCTATGAAGAAAGGCTGGGAAAGCTGGTGAGGTTCAGAAGAGAAGGCCCTAGGATGAGCTCGCTGCAGCTTTTCAGTACTTAAAGAAGACATATAAAAAAGATGGGGAGCAGCTCTTTGCTCAATCAGATAATGACAGGAGAAGGGGGAATGGTTTTAAACTAAAAGAGGGGAGATTGATTAGAAGTTAGGAGGAAATTCTTCACTCTGAGGGTGATGAGGCACTGGAACAAGTTTCCCAGAGAGGCTGTGGATGTCCCATCCCTGGGGGTGCTCAAGACCCAGTTAGATGAGGCTCTGAGCAACCTGATCTAGTGGGTGGCATCTCTGCCTCTGGCAGGGGGTATGGAACAAGATGATCTTTAAGGTCCCTTCCAATGCAAGCCATTCTATGATTTTATGATTCTATGATTCTATGAATCTATGATTGATTCTATGACTCTATGATTCTATTATCCTATGAAAATGCCTCTGGATCTTATCCAAGCCCTGTGACAGCCCCTAGAGCATTTCCAAACCCTGCAACAGGCACTGCAGCTGAACCAGAGAACCAACTCATGCCATTATCGGTTGCTCCTCTACATATGATGAAACAATGGGTGTGAAAGTCAGCTTTTTAGTAAGGAAAGGAATTCCTACTAACAGGGGGAAGGAGGATGAAGAGGATGATGAAGACTGCTCAGAAGTAAGGCCAGAAGTGAGACCAGGAGGAGGAAAAGGCAGATCTTAGGGAAGGATATCCTTCAAGGAAGAAGTTGTATGTCACCCAGGCAAGTGGACCACCATGGAGAAGGGGTATCCAGTACCTGAGGGAATTAACTGTGCTGGAGGTGACTTTTGGAGATCTAGGTAATGGCCAGATATCCAAAGATCAAGATGAAATCAAGTGTATGCAACCCATGAGGTGGAAGTTTCTTCAGAGTGCCTCATTGTCATATACCAACTCATTTTCAGTAATGACCTGAGAAGGAGAGGGACTGTGGTGGTTTCATTTTACTATGCAGCTAAGCTCCACCACAACTACTGCCTCACTCTCCTTCATCAAAGAAAAAAAATAAGAAAATATGATGGAAAAGCTCAAGTGTTGAGATAAGGACAGAGAGATCACTCACCAATTACCATTTTAGGCAAAACAGGCTCATCATAGGGAGATTAACATAATTTATTGCTTATCATTAACAGACTAGAACAGTAGGAAACTAAAAGCAAACTAAAAACACCTTCCTCCCCCATCCACCCTGCTCCAGCCTGGGGTCCCTCCCACAGGATGCTGTCCTTCCCAAACTGATCCTGTGGGGGCTTCCCACAGGCAGCAGCTCTTTAAGAACTGCTACCACATGGCTCTGCACCACGGGGCCCATCCCCCAGGAGCAAACCACTCCAGCACGGGTCCCCCATGGGCAGCAGCTCCTTCCAGGTCCCCTGCTCCTGCATGGGCTCCTCTCCATGGGCTGCAGCTCCGGCCTGGGGCCTGCTCAGAGTAGGGTATGGGAGGTTGGGGGAGGGAGGATTCTCCATGGGCTGCAGCCTTCAGGTCAGATGCTCGTCTGTGGGATCCTCCACAGGCTGCAGCGTGGAGATCTTCTCAACCATGGGACCCATAGGCTGCAGGGGGACAGCTTGCTCCTCCAGGGGCTTCTCCACAGGCTGCAGGGGAACTTGTGCTGCATGCCTGGTGCACCTCCTGCCCTCCTTCTGCACTTACCTTGGGGTCTGCAGGCTTTCTTCTTGCACTCCCAGCTGCTGTTGTTCAGCACATTTTTTTTTTTTTTTCCCCTTTCTTAAATGTGCTCTCACAGAGTCACAACCAGTGTTACTCATTGGCTCAGTTCTGGTCAGCAACTTGGTCCTTTTGGATCCAGCTGAAACTGGCTCTAATCTAACACTGGGCAACTTCTAGACCTTTCTCACAGAAGCCACCCCTGCAGCCTCCTTGCTCTCAAACCCTTGCCACATGACTACTGAGGCAAAGTAAAAGGCTGAGGTTCTTAATACCTTCTTTACAGAATCACAGAATCACAGAATTTCCTAGGTTGGAAGAGACCTCAAGGTCATCGAGTCCAACCTCCAACCTAACGCTAACAGCCCTACACTAAACCATATCCCTAAGCTCTACAATCTGTCTTTATTATGACAGATTTAATAAAGTCTTTAATAAAGACAGATGTCTTACATCTGTCTTTATTAGCCAGACCAGTTATTCTTGGAGTACTCAGCCTGGAAGTCTAGGATGAGGACCATAACTCCTTCCCCCTTCCTTTCCCAGTTCAGATGGAAATGAAGTTTAACAAAGGTAAGTGCTGGGTCCTGCACCTGGGACGGGGCAACCCTGACTATACGTACAGACTGGGTGATGAGATGCTGGAGATCAGCCCCGCAGAGAGGGATCTGGGGATTGTGGTTGACAGCAAATTGAATGAGCCAGCAGTGTGCCCTGGCAGCCAGGAGGGCCAACTGCATCCGGGTATGCATCAAACATGGCATCGCTGGTCGGTAGAGGGAAGTGATTGTCCTGCTCTACGCTGCACTGGTCCGGCCTCACCTCAAGTACTGTGTGCAGTTCTGGGCACCACAGTACAAGAAGGACATTAAACTGTTGGAGAGTATCCAGAGGAAGGCAATGAAGATGGTGAAGGGCCTAGAGGGGAAGACATATGAGGAGCGGCTGAGGTCACTGGGCCTGTTCAGCCTGGAAAAGAGGAGGCTGAGAAGGGACCTTATCATGGTCTACAACTTTCTCGCAAGGGGGAGTGGAGAGGCAGGTGACCTATTCTCTGTAAACACCAGTGATAGGACCCGTGGGAATGGTGTTAAGCTGAGGCAGGGGAAGGCTGGACATCAGGAAGAGGTTCTTCACCGAGAGGGTGGTTGCACACGGGAACAGGCTCCCCAGTGAAGTAGTCACTGCACCAAGCATGTCTGAATTTAAGAAGTGATTGGACTGTGCACTTAGCCACATGGTCTAAGATTTTCACAGAATCACAGAATCACAGAATTTCTAGGTTGGAAGAGACCTCAAGGTCATCGAGTCCAACCTCCAACCTAACGCTAACAGCCCTCCACTAAACCATATCCCTAAGCTCTACATCTAAACGTCTTTTGAAGACTTCCAAGGATGGTGACTCCACCACTTCCCTGGGCAGCCTGTTCCAGTGCCTCACAACCCTTTCAGTGAAGAAGTTCTTCCTAACATCTAGCCTAAAACTCCCCTGGCTCAACTTAAACCCATTCCCCCTCGTCCTGTCACCAGGCACGTGGGAGAACAGGCCAACCCCCACCTCGCTACAGCCTCCCTTGAGGTACCTAAAAAGAGCGATAAGGTCGCCCCTGAGCCTCCTCTTCTCCAGGCTGAACAAGCCCAGCTCCCTCAGCCGCTCCTCGTAGGACTTGTTCTCCAGGCCCCTCACCAGCTTTGTCGCCCTTCTCTGCACCCGCTCAAGCACCTCGATGTCCTTCTTGTAGCGAGGGGCCCAAAACTGAACACAGTACTCGAGGTGCGGCCTCACCAGAGCTGAGTACAGGGGGACGATCACCTCCCTAGCCCTAGCCCACATTTTGGGTAGACTTGTGCTGTGTCAGGAGTTGGACTTGATTATCCTTATTTGTCCCTTCCACTTGGGACATTCTATGATTCTATGATTCTATGAAACAGTTATAGACCTGCTGCTCCACCTGGACTGTCACAAGTCCATGGGGCAAGATGGGATCTAACTGAGGGTGCTGAGGGAGTTAACAGGTACGATTGCTAGGCCACTTTCAATCGACTATCAGTAGTCATGGTCATCTGGAGAGGTCCCAGAGGGCTGGAGACTTGTTAATATGACGCCCATCCATAAGAAGGGTTGTAAGGAGGACCCGGGAACTACAGACTCATTAGCCTGACCTCAGTGCCAGGAAAGGTTATGGAGCAAATCATCTTGAATGCAATCATGCAGCACATGTGGGACAACCAAGTGATCAGACCCATTCAGCATGGATCGATGGGCAGAGGCGAATGGGATGAGGTTCAACATGGCTAAGTGCCAGGTCCTGCACTTTGGTCACAGCAACCCCCTGCAATGCTACAGGCTTGGGGCAGAGTGGCTGGAAAGCTGTGCAGAGGAAAAGGACCAAGGGGTGCTGATTGATGCTGACCTGAACATGAGCTGTCAGTGTGTGTGTGTGGTTAAGGGCACCCTGGCTTATAACAGGAATAGTGTAGCCAGCAGGAACAGGGAGGTGATCATCCCCTCGTATTCTGCTCTAGTGACGCCGCACCTCGTGTACTGTGTTCAGTTTTGGGTCCCTATAAGAAGGACATTGAGGCCCTGGAGCATGTCCAGAGAAAGGTTATGAAGCTGCTGAAGGGCCTGGAACATAAATCTTATGAGGAGCAGTAGAGGGAACTGGTGTTGTTTAATCTGGAGAACAGGAGGTTCAGGGGAAAACATATTGCTCTCTACAGCTACCTGAAAGGAAGATGTGGGGAGCTGGGGGTCAGCCTTTTCTCACAGATAAACAGTAATAGGACTAGAGGGAATGGCCTCAAGTTGTGCCAGGGGAGGCTTAGGTTAGAGATTAGGAGACATTTTTTCTTGAAAAGAGTAGACAGGCATTGGAACGAGTTGCCCAGGGAGGTGACAGTGTCACTGTCCCTGAGGGTGTTTAAGGAAAGGTTGGACATGGTGTTTAGGGACATGGTTTATTGGGTGACATTGATAATAGGGTAATGGTTAGACCAGATGATCTTGGAGGTCTTTTCCAACCCTAATGATTCTATGATTCTAAACCCAAGACAGGGATAAATGCTGAATAAATTGACTGCCCACATCTAGCAGTACAAAATCTCTCTTCTTTCCTACAGGCCTTCTTCTTGGCTGAGGAGAAAGAGGTCCAGCGAATCAGAGAGAATATATCTTTCACATAACCTATACAAGAAGGTATCTCAGCTAGTAGGAGTAAGAATTTATCTGACCAAAAGAGAGGAGATAGTGGGCACACATCACGGGCCACCCTGTGATTTCACCTGCACAACCACAGGGAGGATATAGAGAAGTGGGATGGAAAGTCTACCTTGAATCTAGAGGCATGGGTTTCAATGAAAAACAGTGGAAAAAGGCAAATCTTCCAGGAAAATGGATGCTCCAGTTTCTAGTGGGCAGTTCTTCCGTTAGAGTAGGTGGGCTGATCTTATTTCTGACTTTAATGAAGGAATGTTTAACTCACATTTGCAAGAAGTGAGTAATGACTTTGAACACAATGATCAGGATTAGAGGGGTCCTAACTCCAGCCAGGTGGAAGAAAAGGAAAATTGGATGTTTTGAGTTTACAGAGAATGCATATTCCAAATTACAGTCTGATTAGCACAGAAGAAAAATGGTTTCAAATGGGGTCCTAAGTAACAAAAAACCTTTGAACAAATTAAATGGGAGATAGTGCATGCAGTAGCACTTGGGACAGTCCAAACAGGACAAGATGTAAAAAATGTGCTCTACACTGCAGCTAGGGAGAATGCAGCCTCTGGCAGAAAGCACCAGGGGAGACTCAAGGTCAACCTCTATCGTTTTGGGGTCAGGGATGCAGAGAATCAAACACCTTCTATATTCTAACTGAAACAGAGACAGTGTCAGCATAAGGGGTTTGAGCTGCTTCACATTTGGTTAGTGTGGAAGCACAGCTCCTCTTAACTCCTGCTGCTGTGCTGGATGTTCGAAGGAGGGGTTCCCTCTACATATCATGCACCTGATGCTATGTGGAGTAAGCAGGTCACACCAATCAGGCAATGGTGAATATACCAAATACCAAACCCCTGTCACACAGGGATCATGGACTGGCCAGAGGGTGGGCACTTTGGAATATCATCAGATGAAAAGGTAATGCATGCTGAAGAGGCCCCACTGCAAAATCAGAAGCAATATGTCCTGTTCACTGATAGGTCCTATTGTATTGTGGGAAAACATCAGAGATGGAGTGGAGACCAACGTGACAATTTGCAGGAACTGCTGAAGGAGGAGGTGAATCAAGACAATTTACAGAAGTAAAGGCCACCCATCTGGCTTTAGATATTTCTGAAAAAAAAAAAAAAATATGTGGCCAGTACTTTATCTCTACACTGACTCATGAATGGTGGTAAATGCCAAATGTTTGGGGTGGTTACAGCAGTGGAAGCAGAGCAACTGGCAAAGCAGAGGCAAACCCACCTGGGCTGCTGTACTGTGGCAAGACACTGCTACCAAGGTAGAGAACCTGGTTGTAACAGTATACCATGTGGTCACTAACAGAAGAGTCAGGCCACTGCAGAACATCGAAACAGCAGTAGATGGATCAGGCTGCTAGGATTGAAGTGGCTTAGGTGGAAGAGTGGTGTTCTTCAGGGGCTGGAACAGGGACAGGCACTGATTAACACCTTTGTCAGTGACGTGAACAGTTGGATCAAGTGCAACTCAGCAAGTGCACAACACCAGGTGCTGTGGTGTCATCAGTATTCTGGAGGGAAAGGTTGCCATCCAGACAGGCCTTGACAGGCTTAAGATGTGGGCTCCTTGTGAACCTCATGACCTTCAACAAGGTCAAATGCATGGTTCTACATCTGGTTCAGGGCAATCCCAAGCACAAATACTGGCTGTGCAGAGAATTTTTTGAGAGCAATCCTGAGGAGAAGGACCTTGGTGATGTTCATTGATGAGAAGCTCAACAAGAGCCAACAATGTGTGCATGCAACACACAAAGCTGATTGTATTCTGGGCTTCATCAAAAGAAGTGTGGCCAGCACGTTGAGGGAGGTACCCTCTACTCTGCTCTTGTGAGACCCCACCTGGAGTACTATGTTCAGCCGTGGGGCCCCAAAAGATCAGGAACATGTACTTATCAGAGTAAGTCCAGAGGAGGGCCATGAGGATGATCAAAGGGATGGAGCACCTCTCTTATGAAGACAGGCCGAGATAGTTGGGGTTGTTCAGCCTGGAAAAGGGAAGGCTCCAGAGAGACCAGTCTTCCAGTACCTAAAGGAAGCCTACATGAAAACTGGAGAGGGACTCCTTACCAGGGAGTACAGTGATAGGACAAGGAGTAATGGCTTTAAACTAAAAGAAGGTAGATTTATCCTAGATATTCAGAAGAAATTCGTTACTCAGAGGATGGTAAGGCATTGGAACAGATTGCCCAGAGAAGCTTTGAATGCCTATTCCTGGAAGCATTCAAGCACGCAGTCAAGGACTTTTTGGCTCTCACACTGCCCTGCCAGCAAGGATGCTGGGAGTGCACAAGAAGCAGGGAGGGGACAGAACCAGGACAGGTGACCCAAACTGACCAAAGGGGTGTTGCATACCATATGATATTATGCAGAACAATAAAGATTAGGAGAGGTACTTGGGGGAAAAGGGGGTGGGGGGAAGGGCGCATGGTTTGGCTGGCTGGACATCAGTGGGTGGTGACCAATTGCATTGTGCATCATCACTTTTGTATATTATTATTATTATTATTATTATTATTATTATTATTATTATCAGTTCCTTTTGTGTCCTTTTGTGTTCTGCGAAACTGTCTTTATCTCAACCCACAAGTTTTACTTTTTTTTTTTTTTTCCTCCCAATTCTCTTCCCCATCCCACTGCTTAGCTGACTGCTAGGCTAAACACAGACACACACACACACAAACATGTTGGAAAGGGATCTCTTTCCATGGGACAAATTCCAAGTTAATTCACAAACCTGGCCAATATCACCAAAGTTAATGGGGTTGAAAAGGGTGTAAGTTAAAACAGACATGGCCCTGTATGTTTCCAGATTTTCCTCTTGTGACTTATCAGAGAAGGAAATGATTTGATTTTTTAAAAAACAAATTCTGACAGCTTGAGGTGGAAGTTAATGCCTTTTTTCCTGCCAAAATTTATATAATTTGCGGTGGAAAAATACATTTTATATGCTATGATGAATTGAAGTGCTCACTGGATGTTATACTGAAATGGAATTGTCTTCTCCAGATTGCTGTTGCAGTTAACATAATGATATATAACTGCACATTTTTTTTTTCCCTGATATGTATTTTCTTGCTTTCTGGCTATTACATAAACACCAAGTTTATTAATTATCTGCCAATGTGAAAATCCATGTACATTGATTGTCTTGCAATCATTGTTATCTATCTGGAGAAGAGGGACTTTGTATAATTGCTGCACAGTTACTTTGACTACTGTAAATACTCAAGTGTCCATACTCAAACTCTTAGTGTAGCTCTTGACCTAAATGCATGAAGTTTACTAAATATTTGGTATTTCCTCTGAAGATAATGGAAAATACTTCCAAGCTCAGCACTTTTAAAAACTGTGCCATCTGGCCTGATTGATTCTAATGCTTGAGGTGTATGTGACAGAAATATTTGTCAGAAACAAATGTGTGGCTTTTGCTTCTTCCTTTTTTTGACCAAAAATAAATAAATAAATAAATAAATAAAAGAAAATCTGTGCAAACATAAAAGACATGGAGTGACAAGGAGAAGTTCAGACACAGATGATAATGGAAGTATCATCTGTTTTTAACTATATCCAAAAAGTGAAGACTAATGTTTTCCATAATTCTCCCAGTCTTTTTAAACGTTCCTATATATTGACAAATCTTTTGTTCCCAGAACAATAAACATGCATAAGTGTAGACATTTATCCTTTTTAATATATTTGTGGACAGAAAGGAGTATATCTGACAATTTGTGGAAACATATTGGCACCTCAGTTTTGGGGAGGAAGGTGGAGGAAGAGGAGAAGACTGAGAAGTGCTGGAAGAAAAAACTTGGTGAAAAAATTGAAATAGAAAGTCAGATAATGGCACTGAGAAGCAAAGTTTTTAAATTCTTTCATTCCCTTTGGCAAGCAATTTTTATTTGCACATTCATCTTATTTTTTTTAATTTTAAATTTGAGTACTTAATTAAAGTCTTCAGAAATTTGAGTGAAACAGCTATTTACCTTCTTAATAGCCATATCCTTACACAAACAAACACTTTCTTTTGCTTTTGGCCTCCAAATATATCAGGCCTATGGTCTTTCAATTTTATTTTATTTTATTTTATTTTATTTTATTTTATTTTATTTTATTTTATTTTATTTTATTTTATTTTATTTTATTTTATTTTATTTTATTTTATTTTATTTTATTTTATTTTATTTTTATATATTTTGTTTGTTTGTTTGTTTTGTAAACAGGAAGCTTTGCTGAGCTATTATTAAAAAAAAAAACTAAAAATTGAACTGATCAATAAAGGTTGATTCAATTCAGTCGGTTCAGTCAGAACAGTCAATTCACCTGTTCCAATTACATGTTAATTTAATTACATATTGCTATTGCATTAGCTATACATGTTTTTGTGAATAAAGAAAGAAAGAAAGGTTAAATGTATGTTTAGAGTTGCTATACTGTTCTTTAACTGTCAAGTCTTATATAACTTTCTTGTTCTTAAGAATGGTAATTTGATATTTCACATACACGTGAAAATAGAATAGTGTATTTTCATTATGTTAGGATGGATGACAGTACAGGCTACTGAAAGAGAAACATATCTTGATAAAAGAAAACAACAACAACAACAAAACAAGAGTTACACTATATAGATTATCTTCCTAATTCTCTCACAGCATAGCTATGTAGTAGATATTGATGTTCACCAAGGCATAGCACTGTAAGAATTTTAATCTGTTTTCACTACTAGATTCAACATTCTCTTTCCTTTGAACTGTTTGAGAAACTCCAGTTCAAAATAAACATTCTTCAGGGATGAGAAAATTATTATTTTTTTGTGTGTGTGTGTGTGCTAATTTTCAAAAGTAATGAACAGGTGAAAAGAATCTCTTCCACAAAGTACCTGTAGACACAGACTTGGATAACCCTGAAACTTGAACCCCAATCTATTCAGTGGAAACTGGATGCTTCAGCTTTTTCAGTCTTGTGGGCCAAACTGTCCTAATCAAATTGATCTAAATATATATATTTCAGTGTTTATCTCAGCAACATAACTTGGCCATGCATTTGATGCCCCTGTTGGCCTGGGTGTGCGTGCATGTCTGTGTATATGTGTAGACATCATCAAAATAAAACCATCAAGGTCTTGTTGGTAAGAGAGAGAAAAAAGATGGTTACCTGTTAACGTTGCTTGGCTTTTAACCTGGATTAAATACACTTATAATTCACTGTGATATACTATAAATGATGGCAAAGGCTAATTACGGGGATAATTTCTGTTTATTTGCTCCATTCTAAAATTCACAAAAGGAAATAGCATTATTATTATTAACGTTTATATTTGTATTTATTTTCATTTTTATTATTTTTTTTTTCTGTGATGAAAGAAATGGCAACAGTGTCATCCTTAAAAAACAAACAAACAAACAAACAAGCAAACAAAAACATCACATGCCCTTCATTGTTAAGTGTGAAACCTCAATGACTGATGTACAATGCTACGTTTACTGCAGCTCTTTCCAAACCATAAGGTTGTTTAATTTAGACAAGAAAAGTACTTTGTAGTGCAGTGCATCCTGAACTATGAGGATATACATTCCAGTTGGATTTAACCTGTACATTATCCTGTACATTTTATGAGAGTAGATGTGTTCCAGAGTGGAACTGAATCTGCAGATTAGAGTATTTGATTTTGACAGGCCGAGACAGTTGGGGTTGTTCAGCCTGGAAAAAGGAAGGCTCCAGAGAGACCGGCCTTCCAGTACCTAAAGGAAGCCTACATGAAAACTGGAGAGGGACTCCTTACCAGGGAGTACAGTGACAGGACAAGGCTTTAAACTAAAAGAAGGTAGATTTATCCTAGATATTCAGAAGAAATTCTTTACTCAGAGGATGATAAGGCTTTGGAACAGGTTGTCCAGAGAATCTGTGGATGTCTCATCCCTGTAAGTGTTCAAGGCCCAGTTGGATGGGACTGTGAACAACCTGGTCTGGTGGTAGGTGTTCCCTGCCTATGGTAGCGGGTTTGGATTTAGATGATCTTTAAAATCTCTTGCAACCCAAATTATTCTATCATTCTATGAATCCATGAATTTCCATTCTTTTAAAAATTCTGTTTATAAATTGTTTGTGAATACATTATTTTATTTATTTATTTATTTATTTATTCAGAATTTAAGATGTTAATGGTACTCGTGTATTTATTTTTGTTTTTGTTTCACTTACTTGAAGAGCCCCCAGTGAAATCACCCAGGTTATCTGTAGCTGATCCCAACTAGGAAATAAAATTCTTCAAGAAACATAAAGGGTGGAATACTGTCAAATAACATCAACATCATCAACATCTACAGGTAGGAATAATTAATTGTCACTGAACACCCTCTTTTTTTTTTTTTTTTTTTTTTATAGTGGTACATAACATTTTATGTTATGTAGAGCTATATATAATTATGTAATTATTAACTACAACTAAATGAACCTAGTTCCATGTCATTCATAACACATTTGTCCAACCTCCTATTAAAGATTCCTAATGTCAGACACAGAACTTTTCTGGACAATTTATCCTAATAATTCACCATTCTTGCTGTTAGAAGATCCTTTCTTGCTTTACTTGGAGCTAAACAACCCTAAGTCATTCATTTTTTATTTTTATTTTTTCACTGTGAGCTTTCTGTAGCCCTTCTTCATCAGGTTGTTTTGTTTAGCGTTTTCATCATTTGGTTCTCACTAACTTCTAAGCATGAAATAGCAAAATGTACAAACAATGCAAGTGCACCTTTGCTGAGAATGCTGGAGGTAATTCTATTCATACAGTCTGTGTTCTTGCTAAAGCATCACAGAGTAACTTAGGCTTTTGCTGAAGCACTTTGGCTTGACCTACTCATACACAAATTCTGATATACTGTAGCTCTTAAATAATTTTCTCCACACTATCTTGTCAGTTATTGCAGACCCTGGCTAAGTCTGTGCCAAGTAGCTAATGAATTGGTAAGACTTCAATTTGTGAAGTTACTCTCAATAAATCCATAAAGGATAACTTCATGAACCAGATTCTGTTTTTCTGTAGGATTTTTTTTTTTTTTTTTAAGCACTTCACAGTTTAATTCCTTTCTCTGGCATATTTGTACTGTTATTTGCAAATTAAACAAGCATATTTTTACTACTATACCACACAAACCATTTATAGAATATTGAATAGGTCCAGATCCAGAACATGTTGCCCCTAACTCATCCAGTGTGTCTTTTTATTTTGATATTGTTAAGATTTTTCAAACATGTTGTAAAAATACATCAATTATTTAAGCAGACCAAACCTTCATAATTTGTTTGAGAAAATACTAAGAAAGATAACGTCTAATAATCTGAGTAGAGTCAGGAGATTTGTAACCACTTATTTTTCCTACCTGCTTATGTAAAAGGCCCACTACTCTTTGTTTGAGAAATTACAGTTTGTGACACCCCCAGTTTCTGTTGAAGCTGTGTCATGACTCATCTCCTGATATATTTAAAGTATTTGCCACAAAACCATTTAATTCTTCCCAAACTCCACTACCATCCTCCACCTAATGCCCCTGCATTTTCTGACTTCTGAAGCAGGAATGGTGAATGTGTAATTTAAATACTTCCCTTTATTATTTTTGAGAGATGGGAACACAGTTTATATTCTTCAAACTTCAAACCTTTTAGTCTTTGCACATTCTTGACAAAATCTTTAATAGCTTTAGTGAGAATCACACAGTTCACTAAAAATTATATGATAAAATTCATGAATATTTCCCAGATTATCTCAGTTTTTAACTCAGTGAATTCTGCCAGCTCTAGTTCATATGTCACAGAAGGAGGGTATATATGCATAGGTTTATCTTGAATTTCACAGGACTACCTCGTGAAAATTGTGTGGTACCAAATCAGATAGTGATTCTGCATTTACAAGAGCATCAGTAGAAATTGTTTTCAGTAGAATATTGGCTGACAGTAACATTTTGTCCCCTCTTTTCCTGCTTCCTGCTGCATATATAAAAACTACATAAACCTTTGAAAGACATACATTAAAAGATTAATTTAACAATATCTTAGTCTGTTCAGTGATTTTCTATTAACTGGGTAATTATAACTCATTCATTTTGTAGGAATATCACGGATAGTGTCATCAAAGTGACTACTAAAAGGATACTGAAAATATGGTATGAGATATATTCACAGCTGGAGGAGAGTAAGATAACTTGGATCTGAAAAACATATGAAAGATATGAGATAAAGCAAATGTTCACTACCTAAAAATATATTCTACACATATGCATGCAGACAGCTCATGTGTGGGTGTAATACCCACATAATAAATTTCAAAGCCACAATAAGTCTTGTATTTTTCTTGTACCCTAGACAGTCTAACATGTCCTCTGACCACTAATTCAGGTCTCCTAGGATTCATTTTGACATTCAAAATCCCTCTATATCCTCAAGCAGCTGTCACTCCTTAAATAAACTTTCTAGAGGAATGCTTCCTTTCCTGTATCAAAATTACATTGGACTGCACCCTGGTTGGACAAAACTTAGTCCTGGACCAGAAACAGATTTGACTTCCAGTGTTTGTAATTGCTCATGGCAAGTGCAGAATTTTATGTGTTTGGAAAGCTAACTATCACAGTTCTTCAAATAATATCAGTTCCATGAATATAAACACCTAAAGCAACACACAATGCTTTCAAAACCAATTTTCACCTTGTTAGTCTGTTTTTCCATACACAGCAAAACAAGTATCCAGTAGAGAAAACTAAAATCAAGTATTATTTGAAATGTATAGTTTTGCCTCTAATCATGGCAGAGTTCTCAGATCCGGATTATTTTCTGTTCTCCTTAGTTAATAAACACAAACTGTTTTAATTTTATTAATATTTTTGAGATATGTTGAACTGACATTTGATGTATTTCCTGTGTTTGATAGCAAGCTGTGGAATAAGTTTAAGAAAACCTGCTCTCCTTGGATATACTGAAAAAGTCTTATCTGCTAAACTAGCAGATAAACATAGTCAAACAGATACAGTAGAATTCCCTTTCTGACTCCATATAGATTAGTACATACTGTAATAATGCTCTTTCTGCAATTCAATTTAACCATTAACTACCTGCAAACGAAAGTAACCACCCTTTAAGCATTTCATTTCTATGTCAAAATGAAAGGAAATGAAAAACAAAACAAAACAAAACAAAACAACAACAACAACAAAAAAAAAACATAAACAAGTGTCAATTCCTCAGAACAGGAACCAAGAAAGGCAACAACAAAAACACAAAACAGTATATTTGGGCCTCTATTTTAACTGAAGGGTAGTGACAAACCTTGCTTGTGACGAGAGGAAAGGAAAAAGTTAGCCATCTGGAATACATAAATTAAGAGATATGTTATATTTATAGCTGCTTTTACCATGAGATGTCTGACTCAAACAACATAAGAATCACAACATTATCACAGAATCTCCTAGGTTGGAAGAGACCTCCAAGATCAACTAGTCCAACCTCTGACCTAACACTAACAAGTGCTCCACTAAGCCATATCACTAAGCTCTACATCTAAACATCTTTTAAAGACCTCCACGGATGGTGACTCAACCACTTCCCTGGGCAGCCTGTTCCAGTGCCTAACAACCCTTTCAGAAAAGACTTTATTCCTAATATCCAACCTAAACCTCCCCTGGCTCAACTTTAGCCCATTCCCCCTTGTCCCGTCACCAGGCACGTGGGAGAACAGACCAACCCCCACCTCACTACAGCCTCCTTTAAGATACTTGTAGAGAGCAAAAAGGTCACCCCTTAGAATCCTCTTCTCCAGGCTGGAAGATATACCATTCTCCATTATGGTGAAAGATATACCAGTACAATCAACTTAAGTGTTAAACTACAGATGTCAGATTGTAAATAAGGCTTACTGGTGCTCAACCTTGCAACACACTGATGTGGCTCTGAACAAACAGCATAAAATGTACTGTACAGTGGTAACCTTACTTTTTCAATTCATTAATGGCTTACACTAGTTTAAGAATTGTGCTAGAAGGCGGCATGAAGAGTCTGGTCCAGCCATGTTATTCTTGTTATCAGGATGATCTGTGCTATCCATATGATAATAACTATAGGTATCAATGCCTGAAATCATGCTAAGCAACTTGAAAACAAAATTGCATGAAGTTTCTGGCTGAGAGAGTTTGAATTTTGATGTTTTAATCATGCACATTTACAAGGGTACAGAAAGACATAATAATGTTTTGCATTTCATTAACATCTATTGTCCTTTTTTTCCCCTTCCCCTTCCCCTTCCCCTTCCCCTTCCCCTTCCCCTTCCCCTTCCCCTTCCCCTTCCCCTTCCCCTTCCCCTTCCCCTTCCCCTTCCCCTTCCCCTTCCCCTCCCCCTCCCCCTCCCCCTCCCCCTCCCCCTCCCCCTCCCCCTCCCCCTCCCCCTCCCCCTCCCCCTCCCCCTCCCCCTCCCCCTCCCCCTCCCCCTCCCCCTCCCCCTCCCCCTCCCCCTCCCCCTCCCCCTCCCCCTCCCCCTCCCCCTCCCCCTCTCCCTCCCCCTCCCCCTCCCCCTCCCCTCCCCTCCCCTTCCCACTCCCCTTTCCCTTTCCTTTCTCCTTTTCTTTTTTGTTGCTAAAAAACTTCTTTCTACAGTTTCAAAGCTGCTAAACATCTGAGCAATAAAACTTTTAATTCAACGGACTTGAACTCATCGTTCACAGTATAGGACTTCAAAGATGTGTTACAAGGCCTTCTGGTAAAAACAATATTTTACAGTTTTAGTATTTTTTTTTTCCTTGACCATCTCCTGGGGGTCTTCAGTGCTTCCATATTTTGAAATAGGATAAGGTTTTCAATGTGCTCTGTTCTGTATTTTGAGCTTGTATGCATCTATGTCTACTCTGATGGCATGAAGAACAGATTCTAAAATCATTGAATTGAACTTGTCCCTTGAAAAGTAAACATAGCAAGCAATAACAAAAAGCAATTAGCCCTGTTTCAGAATATACCCCCCAAACTGCTAATAATGATAATGCAGACATGAACTCTATTGTGCTTTACTCAAATAGAATATATATATGTCTCCAATGAATAGGCAAACTGAATGCTGAAAGTCTGTTTAAGAAAAATCATTAACATTATTTACATGGGTGAATATTCTGTCACTGGAAAACAGAAGTAAAAAGCTAATTTACAGTAACTTGAATGAATTTAAAACATAGATTTATTCACACTACTTGGAAACTTTTTCTTGTTCCAGAATATGACAGTAAGCGAATCAGATCACACAAGTATCTTTGTATTTTAGTGAACTTTTTCTCAGCAACTCTCATTAACCAGTGTGAATATGTGATCGACAAATCAGTAACTCTTGACACTGCATCTCCTGAGTATATATTTTCACATTCTATGGTTTCCCACAGATTTTTTTATTTTATTATTATTATTATTATTTTTTTTTCAGAAGACAAAATTCTTGTTGTATTCTCTCTTTCTCTCACTGTTAGGGTTTGCTAAATGATATCACATTTTTAGTAATGTTCTTAGATGCTCATTCATGTTTATGCACTTGGGAACTAGTTTTCTACCATTTACAGCCAAAGAGGATAAAAGGTCTCATACATCAAACAAAACTTTGAGCAACTGTTTTTCTGCCTTTCACAGTAACAATTTCTACAGAATAATATCAAACCTTTTTCATATTATTACTGAAATATAACAAATGCTAAGTAACCCAGACATTCCTGGGCATCTGGCGAATATCAGCAGTATAAACTTACTCTTTATTTTTAAAATAATTTATGTTTTTAATTCAATTATAATAAATCAGTTGTATCTTGCCTTTCGCTGTATCACTGTATGATGATATTAGAGGTTAATCACACTCAGCAGTTTATTTTGTCATTGTTGCTTAGTCATTTCCTGACTCACTGTCCACTGCCAATAAGAATTTGATGTGAAGAATGACTTGAGCAGATACTTATCCTTCAGCCTGCAAAAGTTTCTGAAACTTCCTTCTCAGTGTTTCTTTTCTATGAGACCTTTCTTTTCCTTTTCTCAAACTTTCTTACCAACTGCAAACAAATGCATTAGTTTTGGTTGCATAAATCACACGCATTCAAAGTGTGCAATTTCAGAGTTCACCTTAATTTGTCCCTTGGAAGTCAGTTCTGTAGCAACATCACCTCCTAAATTGCCATCCTCTTTTATTTTCTTTACCATTCAGAAAACTAGTAGTAAGCAAATCTTTTTGGTGGCACGTTGGAAATAAAAAAATCACACTTTCAGACAGAAGACAAACACACTGCAGATCATATGGCCACAGGATGTTTAGGTTATTCAGAACTCTGCAGGTTCTGAACACTTTTAGACAAACTCATGGATGAAAAAGTCAAGTGTCATGGTATCTGCTTAAAATTCTCTGTTACAGACCAGCCTTACAATGGGTAGTGTTACTCTAACACACTTACTATATATTCCATTTGTGTTCTGATTTGTCTATAAGCAAGTGTTTGATATTACCTGGTGTCAGAAACAGAATACTTTTTTCCAATTAATTATTTTGTCTGAAGTATGATAGCCTTTTTTTTTTTTTTTTACGATAGCCCGATTTCCTCACTTCAACATAGGCTTCTCCTTTGGCTATTTTTTATCATGTCCTAGATTGGATTTCTCATAATTAACCCTTTATGGTATTTTCCTTTGAAGTTTGTTGTTAACATTTTCAAAATATTACTTCTACACTTCAATATTATAGTGCACATATTTTTGTTCCACTGATTCACAGTTCATTTATTATTGTTGATTCTAATGTCAACAAATGCAATATCCCATTATAAGTAAATGGACCTCTTTTGATCAGATATTGTAACCTCTTCCCCAGACTTCTTTAATTTTAAAAGAATATTCACAGAAAAAAAAAAAAGAGATTAGATATGAAAACTCTCTCTCTTGCTATTATATAATAATAATAATAATAATAATAATAATAATAATAATAATAATAATAATAATTTTACTTTAACAACCAGTGCCTCTCTGTTCCCCTCTGTAATATATAATACATCAGATTACAGAGCTATCCTACGCATCTGAGGCTTAAATATGTCCTTGACAAAAATAGATCCCAGAACAAAATATTTGAAAACCAACGTGTCCCTTCTTCCATAGTGGATATATGTTGACAAGTACATTATGATCCATTTTGAAAAACAGCTCTTCAAATAGTTGTCAGTAAGATCTGTGTTTACACATTGCAATGAAGCTTTCTAGGCAGATAAGATTTACAATAGCAAACTGTCAAAGAAAAGAAGCCACCAGGTAAGCACAAATCTTTCAGAGTTTTCCATGGTCACGGGGAACATGAATTCAGGATTTCTGAAGCTCTTTCTCAATCTAGAGAAAGAGCACTTCATTCAAAAGACGGACAATTCTAAATGCAAGGTTTCTTAGGACTGAGGGAGTTGGTCCCTAAAGAAGCATAGACAAATATATTCTCTTAGATATAATACTGGTGATTACTGAAAGCTGAAGTTCTTTTGCTTTAGAAGTTACAGATGGATAATAAATGTATATTCTGAATATCTTGTTAGAAGCAGCATAGAAATTTTTCAGACTTTGAAAGAATATGAGTTAAGAGTGTTGAAATGTTGTTTGCATACATGTGCAATGCCAACTGGTGCTTGTGCTCTCCAATACTTTGTTACTTCAAATTAGCAGACTATTTAGCTCTGGAGACATGTTTAAATTGGATTTATGCTTTAATTACTCTTCAGGTTTACCCTCACACATTAACTCAAGTCACAGGTGCAACACTCAGTTTAAATGAGCATCTGTGGAACGAATCAGATCCCATCTTGTCTTTCTCTGCTCTGGCAAATCAACAGTATGGGCAAGTGCCAACTGCCAGTTCATCCCCTCTCTAAATAGTGAGTAATTTTCATGACTACTGGCATGGCAAAAATATGATCTCAGAGGACGAAGAGACAGAAAGTATGGATGTGAGGTATCAGTAGAAGTGTGTGATGACAGTTTTTAAAAATCTGCATGTATCTGTCCCTACACAAAGTGTACCCAAAAGCCCTGCTCTGATATGTGAGACTTTGATAACATCTGCCCATGCAGATAACACCTGTAGCATGCTATCTCCTCGTATGATTCCAGTACATGCAGAGAAAACAAGCAAAAGTTTTCATGGGGAAGGCTCACCTAAAACCTCTGGACTACACTTGCTTTCTTGTAATAGATAGGTATAACCCAAGGAGAAACAAAGAGGTACAGTTGAACATTGACAACTTTACATCCTAGTGAGAAGCGACATCCTTAGAAAAATTAATGAAGAATTAATGAAGGTAACAACAACTAATTCGCTTAAGTAATGTGGAAAGTCAAAGGGAGTAGCTTGGGACAATGTGATCTATGAGGCCATCAGTGGTTCATGCAGGCCATCTAAATTAGAAATAATGTATGTTGGTAATGGAAAGAAATAGAAACAGGGGTGCCTCAGTGAAAAAAGTCTATGGGTGTCATGCTCCTTGAAGACTGACCATACGTTTGAGGGCATGTGGAAGTCAGGTTGGACACCCAGGCTTGCCTGCACTGGGTGATCAGGGTCAGGGATAGGTTTTACTTAGTTATGTTGGCTATGGTGGAGATAGTGATATCAATAGGTGACTGGGATCTGAACAGAGCATGCATCTGTGTATATCTTTGAGTGATAGAATAGAAATAACAATTGGCTTTGTATACCCATGTGGCTTAGAAAATAAATTTTAGGTTTTATGCCTCTGAAACCTTTTCCTGCAGATTCCCTGGCCCAAATTCCTCTGTGACATTATCTGTCTGCATTTAAACATCTTTTAAATATTGTTCCATTTTAAACAGCAGAAGGTCATTGCAAAGTCAGATGAAAAATCAAGGACTGCCCTCATCAGAATTGGTTTTAATTTCAGCTATTTTACTACTCCCTTTAGCCAAAGTAAATATCCATAGTGGCCTTTACAGTTAAAAGCCTTTTTTTTTTTTTTTTTTTTTTTTTTTTTTTTTTTTTTTTTTTAACATCCTGCTTCTACATATACATGTACATATTTTTCTATTCCCTTGCTTGCATTTCAGCTTCTTCCTGAATAGTCAATAGTCTTCATTTCATAGAACTGTGATGGTAATAACAATAGCCAACAGAGTTGGGGCTAGTGAAATCACACATCTCAGTGTCTTCCTTCTCATGATCTTACTCTCTGAATTGCCAAAGTGAGCTCTGAAGTGTACAGCAGTTGGACTGCAACATCTAAGAATCCTCTGGGACTGTGAAGTCCAAGAGGCTTGACATATATGACTGTTAGATACAATTAAAGAATTGAAGCATTTGAACTGAAGGTGTTCACAGTCTACTTTCTCTCACAGACACAATCAAGCATAGCCTCATATGTTTGAACTAGTCTTCCAGAGCTAATTTTTATTTTATTTTATTTTATTTTATTTTATTTTATTTTATTTTATTTTATTTTATTTTATTTTATTTTATTTTATTTTATTTTATTTTATTTTATTTTATTTTATTTTATTTTATTTTATTTTATTTTATTTTATTTTTTATTTTATTTTATTTTATTTTATTTTATTTTATTTTATTTTATTTTATTTTATTTTATTTTATTTTATTTTATTTTTTCTTCCTTAAAAAGGTTTAACTATTCATCTTGGCAGCTGGAGAAAAAGAAGTTGTAGTACTAATCTAAATTAAATATGAGTGATAAACAGCATTTGCATTCTTTTTTTAAAGAGGCCAAGACATTATATCTCAGAGGAGTGAAATTCTTTGTTGGTCATCAAAACACAGAGGAAAGAATTGGAAATATTTCTGCTCACTCAATGCTAGTAGATCTGTTGATGTCTGAACCAAGACTATCCTTACTACATTTTCCCTGTCAACTAAGAGCAAAGCATTTGTTCTTTATACCATAGCAGTAAGCCAAGTGTAAGAGTCTCAGTACAATGAGACCATTAGGCATTAGGGATTTCTTTCAAATCTCACAGATGAAGTGCTAGGCTGAAAACAAAACCCCCACAATATGTGTACCCTTTGCTTTAAATCTGCATCCAAGGAACAGCCCTGATCTAATTTAGGATGAGCAAGTTACACAGAGATGGAGCCTTGCTACATCTCCAGAACAAGTAGGATGAAACACATTGTGTGCATCTAATTATGTCACTGGATGTCACTACAGCTTACCATGTGGGAAGTATATTATTTGTAGAGCAGGCAACGGAGAGTAGGAACTCTCCATATATTTTTCTTCTGTTTGTTTTGCTTTTTTTTTTTTTTTTTTTTTTTTTTTTTTTTTTTTTCCCCAGGAGTCACATTGTCCTTTTTTTCCTAAAACTGTGGACATAACTTCCAAATTTTTAATTTCCATATATTCCTTATCAGTTCCCCAGTATGTGTGCATGCTATTTCATAGACGCTGTAATTAAAGATGGTGAATAGTTATTACCTAGTCAGCATGAAACTTCCTCAGAGCTTGTTAGGAACATATTGGATATCTTCTGGGTCTTCCCGTCCCCGAGATAATTATCTCTAGTGTTCTTTGCTGCTTCTTCTCTTTGACCATCTACCACTGAGTCTCAATCTGAAGAGGACTGTAATGACATCAGCACTTTGCAAACATAGGAGATTAACAAAACCAGTTGCGTAGTTCAAAATGGTAAACGGCCTGTACATTACTGCAGGACAATAATTTTGTGCTCTGATCCAATGAAAGCAGCAAACTACTGCAGTTTTTATAGTTAATCTAACTAAAACAAAGCAAAATATAAGTTTTAGGAACAGCAAAGCGTTCTAGGGAAATGAGTAAACAGCAGTAGATGGAAATACTTATAAAATAAAAGGGAATTTATCAGTGTATAAAAATGAGTAAAGTAGCAAGGAAAAAGTAGAAAAATAAATGCATGAAATCTATGATTGAATGCCACCATTGCTAGAGATAATGTCATCCCCAGTTTCTCTGATCTTTCAGCTTTATTTTCTTAGGAAATAGGCAGGGGGAATGATGACTTTCTTGAGGCAGACACACTGAGTTCATTCCCCACCACATAATACAACAATTCATCTGTGCTGCTGTTTGCTGCTGTGTGACATTGTAGTCATGTTCCCTTCCCCCTCCCCCAGTTTCTTTCCTCTCTTATCACCTTGCTTAAACTTGAAGGAAGCAGGAAGTTCACCTATGTCATTTGCTGGGAGCTGAAATACTTTCTGTTTCTTAATGGTGGCAAGAATAGCTCCCAAGATCCAGCACTAGGTGTCTTGAGGCATTCTTGGTTAGTAAACGGAGATCGCAAGACTGGAATATATTATATCCGCTGCTGTCTCCTGGGCGTCATTTATAGATTCTCTGTCAACGCACATGGGTCCTCTATTACAATGAACAGTGTACTTAGTTTATAATTAGAAGTTAATCACAAATCTATAAAAGAAGTTTCCAAATATTGACAATGATTAAGAAAGTGAAATTTCCACATATATAGCTAATTAACTGCTAATTTGAAATTTGTGGAAGTGCATTCTTAAACCAACTTATAATACCTGTAACAGAAATTACTCTTTCTTACCTCTGTAGCAGAAATTACTCTTACCTTCAGATTCAGCAGTTGTTTGTATACCTGTTATGTCCTAAAGGAGATAAATGGGTCAAAATATAAAACTAGTGTTTTCAGTCATGTGCAGATCTGCTCTGAAAAGTGGCTTTGCTAAAATGGCAGCTTTCTATAAAAAATATAATTTCCCTCTACGCATTCCAAGTTATCTTTCCACACTACCTTTAGCTTTCTGGGGTGGCAGGGAACACAACAGAAAGGAAGAACAATGAAACATACAGTATCCACCATAAAAACATAAGAAAAAAAAATCCAAGTGTTTGCTGACATTTCTCTCTCTCTCTCTCTTTGACCCTCTTGATGCTCGTCTTACCCATAGAACATTAGAGCATGTACAACCACACGACAAAGTGATTTACACATCTCTTAAATTGTCATTATTTATTTGCTTCATAATGTTATCCTACTGTCACTGACTAAAGCCCAACTATTTCAGACACTGTACAAACAAAACCAAAAGGATAGTTTCTGCCTAAAAAAAAAAAAAAAAAAAAAAAAAAAAAAATCTGGATAAATATAAAAAGATAAGAGGAACACAAGGAAGTAATAACAAGATGAAGATAAGTGGCAATAGTCACAGCAGATCTGCAGTGCAAAACTCTTTTTTTAGTGTTTTGTTGTTGTTCTGATGGGTGGGAAAAGACAAGAAAGTTTCAAGGCCATGTGTCTGAGCATGGCTGAAATGTGATGAGGAAACAGCATTACGAATGTTTATGGAAAAAGTCCTCCTGAATGTGAGGAACAGCTTGAAAAAAAAAGTCTGCAAATGTTTATTTCAAAGTGTAGTACCTGTAAAGTAAGAGATCTGGACAAGGCTGGATGAGATATGATCTACTGATACACATACCTCCTATCAGTAAGTTGGTAGGACACTGAGAATTACTGAACAGGAAGCAGACAATGCATGTTTGACACTGTAAAAAGAAGAGCCTGTGGAGCTATTGAAAAGAGAGAAATCGTCACTCCATTCCTAGGCAAATCGTTTCTCTCTGAGATTTAAAAAAAAAAAAAAAAAAAAAAAGCTATTAAATAGCAAAGTCTTCCAAGGGAGTGTGGTGTTTTTGTACTTGCCTGCTTCCTTCCTTTAATTCATGAATGGATCATGAAGTGGGCAGCAGCTTGGTGTCTGTTATTGGGTCTGAAGGCAAAAAATAACTATTTATAGGAGTGAAAAATAAGCAATGCCACCTTTTTTTTTTCTTCTTCTTTTTTTTTTTTTTTTTCTTTTTCCCTTCTTCTCTGAATGTGTGTGTGTGCATGTCCATATATTTTGTGTTTAGATATATGTGTGTGTGGGGATGGATGTGTATGCGTACACGTGTGTTTTTAACAGAGAAGTCTCTATTTATATTCAGGACTACCAGGATACACAATAAATGCATGGCACAAAGAATTTCAAAGATGCCAACCAGGAAGACAAATGAGTAACTCACATGGAAATATACACCCTGTTATATCCACTAATACCAAGTGAGCTCCTCATGATTAGCTCTATAATAGTGATAGACCATATGGCTTTATGAAAGGCAGGTCATGCCTGACGAACCTGATCTCCTTCTATGACAGAGTGACGCGCTGGGTGGATGAGGGAAAGGCTGTGGATGTGGTCTACCTTGACTTCAGCAAGGCTTTTGACACCGTCTCCCACAGCATTCTCCTCAAGAAACTGGCTGCTCTTGGCTTGGACTGGCGCACGCTTCGTTGGGTTAGAAACTGGCTGGATAGCCGGGCCCAAAGAGTCGTGGTGAATGGAGCCAAGTCCAGTTGGAGGCCAGTCACTAGTGGCGTCCCCCAGGGCTCGGTGCTGGGGCCGGTCCTCTTTAATATCTTCATCGATGATCTGGACGAGGGCATCGAGTGCACCCTCAGTAAGTTCGCAGATGACACCAAGTTAGGTGCGTGTGTCGATCTGCTTGAGGGTAGGAAAGCTCTGCAGGAGGATCTGGATAGGCTGCACCGATGGGCTGAGGTCAACTGCATGAAGTTTAACAAGGCCAAGTGCCGGGTCCTGCACCTGGGGCGCAATAACCCCAAGCAGAGCTACAGGCTGGGAGAGGAATGGTTGGAAAGCTGCCTGGCAGAGAAGGACCTGGGAGTGATGGTGGACAGTCGGCTGAATATGAGCCAGCAGTGTGCTCAGGTGGCCAAGAAGGCCAACGGCATCCTGGCTTGTATTAGGAACAGCGTGACCAGCAGGGCTAGGGAGGTGATCGTCCCCCTGTACTCAGCTCTGGTGAGGCCGCACCTCGAGTACTGTGTTCAGTTTTGGGCCCCTCGCTACAAGAAGGACATCGAGGTGCTTGAGCGGGTGCAGAGAAGGGCGACGAAGCTGGTGAGGGGCCTGGAGAACAAGTCCTACGAGGAGCGGCTGAGGGAGCTGGGCTTGTTCAGCCTGGAGAAGAGGAGGCTCAGGGGTGACCTTATTGCTCTTTACAGATACCTTAAAGGAGGCTGTAGAGAGGTGGGGGTTGGCCTGTTCTCCCACGTGCCTGGTGACAGGACGAGGGGGAATGGGCTTAAGTTGAGCCAGGGGAGTTTTAGGTTAGATGTTAGGAAGAACTTCTTTACAGAAAGGGTTGTGAGGCATTGGAACAGGCTGCCCAGGGAAGTGGTGGAGTCACCATCCCTGGAAGTCTTCAAAAGACGCTTAGATGTAGAGCTTAGGGATATGGTTTAGTGGAGGGCTGTTAGCGTTAGGTTGGAGGTTGGACTCGATGACCTTGAGGTCTCTTCCAACCTAGAAAATTCTGTGAATTTACCAAGATGTGAAAATACTATTATATGTACTCAAGTGCCAAACCATGTTATGGCCTGGCATACAACCATCTATAGATCTTTTTAGGAAGCTGGTCAAAATGAGGAAACAAATCACTGAACAATTTAGGTTGGCAGGGTGCCTCTGGAGGTTATCTTGTTCATCCCCCCACTCAAGCAGGAACACCCAGAGCAGGTTGCCCAGGACCATGTCCTGATGGCTTTTGAAGGTCTCCAAGAAGGCAGACTTGAAATCTACCATGGTAACCCATGCCAGTGCTTGGTCACCCTCACAACAAACAAGTGCTGCCTGATAGTTAGATGGAACCTGAACCTCTTCTAGTTTGTTCCCTGTTGTCCTGGCACTGGACACCACTGGAACTGTCTCCATCTTCTTTGTACCCTCCCTTCAGGTATTCAGAGAATCACAGAGTATCACACAGAATCACAGAATTTCTAGGTTGGAAGAGACCTCAAGATCATCAAGTCCAACCTCTGACCTAACACTAACAGTCCCCACTAAACCATATCCCTAAGCTCTACATCTAAACGTCTTTTAAAGACTTCCAGGGATGGTGACTCAACCACTTCCCTGGGCAGCCTGTTCCAATGTCTAACAAACCTTTCGGTAAAGAAGTCCTTCCTAACATCCAACCTAGAACTCCCCTGGCTCAACTTAAGCCCATTCCCCCTCGTCCTGTCACCAGGCATGTGGGAGAACAGACCAACCATCACCTCTCTACAGCCTCCTTTAAGGTATCTGTAGAGAGCAATAAGGTCGCCCCTGAGCCTCCTCTTCTCCAGGCTGAACAAGCCCAGCTCCCTCAGCTGCTCCTCGTAGGACTTGTTCTCCAGGCCCCTCACCAGCTTCGTTGCCCTTCTCTGGACTCGCTCGAGCACCTCGATGTCCTTCTTGTAGCGAGGGGCCCAAAACTGAACACAGTACTTGAGGTGCGGCCTCACCAGAGCTGAGTACAGGGGGACGATCACTTCCCTAGCCCTGCTGGTCACACTGTTTATTATGCAAGCCAGGATGCTGTTGCCCTTCTTGGCCACCTGAGCACACTGCTGGCTCATATTCAGCCGACTGTCCACCATCACTCCCAGGTCCTTCTCTGCCAGGCAGCTTTCCAACCATTCCTCTCCCAGCCTGTAGCTCTGCTTGGGGTTATTGCGCCCCAGTTGCAGGACCCGGCACTTGGCCTTGTTGAACTTCATGCAGTTGACCTCAGCCCATCGGTGCAGCCTGTCCAGGTCCTCCTGCAGAGCCTTCCTACCCTCAAGCAGATTGACACACGCACCTAACTTGGTGTCATCTGCGAACTTACTGAGGGTGCACTCAATGCCCTCATCCAGATCACTGATGAAGATATTAAAGAGGACTGGCCCCAGTACCGAGCCCTGGGGAATGCCACTAGTAACTGGCCTCCAGCTAGACTTGACTCCATTCACCACGACTCTTTGGGCCCGGCTATCCAGCCAGTTTCTAACCCAACGAAGCGTGCGCCAGTCCAAGCCCAGAGCAGCCAGTTTCTTGAGGAGAATGCTGTGGGAGACGGTGTCAAAAGCCTTGCTGAAGTCAAGGTAGACCACATACACAGTCTTTCCCTCATCCACCCAGCGCATCACTTTCTTATAGAAGGAGATCAGGTTCATCAAGCAGGACCTGCCTTTCATAAACCCATGCTGACTGGGCCTGATCGCCTGCTTGCCCTGGAAGTGCTGCATGATGACTCTCAAGAGAATCTGCTCCATGAGCTTCCCTGGCACTGAGGTCAAACTGACAGGCCTGTATTTTCCCGGGTCTGCCCTCCGACCCTTCTTGTAGATGGGCGTCATGTTTGCTAGCCACCAGTCAACTGGGACCTCCCCCGACAGCCAGATTCATACACCTTGGTGAGATCGTCCTGTACTGCATTTGGCTGGGATGGAGTTACCTTTTCCCAGGAAGTCCTTATGGTGTTGTGCTCGGCACTTGTAACTAGAACAGCCCTGATATCACACTGATGTTTTGTCTATTGCTGAGCAGTGCTGGCATAGCATCAAGACTCTCTTCAAACTCCCCCAGGGCCAGTGGGCTGGAGGTGGGCAAGAAGTGGGGAAGTGGGGAAGGGTCATTGCTAGGGCAGTTGGCCTAAACTGACCACAGTTACATCCCATCCCATATGATTTTCACTGAAAGGGTGGTGAGGCACTGGAACAGGCTGCCCAGGGAAGTGGTGGAGTCGCCATCCTTGGAAGTCTTCAAAAGACGTTTAGATGTAGAGCTTAGGGATATGGTTTAGTGGAGGGCTGTTAGCGTTAGGTCAGATGTTGGACTCGATGACCTTGAGGTCTCTTCCAACCTAGAAAATTCTGTGGTTCTGTGATTCTGTGATGTCACACTGGGTAATAAAAGCTGGGAAAGGCGGGGGGCTCCTGTTATGAAAACCTCTGTCCTCCTGAACAACCGCTACTCATACACTGAGGCCATGCTTCATAAAAAATGTCAGTGAGAGGTATAAAATAGATGCCTTTACTCTCTTTGCTTCCACACACCTTTTGATTGTTCTTGTGCATTTTTTTTTTTTTTTTTTTTTTTGCTTTTTTGATTATCCTTATCTCTGCATGTTAGCCTTTATTTATTTTTTTTCCATCATAGTTTCTCCCGTCCCTTTTCCTTTGAGGAAGGGAAGTGAGAGAGTGCTGTGGTGGAGCTTAGCTGGCCATTGGTGTGAAAACACTATGCTCCCTGAGCCCCCTCTTCTCCACAGTGAACAGTCCCCACTTTGTCAACTTTTCCTCAAAGGAGAGATGCTCTAGTCCCTTGGTCCTCTGAGTGGCCCCTTGTAATGTCTGTGTCTCTTGTGTCTTGGGGAGCCCAGAAGTGGGCAGAGAACTCCAAGTGTGGCCTCATCAGTGCAGAACAGAGAGAAGGTTCATCTCTCTTGTCCTGGTGGCAACACTTTCTCTAAATAAGCCAAGAATACAATTAGTTTTCTTAGTGGCAAGGGCACACTGCTGGTTTGTGTTCAACTGTGTGTCCACCAGAACCCTCAAGTCCTTTTCTTGCCTGTGTGCCTTCCTAGCTGCTCCAAGGATCTTTAATCTCACAGTTTCATGGTCACTGCAGCCAAGGCTGCCTTTGATATTCACATTCTTCACAAGCCCCTTCTGGCTGTAGAGAATGAGGTCCAGCTCTTCTCATTGACTCCTCTATCATTTGAATAAGGAATGTATCATCAACACATTCCAGGAATCTTGTGGATTGTCTGTGGTCTGCTGCGTTGTCCCTCAACGTATATTAGGGCAGTTGAATTTGTTCATGAGGACCAGGGCATGTGAAGTTGAGACCACTACTATGTGTTTGTAAAGGGTCTCATCTCCTTTTTCTACCTAGGCTGTCTCCCTGTAGCAGATACCCAATATAATGTCACCTTTTCCTGTACTCCCTTTAATCCCTAACTCATAAACTCTCAGTTGGCTCCTGATCCATTCCCAGTTAGAGCTCTATGTATTCCAGATGCTCTCTTACACGTTGGGAATATCCCCTTCCTTGTCTTCCCACCCTGTCCTTCCTATTGAGTCTGTTCCATTGCAACACATGAGTGAGGGTGTACTTTTAGGGTACCATGGGCCTATTCCATAATTGCTTGACCCGTGGGGAGAATGAGGTATACTTGTCAGATGTTGATTATCCCACTGTTGAAAAAAAGTGGGTTGCATGGGCCCCATATCCTGGCCCATTATCTGTTTTAATCATTTTTGGAACTCCTAATTTTGCAAAAGCTGACAGAAGGTGTTTACACACGTCCTTTTCTCCCACGTGAACAGACACAAAAATACAATCAGAAAAGGTATCATTTGAAATATTAACATAGCAAAGTTTTCCGAATTCTGGCAAGAGTTTAACAAACAAGCTTCTTTGAGCAGTTTGCTGAATTTTGCCGAACCTATCTTCATAATGCGATCAACGTCCCTGTTCCTGTCCTGGTACCCGTTCTGTTAGCCTGTCCCAATTTATTCCTTTTTTGTTTTTGTCCCTGTTCTGCTAGCCTGTCCTTGTTCCTGTTGTTCAGGTCCCTGTTCATTTTCTTTAGGTCCCTGTTCAGGTGCCATTTGTGGCGTAATGACCACAAGAACACTAGGGTTCTTCTAGGATCAATAACTGCTGCTACATTATTGATCACATAACTTCATTATATATATCTTCCTTATCGAGGACAGGCTCCCTTTTTATACCATTCACCCCACAGCAGTCCATTTCCCTAACCATTCATTGGTCAACAACTTTGCCCATCAACCGCAAACAACCAGCAACCCCCATGCCCCAATGGCCAGAGAATAGGCAACCTGAAAGGGCAAGGCATCTCCTGAATCACTCCTCTTTGTTCCCTCTAAACTCTTTACATTCCTGATGGCCTTATTGTTAAGAGTCTGATGTTATCACCAGCCGTGGGGCTTGTCAACCCCCATGGCCACATTCCCAGACACAATCACCAGACTAGAACTGTTACCCTTCATTCATTCTTCCAGTCTTCCAAAAAGAAAAAAAAAAAAAGATTGGAAGGTTCTGGAAGGTTGGGGCAAAGTTGGGATTTGTCCTCTTTGCTCATCTAAAGAAAAGTAGCTGAGCCATCATTTTTAATCTTTCTATCTTCACCGATATGACTTTCATAAAGATGTTTGATGTTTGTAGCAATAAAAACAATAAAAATAGTCAATACCATCATTTGGAGTTCATTAATTTATTCTCTAATGGCAATTTTCAGACTGCTGATCTCCTCAGAAGTACTTTGAGTAATTTACTTGCTTGGTTCGCATAATAGGAAATATCTGTTACAACTAGGCGACCTTCCCAACAGTGTCCTTTTACCCAGTGGGTAGAAATAATCCTAGACTCATAGATTGTTCTGGGTTGGATGAGACCTTAAAAATCCATCTGTCCATGTTATTATTCTAGGGTTCTTTGTCCATTTTTTCCTGCAATAATGAATACATAAATAAATAAATGAAATAAATAAAATAAATAAATAAAATAAGAAAAAAAAATCTGGAGACAGTGTTGCATTTCTCCTTCTTTTATCCTGATGAATGCATATGCATAATGTCAAGTTTTTTGCACAGTACAGATACTGTCTATCCATCCATCTGTCCATCTATCTATCTATTGCATATATCCATGTATAGCATATATCTATATTTGCTACCACTGTATAAATGTTTATTTGGATGCATCACTGAAGTGCAAGATCACTCCAGTAAGGCTCTGTTGAGCATTATTATATGTGATTTTCCCCTATCAGACTTTCATTAACTTCATGTTTTGCAGAGTAATCTCTGAGCCCAAAGTAAATCAGGTTACTCAGTAGCTTTGCTCCAATGTATCAGGTGCCCAAAATTTAGGACCTCAGTCTAAGCATGATGTACAATGTAATTTTTCCTCATTGGTGCCATTTTCTTTTTCCCATTTCAACTCTTTTCTTCTGGGATTTACTGTGGGGACTCAGTTGATCAGCATACATATATTTACTCTTCATTTGCTCTTTACAGTTTAAAATAAGTAATACATCTTCTTACTCTCCTTGCTTTTGGGAGGCTAAGAGGATACCAGAGAGATGAATATCTAAGTGCCTTTCATAATGGATCTAATGTACACCAGCAAGGAGGTGTCTTTTTGATAGATCAGAAAAAATGTTTGTACTAAACTGGACTAATTTTTTCCTTCCTGCCTATCTTTACTCAATGAAGTTGCTATCTCCTGACCTCTGAGAAAAATGTGTGCAACCATTTTCCCTTACTACACATTACCATTTCCTTCAAGTTATGATCAAAGGGTTTCTTTTCCCACATTGCAGATGAAGGCAGGCTGCCTCTTCAATCACTCATGCAGCTATATAGCTAACTTAAGAAGTGCCAACAATCACTTTTGTTTCCACCTCCCCAATCCCTTTACTCAAAGCTTTTCTTCAGGGCATGGAGCTAGGCTGAGTTTGAAATTGGCTTAGTTTAATATATTTTAAAACCAGATGAAAGTGTTTTCCATCCCTTCACCAATACCACAAAGGTTTAGCAATGGACGCCCCAAAATCCATCTCTATCTCTCTGGTTATCAGCAGAGGTGAAGTTGGGTGTTAACTATGAGTTGACCTCCATTCTTACTAGAAAGAAAGAACTGGCCAAAAATGGAGGTTTTAATAAAGGATTTTGTGAGTGAAGTAGGTGGGAAGCTTGAGGAAAAGGGAGGAGAATTTTCTTTCTACTTGTACTTCCCCAGAAGGTGTCCTGAATTTGCCCTTGCTTTGATTGATAATGTATTCCTCCAGCAGTACAACCCACCCTTCTGTTTCCCTTCATCTTACAGCTGCACATTGTGCTGATGGCTTGGGGGCCTTTCTTCGTATTACTGCAAAAGGGTTCTTATTCAGTATGCTGAAGATACTCTCCATTTGACAAATATTTCTTCTTTCTATTCTTTGCCCTAAGATATGCTGCGCTATTTGTCAGCATTAAACTGCATGTGCTTTCTTGTTTCTGCTCTGCCTGACTGCACTGTTACTTTGTTTATGCTACTATTGATTAGCCAAATTAGAAGTTGAGAGCTTTTTTATTTTTATTTTTTATTTATTTTATTTATTTATTTATTTATTTATTTATTTATTTATTTTAAAAAATCTTGCTAATAATGTTTTCTCAGTCTGGAAGTTTAGATAGTTGTGAAAGGCAGTGAAATCACCAGCATGTACTTTTTCTGCATACAGATATGTGGGTCTGCTACCATTAGATCTCATACACAGAGATACATATATGCTACTATTGATTAGCCAAATTAGAAGTTGAGAGCTTTTTTATTTTTATTTTTTATTTATTTATTTTTTTATTTATTTATTTTAAAAAATTTTGCTAATAATGTTTTCTCAGTCTGGAAGTTTAGATAGTTGTGAAAGGCAGTGAAATCACCAGCATGTACTTTTTCTGCATACAGATATGTGGGTCTGCTACCATTAGATCTCATACACAGAGATACATATATGGCTACACCTCGTAATGATTTGGAAAGGAAATGGCATCATGCATATAAATTCAGGAAATGAAGGTAGTGTTAGAAACAGATGACATGCTTGTTCACCTCAGCCTTTACTGAACAGGTGCTTCAGCATTGTCTTAAGGTCCTGAGGGAAGTGTTTAAATTTAATTCAGGAATAAAACCAAGCCCCCAACCGCTTGAGATGATTAAACATCCCAAGACTCTTTTTGTAAGGATAAGAGCATGACCTGATATCTTGGCCAAATTCCAGACAGTGAAATTACATTCTGCCATTGTGAAATATACCTGTCATTTGAATTGCAAAGCTATTCTGAATTCCCACTGAGAACTCCTGTTGAGTTTGCATGCTTTAAATGGTTGCCATGTCCACCACTTAGATACAGCATTTCTGGGGTTGGGCCTGTAAGTAAATCTATCTCCAGTGAGCACTGGAGGAGAAGGAACAATTTAAAGATTAAATACTCTCATTATTTCCTGAGGTAGCAATATTATTTTCTCAAAGTCTACCAATCCACCAATTACCTTTTTCTTATTCTTAGTAATGTTGGTTTCAGATTCCTCACAGGAAAGGAGGTAATTGAAAGATAGATTACAAAAGCAAGAAAGCAGTATAGAACTAAGCCAAAAAATAGTATGCATGTTAGGTATGGCATGCTGGCATTTTAAATGCTTGCTCCCAGGAGAAGAATGGCTATTGTGTAAGAATTTTCTTTTCTTACACAAGATGCACAATGTGCAATTTATACAATACTGGGAAAAGAAGCAACACTCATGTTATTCTTTTTAGTAATCAACTAACCCCTTGCCAGAGATTCAGAGCTTAAGGCATTTCCATTGCGTTGCTAAAAATAATAAAATAATCTGCCTTCACCCATTTGGACACAAGATAATATTCAACGGCTTTAACTAAGGAGGATTTCCATACACCAGACTCAATATAGTAATGAAAGTGTGTAGCTGGGTAGGCATCATTAAAACCATAGCCAAAGGAACCTTGGTCAGAAGTTTATTAGGAGCACACACAGTAGCTGTTAAGCCTGAAAATATAATAAAATAAAATAAAAATTAAAAATTAAAATAAATTACATATGTTTTCTCCTTCTAGCAGTGTTTTTGGTCACTACCTTCTGTCACTAGCAGACCTTCTGCCTTTGGGCTCAGTTCTTGCAGCTGCTTTCTTTGCCCTCATCTTCTCATTCAAACTTCTCATTTTCTGCTAAGGGCTGAAAAGGCTCCCTGTACTGTGAAGAACTGCTGTAAGGGCAATATGCTTAATCTGCTGCACCCCCCCCTCCCCCTCCCCCCCTTCCCTAGAAATTGTGAACATGAGCAGATCCCCAGGGTTTTGGAAAACATCCCCATCTGACCTTACACCACTTCTTTCTGCTTGTAGCTTCAAAGCCAAAGACAGCATTAGGCTTAGGTATCTAACTGTTACTTTTCATGCCTTACAGACAGCCTAGCTAGTATGGGTACAGGAAGTAGCAGAGATGTGCTAGGTATATTGCAACTAACCTATCTTTCTCCTTCACATCCCGAATAATCTGATTGCGTCTTAAACTGGAAATGCTGTAAGGGGGACAAAGCTTTTTAATGAAGGCACTACACTAAACTGTACATGCATTCCCTTAGACAAGAGTTGGTAGCATTCTGAGAGTCTTTTCTGAGCTGTAGAATCTTAGAACAGCTCAGGTTAGCTTTCTGAAATATCAATCGATTTTTCTCACTGTAAAAACTTTGTTTCTCATGTCAAGATGAAACCTCACCCGGTTCAACTTGTACCCATTATCCATTGGCTTCTCCATGTGGCTTCTTTTAAGGAGACAGCCTGTGTCTTTGTTGCCACTTTCTAAGTATTGTTATACAGGAATAATGAGCTGTCTGAGCCAGAGTGAAAAGTTCCAACTCCTCCATTCTTTCTTCACACAGGATATTCTCCAGCCCTCTGATCGTCTTCTTGGCCCTTGTTAGAACCCTCTCCAGTCTGTCCACATCTTTTTGTGGGGGACCAGCTGTGAGGACCAGAACTGGACACAGCACTCCAGATGTGTCCTGACAAGCACTGAGCAGAGTGGGATGATTACATATCTATCTTTGTTAGTAATAACACTGTGGATGCAGTCCAAGATCTGATTAACCTTCATTGATGTAGTGGTGCACTGCTGACCCATGTTCAGATCATTGTCCTTCATGACCCCCTGGTCCCGTTTAGCAAGACAGTTCCCTTACCACACAGATCCTAGCCCATACAGGGCTTATTGCTTGTGTCATTCTAGGTGCATGACCTTCCATTTGTCTTGGTTAAACTTCATGCTATTCTTGCTTGCTCACTCTTCCAGTCTGTCCAAGACTCTCTGTAAGACAGCTCTACCACCTGACATGTGCACTTCACCATCCAGTTAAGTGTCAACAGCAAACTTGGTAAGGGTGTTTTTGATCCCATTATCCAAATTACTTATAAAGACATTGAACAGTGTAATGCTCCATATCAATACCTGGAGGACACCACCTGTGACAGACTGCCAACCCGAGTAAAAATAATTGATGCACCCTTTGAGGGTTAGCCAATTTCCTACCCATCTCACAGACCACCCATCCAATATGCCACATTAGATGTTCCCCTCTCTCCTAGATATGCTTTTTTAAGGTCCCTTATAACTACTCTTTAAAATGGCCTCTGTGATCTCTCAAGGTTCTTTCTGAGATTGGGAAGAAAGGAATGTCTTTTCCTTGATGTGAGTACAATTTTGATGGGTCAACTGGAAGAGCTATTGTGCAGAATAAATATTTTTGATTTGCAGTGTTGCACTGCTGTGTGGAATCTCCAGATGTTACTTATTCTAGACCATGACATGCAAATAGGTGTATTTTTTTTTTTCTAAGGTTTACAAATTATTAATTTAAATGGAGTCATAACATTTCTTTGCAAACATGACTTTCCCAGTTGTTCTATGTCTTCCTTTCTTGGTCTCTCCCTATTCTTTTTCAAGTGTTAGGCTACCATATTAATTATAAAATGTAATGTCAAATATACAAAGGATTAGATAGAATAAAATCATGTATGTTCATAATTTATTCTGAATGATGCATTGTGTGTAGTTAGAACCATACCTCAAAGGTATAACACAATTTTTGTCTTCTGACTTTGTTATTTGGGAAGAGCAATATAATAGCAAACATTTAGGCCTTATGAATTCTCCACTGCAAGTTCATTTCTGTATTTCTTGCTAGTGTGACATTTATACTCAGTGCAGTATGTGCTGTTTGTGAATGTACATTCCTTCTGCATTATGCAGATATTTAAATTTGGAGGACTCTTGGTGTGTTTTAAGTTACATTGAAATTAAACTATTCTCTAAGTTAAGAAAACTGCTTCACTATTATATGGTAAAGATATGGTATCAGAAGTTTTGCTATGTTGATTTGCCATTTCTGAAGATACTTTTTTTTTTCCCACCCCAAAGATTAGAAACTAAAAGGAAGCAATGCAAAACACAATGCAAGACACAAGGAACGTAAGAGCAGGACCAGGTTGCCTATGTAACTCAAATCCTCATGAACAATTAGTCATGGAAAAGTAGATGAGGGCTACGACTGAAAAAGAAATCATGTTCATGGGCCCTGCATTTCATGGGGAATTTGATTCACCCCAATATATGCTGGAAAGATACTATAAAAGTGCATAAGCAATGCTTTGATAGCTGCTTCCTGACACAAGCAATCAAGGATCCAATGAGGGGAGATGGTCTGCTGGACTTCATACAAACAAGAAAGAACAGGTCAGGGATGCAAATGTCAGGGACTACCTTGGCTGTGGTGTTCATGAGATGATGTTAAGGATTCTGAAAGAAAGGAATAGAGCATATAGCAGGATCACAGCCCGGGCTGTAGGAGAACAAACCTCAGCCTCTTCAGAAATCTGTTTTGAAGAATACTTTGAGATACGGGCCTGGAGAAGAGGAGTCCAAAAGAACTGGTTGATTTTCATGGATCACCTCCTCCATTACCGGAAGAAAGCATGTGCCTATCTTCACGAAGGTCAAGAAGGAGGATCCCGAGAGACACATATCAATAAACCTAGTCTTGTATCCCATGGACAGAGGTATAGTAAATACTCTTTGAAAGCATTTCTCAACACACGAAGAATAAAAAGGTGACTGGGAGTAGTCATCAGGGATTTGAGAAGTGGAAATCATACCAGATCAACCTTATAGCCTTCTACAATTAGGTGACTCTTGGTGGATAAGAATAGACCACTGGATACTGTTGATCTTGTCTTTAGCAAGGCTTTAAGTCTGTCTTCCATTTCATTCTCGCCAATAAACTGATGAAAAATGAGACAGATACATGGACAATAAGTTTTACTCTCTAAGTATGAATTCCATTAAGATCAACAAGGATGAAAATTTTTTCAAAGTTTTTTATTGGTGGTAGGCAGACAGAAAGGAGACAGCAAGTGGATACCCACATCAATTGGGGTTGGGAACAGATGGACTTTAACGTTGCTTCGACCCCAACCCATTCTGTGATCATATGATTCTAATATTGTCAATGAGGTGGACTGAAAACTGGCAGAATTGACATTCTCAAAGTGTGATCAGTGATAAAAAATTCAGCTAGAGCCCAATTACCAGTTTTGCAAACCCAAAATCAATACGGGGATCAATACTGTTTAATATCTTCATTGATGACTTGAATGGGACAGTGTGTTCCTTCAGCAAGTTTGTGGGGGTTCAAACCTGACAAGAGTAATTGATAGGCCAGAAAGTTGTGCTACCACTCTGAGGCACCTGGACAAGCTGCAGAAATGTGCTGACAGCAAGCTCGTGAACTTTAAATAAGGCAAGTATAAAGCCCTATACCTTGGAAAGAATAATGCCACACTTCAGGAGACAATAGGGTCAACAAGCCTGTCAGAAAAGGATGTGGTCTTGGTGGATACCTAGTTGACAATGACCCAGTAAAGAACCTTTGTGAACAAAAAGACCAAGGGTATCATAGACTGCATTAAGCACAGCAGTGTGAGCAAGTCGAAGAAGGAGATTCTTCCCCTGTACTCAGGGGAAAACTATAAAACTTTACAATGCCCTCTCTATAAATTAACAAACAAATAAATAAAGAGGATTTTGTGTCAAAATATTTCACACATGAAAAAGAAAAATAAATAAGGGCAAGGTAGAAGGTAGAATGTTAGGCAGGGATGATGTCTATTTGAGGTCTGGCAGCTATATCCTAAATGAAATGCAGCAAATACAGCTGACCTCATAAAGACTTGGAAATCAAATTACTTTCAAAAATTAATCTGTGAAATAAACATGAGTGTCAGGATTTCCATATCTCATCTTCTCACTCTCTTCAATTTTACCTGCCTCCTATCCTTTGGGATGTTTAATCAATGGAAATTTTTAACATGCCAAGAATTTGTAAATGATAAAATGAAACTTTGTCAAAAATAATGTCAGATGGCAGGCCTACTGTGACACTCAGAGTGCATTAAAATGGAATGAAAGTAACATCAAATGATAGTGTCTGCAGGGAAGGGAGTGGATTTGTAACAATGTAACATAGAAAAGGACCTTTGATTTAATGAGGTTCAATTTCATAAAAGTGCAGGTCATGAAATTGGAATGTCATTGAAGCACTCAGACAGTTCTGCTCTTCCATCTTGCTGTTAAATCAGACATCTAATTAAGCATGGATACCGTCATGAATAACAACTGAAAGCACAACCTAGTGTGGTTGAGATCAAAACTGGGCCCAGAACTGAGCCATGAGTCTATTACTCTGCTTGCTGCTGATCACTTGCAACACATGCTTGTGTGGCCATACTGAACAGAGGTTATCTCGAGCTTTGTTTGATGTCAAAATTGTGCAGGAAAACTTTTTTATTGATGGTTGTTTTGAAGTGTAGATGATTCCACTAACATAGATAAGGTCTTTTACTGGAGTAAGAACTAGGCAATTAATATACACCATCCCTATATCCCTAAAACATCATATAGGAAATAATGATTTCTGCCTTTCCTCATGTTTGCAAGGGTTACAAAGATTTGTAGTTCTCCAAAATTCACTTTAATTGTTTCAGCTGCATTACCAACAATAAACATAAAATAAAAATAAAAATAAAAATAAAAATAAAAATAAAAATAAAAATAAATAAAAATAAAAATAAAAATAAAAAAACCTGTTTTGTTCCCACATGACAAAAGGGAGAGTGAGATTAAGAAAATGAGTAAAGGGGTAAGAATCATTTGCAGATTTATTTTTCTTTTTTTTTTTTTTTTTTTTTTTTTCGGACAGTAGCATGAGGGAAACTGGCTGCAAGGGAACTTGGAATTCTTGTAAGTTTCATAATAGGGAATACAGTGTGGAAGATGAGGTGTTTCAGGCAAATTGAGAAAATTGAGAAGCTACTAGTGTGCTGATTGAGTGGCTAGCACTAAGGGTTTTATTGTGTACTGAAACTTCTACCTGACATACAGTTACCTGAAGTAATTTTGGCTGTTAGCATCCTCTTGGAGTAAAGAGTATTTCTGGAAAGTTCTCTTAGTGTGGCCTCTCCTCAATTTTCTGCCTTGTTCGTGGTTTCCAAAATTATGTTAGAGCTTTTAGAAGACAGTTCTTCCTCAGTTTTTCCACAGCCTTTTCTGTCAAGAGCATATTTATTAAATGCTTGCTTTCTTGGAACATTATCTAAATCAAACATCTAAGAAGTTTTCTCTTCCTCAATAAACTTTTTCTCTACATAAATTAATTTCAGACCTAGGCAAATCCCAGAACACAGAGCTTCCTAGAGTTCCAGAGCAAGTGGTTATCAACAAATATATGAATGTCTCCTTAAAATTCAGTTAAATAGAGCAAAATATTCTTTGGAAGGAAGTATGCTTGTCTTTCTTGACTTCTACAGCAGTTATGTAGATATTCTCACTCATGATGATGGAGTCTCCCTTAAGCGTTTTAGTTTAGGTTAAACAGCTTTTCGAAACAGGGGTGTCTGTTTCAGAAGAAGAATTTGTTTTAAAATTCACATGAATGACCTTATTATCTTTTCAGTGATCTGTGGGATCAATCAGGAAAAAGAGACTGTGAGAACCACCTGTAAGAATCACCACTAGGTTTTTTCTTGGTCAAATCTAAGCACAGGCAAAACAAATCACACAGGAAAGCAGTTAACCAAGTATTAGTTAAAAAGATCAGACTTTACTGAGAAATAAAAGTATACAAAATCATACAGTCATGGCCTGTTCAATAAACTTCAAATTACTTATGTAGTGTAAATTCATAGAACCATAGAATCACAGAATCACAGAATTGTCTGGGTTGGAAGAGACCTCAAGATCATCGAGTCCAACCTCTGAATGGATTAGATTTGATAGAATAGATTGGATTTGAAGAGACCTTAAAGACGACCTTAAAGATCACATCATGCCAACCCCCCTGCCATAGGCAGGGACACCTCCCACTAGACCAGGTTGCTCAAAGCCCCATCCAACCTGGCTTAAACACTTTGAGGGATGGGGCATCCAGTGCTTCTCTGGGAAACTTGTTCCAGCGCCTCAAAACACTTTGAGTAAAGAATTTCTTTTGAATATCTAATTCCAATCTCCCTTCTTTTAGGTTGAAGTCATTACTCTTTGTCCTGTCACTACACTCCCTGATAAAGAGTCCCTCTCCATCTTTCCTGTAGGTGTTAGAAAGTTGTTACAAGGTCTCCCTGGAGCCTGCTCTTCTTCAGGCTGAGAAACCCTATCCAGCTCTCTCAGCCTTTCTTTGTAGGAGGTGTGCTCCAGACCCTTGCTCATCTTTGTGTCCATCCTCTGGACTGTAGGCCCCAGAGCTGAATGCAGGACTCCAGGTAGGGTCTCAGAAGAGCAGAGTAGAGGAGAAGAATCACATCCCTCCACACACTGGCCATGCTTCTTTTAATGCATACGCTCGGCTTTCTGGACTGCAAGTGCATGTGGCTGGCTCATGTTGGGCTTCTCATCAATCAACAACCCCAGGTGTTTCTCATCATGGCTGATTTCAATCCATTCTCCCACCAGCCTATAGTTGTCCTTGGGATTGTCCCAGTCCAGATGCAGGACCTTGCAATTGGCCATGTTGAGCTTCATGTAGTCTGCACAGGATGGCATTGTCTAGGTAGATAATATCAGTTGCTCTTCTCCTATCCATCAATGCTGTAACCCCATTGTAGAGGGCCACCAGATTTGTCAGGCACAATCTGCTTTTAGTGAATCGATGTTGGCTATCACCAATCACCTCCTTATTTTCCACATGCCTTAGCATAGTTTCTGGGGGGATCTGCTCCAAGTTCTTGCCAGATATAGGTCATGCTTACATGTTCATGACAAGACTCAGGCAAAAGATATGTGTGAATTATACAGTTCTGTGTTCTGTGTTTTACCGTTCTACCATTCTATGATTCTGTGTAATCCCTCTCTACTGATTGGTGCAACTGTTACAGGTTGTGATGATTTAACAGAAATCGGTAGCTAAGCATGATCATGCTGCTCTCTAACTCCTCCTCCTCAATGGGGCAGGGGGACAAAATACAAAGAAAAAATTGTCTCCATGTTGACATAAGGACAGGAAGATCACTGATTACTGTCATAGCCAAATATATACTCAATGTAAGGGAGATTAAAGTAGTTTATTGATAGCAGATCAGATCAGTGCAAACTAAAAGCAAATTGAAAAAACCTTCCCCTCATCTACCTTCTTCTAATTGTTCTCCCAAAGCTCTGGAAAGGAATGGGGAATTGCAGCTGCAGTCAGTCCTTAATGTTTTATTTCTTCTGTTCCTTCCTTGAAACTTTATTCCTATGCTCCAGTGTGGGGTCCCTCCTACAGGATGCAGTCCTACACAAACTGATCCTAGGTGGGCTTCCCATAGGTTGCAGTTCTTCAAGAACTGCTCCAACTTTGGTCCATAACATGGGTTACAGTAATTCAGGAAAAAACTGCTCCAGCATGGGTCCCCCACAGGTGGGGGGGACCACCAGACCTCCTTCTCCACCAAAGGCTACTTTCCATGGGCTTCAGTTCCAGCCCGGTGTCAGCTCACCCCCACTTCAGGGGCTCTCCATAGGCTGCAGCCTCTTTTAGTCCATATCGACTTGTTCCACTGTATTCTTCATATTGGAGGTCATCTCTAATCATGTGGAGGATAAGAAGGAGATCAGGAGGAATCAGCATGGATTCACCAAGGGGAAATCATGCTTAACCAATCTGACAGCATTTTATGATAAGGTGACTAGCTGGGTGGATGAAGGGAGAGTGGTGCATGTGGTCTACTTTGACTTCACCAAGGCTTTTAATTCTGTCTCCCGTAACATCCTCATAGACAAGCTCAGAAAGTCCAGCCTACTTGAGTGGACGGTAAGGTGGATTGGCAATTGGCTGGACAGCAGGGCTCAGAGGGTTGTGCTTAGTGGTGCAGAATCTAGTGGGAGGCCTGTAGTGGTGTCTCCCAGGGGTCCAGTGGGTCCAGTGTTGTTCAACTTATTCATCAACAACCTGGATGATGAAACAGAAAGCACCCTCAGCAAGTTTGCTGACAATACAAAACTTGGAGGAGTGGCTGATACCCTAGAGGGCTGTGCTGCCATTCAGAGGGTCCTTGACAGGCTGGAGGGTTGGGCTGAGAGGAACCTCGTCAAGTTCAACAAGAGCAAGTGAAGGTTCCTACACGTAGGGAAGAGTAATCCCAAGCATTAGTACAGGTTGGGGGTTGACCTGCTGGAAAGCAGCTTTGCAGAGAGGAACATGGGAGTCATGGTGGACAGCAGGTTAAACATGAGCCAGCAATGTGACCTAGTGGCCAAGAAGGCCAATGTTATCCTGGGGTGCATTAGGATGAGCGTTGCCAGGAGGTCAAGGGAGCTATCCCCCCCTCTACTCAGTCCTGGCGAGGCCACACCTGGAGTATTGTGTCCAGTTCTGGGTTCCCCAGTACAAGAGGGACATGGAGCTACTGGAGCAAGTCCAAAGGAGGGTTACAAAGATGATTAGAGAATGGGAGCACTTGTCATATGAGGACAGGCTGAGAGAGCTGGACCTGATTAGCCTGGAAAAGAGAAGATGAGGGGAGACCTCAATGTATATAAGTATCTGAATGGAGGGTGTCAAGAGGATGGAGTCAGTCTCTTATCAGTTGTGCCCAGCAACAAGGCGAGAGCCAACAGACACAAACTGAAGTGCAGGAAGTTCCGGCTGAATATGAGGGGACACTTTACTGTGGGGTTGCAGAGCACTGGCACAGGTTGCCCAGAGAGGTTGTGGAGTCTCCTCTGGACATACTCAAAACCCACCTGGCTACCATCCTGTACAACGTGCTTTAGATGGTCCTGCCTAGCAGGGGGGTTAGACTAAGTGATCTTCAGAGGTTCCTTCCAACCTCAGCCATTCTGTGATTCTATGGGATCATCTTAGTGATGCAGTGTGTGTGATAGTTCCACTCGAGTGGGCAGCCGAGCTCCACCACAGCCGCTCTCTCACTCCCCCTCCTCAAAGAGGAATGGGGAGAAAATAGAAAGAAAAGGGCTCACAGGTTGAGATAAGGACAAGGAGATCAAGCAGTAATTATTGTAACAGGCAAAACAGACTTGGCAGAGGGAGACAGTAAAGATTTATTGATTATTATTAACAAGCTAGAGAAGTGAGAAACAAAGGAAAGAGACCAAAAGCACCTTCCCCCCACCCCCCCCATGCACCCTCTTCCACCTCGTCCCCCCGAGCGGCGCAGGGGAATGGGGAAATGGGGGTTATGGTCAGTCTACAGCACTTCTTCTCTTCCACTCCTTCTCAGTCACTCTCGTCCCCTGTGCTGTGGGGTCCCTCCCACAGGATGCAGTCCTTGATGAACTGATCCGGCGTGGGCTTCCCACAGGCAGCAGCTCTTCCAGAACTGCTTCAGAGATGGGTCTGTACCACGGGGTCCATCCCTCAGGAGAAAACTGCTCCAACCTGGCTCCCCTACGGGCAGCAGCTCCTGCCAGGTCATCTGCTCTTGTGTGGTCTCCTCTCCACGGGCTGCAGCGTGGAACCCTGCTCCACCATGGTTCTCCATGGGCAGCAGGGGGACAGCCTGCTTCACCATGGTCCTCACCACAGGCTGCAGGGGACTTCTGCTTTGGCGCCTGGAGCACCTCTCCCCCTCCCTCTTCACTGATCTTGGCACCTGCAAGGCTGTTTCTCTCTCCTCTCACTCTCCCAGCCGCTGTATCGCACAGCATCTTTTTTCCCCTGTCTTAAATATGCTCTCACAGAGGCGCAAAACAACATCACTTATTGGCTCAGCTCTGGTCAGCAGTGGGGCCCTTCCCAAACATGGGGCAGTTTTTAGATCTTTCTCACAGAAGCTACCCCTATGTCCCTGTCCTGGTTTCAGTTAGGACAGAGTTAATTTTCTTCCTCGTAGCTGGTAGAATGCTATGTTTTGGTTTAGGATGAGAAGAGTGCTGATTACACCCCGATGTTTTAATTGTTGCAGAGCAGTGCTTACACCAAGCCAAGGACGTCTCAGCTTCTTGCTCTGTCCTGCCAACGGGCAGGCTGAGGGTGCAGCAAGAGCTGGGAGGGGACAGGTGAACCGAACTAGCCAAAGGGGTATTCCACACCATCTGACATCATGCTAAACAATATATAAGGGTGGCTAGGCGGGGGAGGGGGGCCGTACTGCTTGGGGTTAGGCTGGGCATCGGTCAGCGGGTGGTGAGCAATTGCATTGTGTATCACTTGTTTGTACACATTATTATTATTAGTAGTAGTACTATTATTATTATTATTATTATTGTTGTTGTTATTATTATTACTATTATTATTATTATTTTCCTGTCTTATTAAGCTATCTTTATCTCAATTCATGGGCTTCATTTTCCCATTTCTCTCCCCCATCCTAGGGAGGGTGGGGGTAGGGTGAGCGAATGGCTATGTGGTGTTTAGCTGCTGGCCGGGTTAAACCATGACAGGCCCCCTGCTACCAAAATGTTGCAACGTAAACCCACTACAGTGTGGAAATCTGTTCTGCTGTGGTATACTATAGGATTCAGGTGGAAGACAGCCTGTTCCATCATGGTCCTCACTATGGGCTGTTAGTGAACTTCTGCTCTCTTGCCTGTGTAGTGGGTTTACATGGCAAGGTTTTGGTAGCAGGGAGCCATAGGGGTGGTTTCTGTGAGAAAGATCTAGAAGCTGCCCCATGTTTGGGAAGGGCCCCATTGTTTTCCAGAGCTGAGCTAATAAGCAATGTTGTTTTGCGCCTCTGTGAGAGCATATTTAAGACAGGGAAAAAACGCTGTACCAGACAGCAGCCGGGAGTGAGAGAACAGCCATGCAGGTTCCAAGGTCAGTGTAGAGGGAGGCGGAGAGGTGCTCCAGACGCCGGAGCAGAAGTCCCCTGCGGCCTGTGGTGAGGACCATGGTGAAGCAGGATGTCCCCCTGCAGCCCATGGAGTAGAGAGCGGCTGTGGTGGAGCTCGGCTGCCCACTCGAGCGGAACCACGACAGCCTGGAACATCTTGAAAAAATCTGATTACTGTTGCATTAAGAAGACAGTAAAAGTGTGTGAGATGAACTTGTGCACCACAGCTGATCGTAGTGGGAGAGCATATTTTCTGACAAAACAAATGAACGAGATTTGATAAGATGGAGTGGGTGCCTAAGAGATAACAGACAGTAGATATTGGTGTAGTGGGATAGTAGTAACAAGTCTTACAGCAAAGGTAGGAGGATTGAAAAAATAAATCTAAAATGTGGCAGAGGAAACACAGTAAAACATGTTTCAGAACATCTTTTACTTAAATTGAGGGAGAGTACAAAAGAGGGTGAATAAAGCAAATTTAAACTAGTATGAGGGGAGGTAGGGAAAAACAACATGTAAAAAATATTAAGAAGAATCTTTGTAATGAAATACAGCCCACCTTGCTCCAATGATACCAAGACAGATTCCACTCTCAGTTCAACTGATTTAAAGCCTGACTTATTCCATCTCTCATTCAGACTGCTGCAAGTCTAAAAGAACTTTTAGAAAACACTGGAATTAATTGACATTAATGAAAGAAAATAAAAAGTGATGAAATGAAATGAATTTGGGTTGAGGAATTGTAATGGAATCATCAATTACATATATATATATATATATATATATATATATATATATATATATATATATATATAATTTTGAGCACAGGCACTGAATGGTGGAAATCTGAGCATTGCATAGTAATTCATTTGGACACTAGTGGAACTATTTATAATGTACTCCAATATCTTTCTGAGGAATAGTGCATGGTACTTGAAAGCAAACTTGGCATGATGAGGAGGAAGAGAGGACATACTTTGCTGTGGTCTCCCCCTCACATATTTCTAAATGAGATCACACCAGGCACTTCAAAAGCAATTGTTTGTTTCATTCATGACAAATAGCTGTTGTATCACTGGAAGGGCAAGAGGTGTTTGTGTGATATTGACCTTCATAACAAAACAGCAAAATACAAGCAGAATATGCAGGAAAAGAGTGTGTTAATATTGTTTGCTTCTATTGATGAAAAAAAAGCAACCGATCAAAACCTCTAAACCCTTGAAAGATGTAATTTCAGCCTCCTGCTCTACCTTGTCCAATCATCATCCAGCCAAATTCACAGAAATTTCCACAAGGTATCACTTTAACATAAATTAGTAAAATAAAGCATTAAGGAATTGCCCCAAGGAATATATCAAACTCCTGTTACCAGGTTTAGTTACGGTTATCAATTTAAACCATCAGACTAACTAAAACAAACTGGGGAGTCTGATCACACCCTCCTTATTTAAAACATCAAGATACACTTTTACAGAAATGTTACAATGAGGCTGAAATTTGAGCTCCCATGGGCTGCAACTGGATAAGGAGCAAACACTTTCTATTCTAGTAACAATAGATGAGATTTCCATAATTATGTGCATTTGTAAGACTTAAAGATACCATGGCTGTACAAGGTGCTGTTACTCTGGCACTGGAAATGGTGGTTGTAACCAGCTTGCAAGGAGTTCCGGTTACAGTATCCACCTGGCAGAAAGCTATACCCTCTGTGTCTGCTGTGGCCTCTCCAGCCATGAGAACCAGCACAGCCAGCCAAACAGTACTCCCAAGTGAACATGTCTGGGTCTCAGGCTGCAGGATGTGCCTGAATTTTCTGCCAGTGACTGATGGCAGCAGTGAATTCATGTGTGGGAGGTGTGCCCAGGTAGAACTGCTCAGCCTGGTGAAAGAGTTTTAGTAGGAGGGGGGCAGGCTGAGGAACTGGAGAAAGATTGACTGGTGGAATCATACTCTTCCATCCATGAGACAGATGCATCAGCCAGCCACAACACAAGAAATGAAGGGTCCCTACGCTCTTGCCACCAGGCAGAAGGAGGGGACCTAAGAGACAGGAGGAATGGAAGTATGTTTCTGCTGGTGGTGGCAGGTGAATTCCCTCTCTGTCTACCTCATCTTCCCAGGTGCCCCTACACAACAGGTATGAGGCTCTGGAACTTGACAGAAAGGCAAACAGTCATGTGGATGAAGGTCCATCAAGGTTGGAGGGGTCATCTGTGGCAAGTCAGCTTACCCACTGTAGCTCCACTACCTCTGTCACAAAAATAGAAGGGTTCTCATCATAGGTGGCTCCCATCTGAGGGGAAATGAGGGCCCAATCTGCCATCCAGACTGAAACCATAGGGAAATCTGCTACCTTGGTGGGGTTTGGGTAAGAGATGTTACTAGAAAACTCACTAGCCTGGTACAGCCCTGTAATTATCTCTTACTTTATTTATTTATTTATTTATTTATTTATTTATTTATTTATTTATTTATTAATGTTGGAAGCAGTGAAGTAGCAAAGAGAAGTCCACAGGAAATCAAAAGGGACTTCAGGGTCTTGGGGCAATTGGTTAAAGGATCAGGGGCATGGGAAGTTGCTTTCTCCATCCCCCCAGTAGCAGGAAGCAATATTGAAAGGAACAGGCAGAACTAGCTGATCAATACATGACTCCAAGACTGGTGTCAAAGGCAGAATTTTTGGTTTCTTGATCATGAGATGGTATACACAACACCAGGCCTGCTGGTGCCGGTGCAGTTCTTTAAGGAATTTAAGACTTCTGTCCTTATGGATGATTTCAACTTGCCAGATGTCAGCTGTGAGTACTACACAGCTGATAGAAACAGGTGCAGAAGATACCTAAAACACCTTGATAATAGCTTCCTGGTACAGTTTCTAAGGCAGCTAACTGGGAAAAGTGCTCCCCTTGGAGTAGAAAGCCAATTTAGTTGAGCAGAAATCTTCTGCTAGATCTTAGGTAGAAAAAGAAAGTATATAGCCACTGGAAGTGAGGTCAGGCAACATGTGAGGACTACAGAGATGAACTACAGTTCATCATCATAGAGGAAAATCCTGGCCAAAGCTCAACTGCTTTTGAAGCTGGCCAGTACTGTGAGGGACAATAAAAAGAGATTTTTAAAATACGTTAACTGCAAAGGGAGGACCAGAGAAAGCATTGATCTGGTATTTGATGAAGATAGTCATCTCACAAATAGGGATGTAGTCAAAATAGAGAAGTTTAAGGCTTTCTTTGCCCCTGCCTTTCAACAGAAATGATGGACTCTAAGATGTAGGACTGTGACTGAGGGAATGGCAAGATCTCAGCCAACTCTGAACTTGTGCAGGATTAGCTGCTCCGGTTGGATATCCATAAGTCTATGGGACTAATGGGATTCATCCCATGGTACTGAAAGAGCTGTCTGATATTGCAAGACCTCTCTCAATTATTTTTCGGTACTCTTGGGAATCTTGAGAAGTCCCAGTTGATTGGAAGCTAGCAAACACTGTTTCAGTTTTCAGGAAATGCAAGAAAGAAGACACTGGTAATTACAGATCTGTCAGTCTCACTTCAGTGCCTGGTAAAATTATGGAGAAGTTAATTCTGGGAGTTACTGAAAAAAACACACACCTGAAAGACAACACAATCATTGGTCATGGCTGACATGGGTTCATGAGGGGAAAGTCTTGTTTAATGAACTTAATTTCCTTTTATGACAAGGTTGTCCACCTAGTTGACCAAGGGAAGCCAATAGACATGATTTTTTTTGGATTTCAGCAAAGCTTTAGATACTATTTCTCACAGTATCCTGCTGCAGGAAAAAAAGCCCAGCATACAGCTACAAAAACGCATTACATGATGGGTGATCAACTAACAGGTGGGACTCAAACAGTTAATGGAATTACACCAGTCATTAGTGGGGTTCCACAGGGCTCCATTTTAGGGCCAGTTCTCTTCAATGTTTTTATAAATGTTCATTAGGGTAAGTTCATGTGTAACAAACTTAATTTCCTTTTAAAACAAGATCATCCAGCTGGTTATCAAAGGAAGACAGTTGATGTAATCTTTCTGGATTTCAGTAAAGCTTTCGATACTGTCTCTCACAGTATCCTTCTGTACCAAATTACCAAAATTCAATTAGATAAAAGCATAATAAGATGTGTGAAAAATTGTCTGATGTGTCAAACCATGAAGGTTCTTGTAAATGAGGTTACCTCAGGCTAGCGACCTGGAACTAGTGGGTTTCCACGGGGTTCCGTTTTAGGACCAGTCCTCTTTGACGTTTTCAGACAAGATTTAGATGAAAGACTTGAAGGTTTTCTGAGCAAGATCATAGATGGTAGCAAATTGTGTGGAGCTGTGGACTCCATCAAAGGTGGTGAGGCCTTGCAGAGAGATCTTAACAAATTAGAGAGCTGGGCAATCATCAACAACATAAAGTTTAACAAGAGCAAGTGTTAGATTCTGCACCTGTAAAGGGGCAACCCTGGCTATATGTACAGGTGGGCTATATGAGGTGGGATGAAATACTGGAGAGCAGCCCCGTGGAAAGGAATCAGGGGGTTTTGATTTACAGCAAGCTGAACTTCATGCCTTGGCATCCGAGAAGACCAACTGTATCCTATGGTGCATTAAGAATGGCATTGCTAGTCGATCAAGGGAAGTGATTGTCCCACTCTGCAGATGCAGCCTTACCTCGAGTACTGCGTGCAGTTTTGGGTGCCACAGTATAAGAAAGATATAAAACTATCAGAGAATGCCCAAAGCAGGGAAACAAAGGTGGTAAAAGATCCAGAGGGGAAGAGGTATGAGTTGTGGCTGAAGTCGCTTGGATTGTTCAGCCTGGAGAAGAAGAGACTGAAGAGAGACCTCATCACAGTCTACAACTTCCTGACAAAGGGGAGTGCAAGGACAGGCACTGACCTCTTCTCTCTGGTGACTAGCAATAGGACCTGAGAGAACAGCTTTAAGATGTGATAGGGAAGGGTCAGGCTGGATATCAGGAAAAGGTTTTTCACCAAGAGGAAAGTTGGGCCCTGCAACAGGCTCCCCAGGTAAGTGGGCATGGCACTAAGCCTGCTTGATTTCAAGAAGCATTTGAACAATGCTCTCAGACACATGGTCTGTTTATTATTATTATTATTATTATTATTATTATTATTATTATTATTATTATTATTATATTTTATTTATTTTTTGATGGTCCTTTGGGGACCCAGGAGTTGGACTTGATGATCCTTCTGGGTCCCTTCCAACTCAGAAGTGTATTAGTGTCTGTTCCATACATGGGCACCTCATGGCTGGGCACCACACTCCAGATACATTGCACAAGTGCTGGACAGCAGGGTAGGATACCTCCATAAGTGTGCTGGCTGCACTGTGGCTTGTGCAGCCCAGGATGTGGAGGGGTCCTTTTTGCTGCCCAGGGATACTGCTGCCTTATGGCAAGCCCGGTGTCCCCAAAGCCTTAAGGCCTTTTCTGCCCAGATGCTCCTGATCCAGTCAGCCCCTGACTGTCACACAGAAGAGCTTTGTTTTACGCAGGCACCAGGCATTGCATTTGCTTTTGATGGACTTCATGAGGTTGCTGCTTGCTTGTTTCTCCAGCTTTTTCCAAGACCCTCTGAATCCGAAGCAATTTCCAATGTTCTGGATATATATGCAGATCTGCTTGAACATCCCATTCATCAAACTTTTAACCTGGACATAAGGGTAAGATCATGTTTTCCTATTACTATACAGGGCGTCTATATCCTTGTTAAAGCAAGATAACAAGGTGAAAACAGATGATCTACTAACAAACATCCCCAAATATCCCCAGGGTTTATTTTAGTGATATCTCTAAACACCATTTTCCTTAATTTTCTTAAAAGCACTATTTCTTTTGCTCTCTTCTGCCTGTGATAAGTACCCTACATTAACTCTGTCATAAAGATAGATATGTGCATTAAGACTCACTGGTAATTTCAGAGAATTTACCAAAAAGACCCACAGAGCACTTGTTGAAATAAACGCTCACTTGGACAACACAGAATCACAGAATTATCTAGGTTGGAAGTGACCTCAAGATCATCAAGTCCAACCTCTGACCTAACACTAACAAGTCTTCCACTAAACCACATCACTAAGTTCAACATCTAAAGGTCTTTTAAAGACCTCAAGGGATGGTGACTCCACCACTTCCCTGGGCAGCTCATTCCAATGCCTAACAACCCTTTCGGTAAAGAAGTTCTTCCTAATATCCAACCTAAACCGCCCCTGGCGCAACTTTAGCCCATTCCACCTCATCCTGTCAACAGGCATGTGGAAGAACAGACCAACCATCACCTCTCTACAGCCTCCTTTAAGGTATCTGTAGAGAGCAATAAGGTCGCCCCTGAGCCTCCTCTTCTCCAGGCTGAACAAGCCCAGCTCCCTCAGCCGCTCCTCATAAGACTTGTTCTCCAGACCCCTCACCAGCTTCATTGCCCTTCTCTGGACTCTTTCAAGTTGATGACCTTCTTTAGTTAGGGGTCCAAAACTGAACACAGTACTCGAGGTATGGCCTCACGAGAGCCGAGTACAGGGGTACAATCACTTTCCTAGCCCTGATGGCCACATGGTTTCTTATACAAGCCAGCATGCTGTTGGCCTTCTTGGCCACCTGAGCACACTGCTGGCTCATATTCAGCTAACTATCAACCATCACTCCCAGGTCCTTCTCTGCCAGGCAGCTTTCCAACCACTCATCTCCCAGCCTGTAGCTCTGCTTGGGGTTATTGCATCCCAGGTGCAGGACCCAGCACTTGGCCTTGTTGAAATTCATACTGTTGACCTTAGACCATCGGTGCAGCCTATCCAGATCCTCCTGCAGAGCCTTCCTACCCTCAAGCAGATTGACACACGCACCTAACTTGGTGTCATCTGCAAACTTACTGAGTGTGCACTTGATCCCCTCATCCAGATCATCGATAAAGATATTAAAGAGGACTGGCCCCAGTACCGAGCCCTGGGGGACGTCACTAGTGACTGTCCTCCAGCTGGATTTGACTCCATTCACCACGACTCTTTGGGCCTGGCTATTCAGCCAGTTTTTAACCCAATGAAGTTGTCGTGGTTCCACTCGAGTGAGCAGCCAAGCTCCACCACAGCCGCTCTCTCACTCCCCCTCCTCAAAGAGGAATGGGGAGAAAATATGTGAAAAGGGCTCAAAGGTTGAGATAAGGATGAGAAAATCACACAATAATTATTGTAACGGGCAAAACAGACTCAGCATAAGAAGATAGTAAGATTTATTGCCTATTACTAACAAGCGAGAGAAGTGAGAAAACAAAGGAAGAAAAAAAAACCAAAAGCACCTTCCCCCCCATCCACCCTCTTCCACCTCCTCCCCCCGAGCGGTGCAGGGGAACGGGGGAATGGGGGTTATGGTCAGTCTACAGCACTTCTTCTCTGCCACTCCTTCTTGGTCACTCTCGTCCCCTGTGCTGTGGGGTCCCACCCACGGGATGCAGTCCTTGGTGAACTGATCCAGCGTGGGCTTCCCACAGGCAGCAGCTCTTCCAGAACTGCTCCAGATATGGGTCCGTACCACGGGGTCCATCCCTCAGGAGAAAACTGCTCCAACCTGGCTCCTCTATGGGCAGCAGCTCCTGCCAGGTCACCTGCTCCTGCGTGAGCTCCTCTCCACGGGCTACAGGTCCGGCCCAGAATCTGCTCCGGCAGGGGTTTTCCACAGGCGGCAGCCTCCGTCGGTGCAGGGCCACCTGCTCCACCGTGGTCGCCTCCACGGGCTGCAGCGTGGAACCCTGTTCCACCGTGGTACTCCATGGGCTGCAGGGGGACATCCTGCTTCACCATGGTCCTCACCACAGGCTGCAGGGGACTTCTGCTTTGGCACCTGGAGCACCTCTCCCCCTCTTTCTACACTGACCTTGGCACCTGCAAGGCTGTTCTCTCGCTCCCTTCACTCTCCCGGCTGCTGTGTGGTGCAGCGTTTTTTTCCCTGTCTTAAATATGCTCTCACAGAGGCGCAAAACAACATCGCTTATTGGCTCAGCTCTGGAAAACAATGGGGCCCTTCCCAAACATGGGGCAGCTTCTAGATCTTTCTCACAGATACCACCCCTATGGCCCCCTGCTACCAAAACCTTGCCACGTAAACCCACTACAAGCTAGAAGTTGTACTCAATGATGCTTGTGGTCCCTTCAAACTTGGGATATTCTATGAATCTATGATGCTATGTAAATTCTACTCTGGGCCATAATGATGATCAAAGGTCTGGAACACCTCTTCTACAAAGACAGGCTGAGAGAGCTGCAGCTGTTCTGCCTGGAGAAGAGAAGGCTCTGGGGAGACCTTGTGATAATTTTCCAATACTTGAAGGGAGACTACAAGAAATCTGGGGAGGGACCCTTTTTCAGGGAGTCTAATGATAGAATGAGGAGTAATGGATTTACACTAAAATAAGGCAAATTTAGATTATATATTCAGAAGACATTCTTTACGCGGAGTGTGGTGAGATAGTGGAACATGTTGCCTGAGATGTTGTGGATGCCCTTTCCCTGGAAGTACTAAAGGTCAGATTGGATGGGACTTTGAGCAACCTGATCTAGTGGGAGGTGTCCCTGCCCATGTCAGGGGAGTTAGAACTGGATGATCTTTAAGGTTCCTTCCAACCCAAACCATTCCATGATTCTATGATTCTATGATTCTATGATTCTATGATTCTATGATTCTATGATTCTATGATTCTATGATTCTATGATTCTATGATTCTATGAATGTTGTAATGTTGTTTCTCTTTCTGAAAAACATATACCTTCAGGAAAAACCTCACATTATGGGAGATCAGATGACACTGTCATTGTATCCTTTCTGCCCTTTAAGGCCCTGAGAAAAGCTTTAAGAGCTAAAAATGGTTCTATGACCATGAGTGTGAGCGTGAGATGTGGGTGGTGGGCCCAAAGCTCATTACACTCTTATTCTCCTAGACTAGATTCAATACTTCCATTGCACAGCCACATTGAGAAGAGTCTCAGAAGTTCCCTGCAGCTTCTGAATTCTTGAGAAGGCAACGTACTACTTAGTATTTTGTGCTGACCCCCTAACCAAATTTCAGCCATAAAAAGTCTTATAGAATGTAGAGTCTGAAAATGTGCAGTTGTGGTTCTTTCAAAAGCTGACAGATTTGTCAACGGAAGTCACTTTACTAACTCAGGTACAGTATTTGGCATAATTAGGTCATTTTAGGGTATTTGAAGGCATATTCTAGGTCATTCCAGGGTATGACATTAGCATGTGCCTCTGCAAAAAATTTTATTCTGATATCCCTTTGAATTCCAGACATTGTTTCATTGCGTTTTTAAAAGGCAAGAAGTACAAAGTAAAACTGGAGTTCTGTTCAAATAGTGGTTTTTAGTACTACAGCTGGGTATCTTTTTTACACACCTTTACAATGTAGTGTATTACATTTTCAGAAGCAGCTGAAAAACTAAGATTAAGCCTGAAACCCTTCAGGATTAACAAATACCTTACTGAAATTGGTGATTCTGCCCTTTAAAAGCAGAACAATCTGGTGGTCTTTTCCAATTGAATGGGAAATGGCTTCCAAACCTCCAGCTATATCCTGTATTTTGGCTTCTTTTTGATAATACACAACATAAACTCAGCTCAGAGAATGATTCCCTGAGTTCATGCCAAATTACCAGGTCATTTAAATCAACGTTGTATGCTGTTGCACACTTAAAATTATTTATGCTACTTTTACACTAATTTCTTCAATCTAACAGTAACACAATGGATAACCATTTACTCCAGAATGTCAGTGTATTTTCTTTAATTCATTTTTCTGTAGAAAATATTATCAGGCATCAAAGTAGCTGCAGTGAGGTTTCAGAGGATGTTTCATTTGCAGTGCAAGCAGCTTGATTCTTTTTATTTTGAACACTATTTGTTCCTGTTAATTCCCTTCCTTTTCATTTTTCTCTTTTGGGTACTGCCCATACTGCTTTGTAACAAGCTTTCCAGGCTTCTGTGCCTTGAGCATTTAGTAGTTCACATTTGGGAACTGTGAATGCTCCATTTTGCTGGCTGAAGTACATAATGCTTTTAGTGGTACAGACAATTAGAATTGATCAAAATTAACTGGTTCATAAGCCTCAGCAAATGTCAATCAAAATGGCTTTGGTCACTTTAATATCAGTTAAGACAGTAGATAGATGGAAATAATTTTATCACCATTAACTTTGAGTGGGAAAGACAAGGGGAATGGCTTGAGGAGATAGCCTGAGAAGTTAAATCTGGAACTTTACTGCTTTTACTATGTTGTCTAATTGCTTAGCTTGATGCCATCTGTTTCTCTTCCTTCCTCCAGGCAAAAGGGCATTACAGCAGAGCCAGGAGTGGAAAAGGGTAGAAACGGAATCCTATACATGGAGAAAATAACAAGAAAAGCAATCATAAATGTCAGCAATTGAACACAAATCTATTTTGGGTTGTAAATCATTGCAAGTAGAGATCTGCTTCCCTCAGCTCAAATACTTTTTATTCTGGGTGAAATGCACAAGGGTGATATTGTGGCCCCAGGTTCAGACTCCAACAGCTGCAAGGAAGTTCTGATGCTACAAAGTCAATGGTAAACCTTCCACTGAGTTCGAAAGGGTGCAAAGTTTATATTTGTCCTTTCTGAACAGTTCTCATGGGACACAAAACTGATCATCTAAGTTCAGTAAAACTCCTTATCATCATGATATTGAAAAAAAATGAAAAATAAAGAGCTTGTACAGCTTTCCTACCCTGTGTGTTTATTGGCAGCTCTGTTCACTAAGTGTTTGACAGTGCCTGAGGTTCTTACTTAAACAGTACAAGGTCTCCTTTCTAAAGAATTTTTCATTCCCAGGTTCTTTGGAAATGTTAGCTTCACTTTTTTGCCTCTCTGACTCCAATGTTGCTGCACTACACCTTACCACCTTACCCCCCCAGAGACCAGGAAAAAGTGACCACATCAGCAAAATACTCTTTTCTACAAAAACAAAACAAAACTAAACAAAAACTTGAAATATGTAAAAATAAGGTATACTTTGTTTCCATAGATATGGGATACTTTCACACAAATGAATGTATATATACATACATATAAATAGTATATATATATGTATGTTCTCATTTACATTTCTTTTTAGGCACAGTACACAAAGCTTAATGAAGACAAAGAAATGAGAAATCCATGGCTGGAAAAATATAAATTTTATGAACAATTTGTGTAATTCACTTAATGGCCTAACAGAAAGTGCCACAAATCTTATGCCCAGACAGGCTGATAGACCCTTGAGGTACAGATTATCTGGCTAAAGCTCAACATTAAAATAAGCATCCTAACCTTTTCTTTTTCTCTTCATGGTGCCTGGTTTTCCATGGGTTGATCAGTTCCTCTTATTCCCCCAGAGGCCTCCAGAGCTCTCCCTATAGCATTGTACATTCACAGAAGACTCAGAATTGAATTGTTTCAATGTCCCAAATATCAGTGAGATAATCTGCTCAGTTTTGCCACTTTATTTTGCCTCTGAAGATTTTACAGGGAGGATACAAAACTGTAAAAAATAAAAGCACTGCATTGTATGAGCTGATGTGAATACAACAGGAGGAACTCTTAGGATGGTGCTGACATTTCAGTTCTGAGAGTATCTGGAGATAACCTTCCAGAGAAGGTTAACAATTTAACAACTATCTCTGCCTCCAGACAAAGAGAGCAAAATGAAAACAATTACACTGTTGGTATCTAAGGGTTTGGCATCACTGGGAGTTATCTTGTGTTGGTACAATACAAGGATATATGAGCTGTCAGTGTGATCCTAGGATGGTTCCAAATGATGGCACTGTTCTTTGGTTGCTTGTTTTTGTTTTGTTTTACTTTGGTTTGGTTTGGATTTTTTTTATTATTATTTTTTTTTTGTTTTGCTTTGCTTTGCTTTATTTTGCCTTATAGATCCTTGTACTCCTCTGGAATCACAGAATGGTTGGGGTTGAAGGTAACCTCTGGAGGTCATCTGGTCCAGCCCCCTGTTCAAGCACAGCCACCTAGAGCAGATTGTATAGGACCATGTCAAGACAGTTTTTGAATGTCTCCAAAAGTAGAGGCTCCACAGCATGTCTAGGCAACTTTTTCCATTGTTCAATAACCCTCTCAGTAGTGTTTCCTGATGCTCAGATGGTAATTCCTGTGTTCCAGTTTGTTCCCATACCTCTGCTATCTGGTCTAGCTTTAAAGAGTCTGTACTGACATAGACCATGTGTACTACTCTACTATGAATTATACTATAACATCCAAAGCATATATGTGTCTTCCAAGAATCTTTGAAATCTTTATCAATGGATGATTTTGTTCATCCTTCTTCATTAGGATGTGGGAAACAGCATCTAGTTTACCCATCAGTCCTCCTTAGTTCACTGCCTTTATTTCTTCTCTTTTTCATTACACTACCTGTGTAAAATTCACTGAGACTTTAAAACATCCTTTCAAACCTTGAGTCCTGTGAGCTGCGAACTAAACATTTTTAGAATTTGGATTGCCCAGACACAAATGTTGATTGAAGCTAATAGACTGTCTCATAATTTCCCCCTCTTCTTCTCACCGCACTGGATGGTCTTTCTATGCAGCATAAGCCCAGGCTTCACAGACACATTTACAGTACTGGGAAATTTGAAGAGCAATCTTAGTTACTTTACCCCTTAAGCATTACACAATAAGTAGCTGAAAGTGACTACATCTATTCTAGGAATATTGACACAGAAACTTTCTAAACATACCATATTGGTATGATATGAGTTATAAAATTAATGAAGTAATTACAAAACTGCTGTGTAAGGGGACAACAGTACACTGGAGATTTTTCCCTGTTTCTCACATTTGAGAAGGAGGCATTTGGTCCTCCATTCTGGTTCTTTCCTCTTTTCCATTTGCAGAATCTTACCCAGTGAACTGAAAATAAAAAAACAATTTGCTGCTGAATATGAGTTTAAAAGTCCAAGGATACAATTTATCTCATCTAGCTGTATACATCTTCAATATAGTCAAACTTGTCTGAGCTACTCTGCTGAACTTCCTTTTCTGTGAAAGTGAAGTTCATTTAGAAGTATCTTCATAGGCAGTTTTCAAGCTTGATTTATCTGGCCTACTTCAGGTTTCTACTTTTGTGTGAGATTAATCATGTCCTGGACACCACCAGCTATTTTGATTAGGTTGATTAGGTTGTCATAGATTAGACAGGAAATCCACAATGACTAACTCAGATTGGATATCTCCATTTAGTAAGATGATTCACATTACAAGAGGTGGAGAGGTTATTACCTCCATAAATAGCTGTTCAGATAATTTTGTCCTATTCTTGTGTCTTACATAAGCTTCCTGTTACAAATGTCTTTTCCCTTTCATAGTTCTTCCATGTTAGATATTGTTTTCTAGAGAAGTTTGCTGAAGGCAGCTGACCACTTAAACCTCTGAACTGATATCACTTTTCAGACTAAATAATACGTATTCTTTTTCTTTCTGATGTATGCAGACTTTTGTCAGTTTGTGTTGCCTTCAGCAAGGTTTTTTACACCATTGCCCATAACATTCTCCTCAAGAAACTGGCTGCTTGTGGCTTGGACTGGCGTACACTTCTGTAGTGGGTTTACGTGGCAAGGTTTTGGTAGGCCGGAGCCATAGGGGTGGTATCTGTGAGAAAGATCTAGAAGCTGCCCCATGTTTGGGAAGGGCCCCATTGTTTTCCAGAGCTGAGCCAATAAGTGATGTTGTTTTGCGCCTCTGTGAGAGCATATTTAAGACAGGGAAAAAAACGCTGCACCACACAGCAGCCGGGAGAGTGAAGGGAGCGAGAGAACAGCCTTGCAGGTGCCAAGGTCAGTGTAGAAAGAGGGGGAGAGGTGCTCCAGGTGCCAAAGCAGAAGTCCCCTGCAGCCTGTGGTGAGGACCATGGTGAAGCAGGATGTCCCCCTGCAGCCCATGGAGTACCACGGTGGAACAGGGTTCCACGCTGCAGCCCGTGGAGGCGACCACGGTGGAGCAGGTGGCCCTGCACCGACGGAGGCTGCCGCCTGTGGAAAACCCCTGCCGGAGCGGATTCTGGGCCGGACCTGTAGCCCGTGGAGAGGAGCTCACGCAGGAGCAGGTGACCTGGCAGGAGCTGCTGCCCATAGAGGAGCCAGGTTGGAGCAGTTTTCTCCTGAGGGATGGACCCCGTGGTACGGACCCATATCTGGAGCAGTTCTGGAAGAGCTGCTGCCTGTGGGAAGCCCACGCTGGATCAGTTCACCAAGGACTGCATCCCGTGGGTGGGACCCCACAGCACAGGGGACGAGAGTGACCAAGAAGGAGTGGCAGAGAAGAAGTGCTGTAGACTGACCATAACCCCCATTCCCCCGTTCCCCTGCACCGCTCGGGGGGAGGAGGTGGAAGAGGGTGGATGGGGGGGAAGGTGCTTTTGGTTTCTTTGTTTCTCACTTCTCTCGCTTGTTAGTAATAGGCAATAAATCTTACTATCTTCTTATGCTGAGTCTGTTTTGCCCATTACAATAATTATTGCGTGATTTTCTCATCCTTATCTCAACCCTTGAGCCCCTTTCACATATTTTCTCCCCATTCCTCTTTGAGGAGGGGGAGTGAGAGAGCGGCTGTGGTGGAGCTCGGCTGCCCACTCGAGCGGAACCATGACATGGCTCCACACGGGTCTACCCAAAAGTTCAGACTATATGACTGAGAGCATAGTCCAAACGCTTCTTAAACTCTGACAGGTTTAGTGCTTTGACTATATTTCTCGGGAGCATGTTCCAGTGAATTACTACCCTCTCAGTAAAGAACGTTTTCCTGATATCCATCCTGAACCTACCCTGTTGCAGCTTTACTCCATTCCTGTGGGTCCTATCACTGGTCAGCAGAGAGAATAGATCAGCACCTGCCCCTCCACTCCACTTTGTGAGGAATCTGTAGACTGTGATGAGGTCTCCCCTCAGCTTCCTCTTTTCCATGCTGAACAAAACAAATGACCTCAGCTGCTCCTCATATGTCTTCCCCTCTAGCCCCTTCACTATCTTGTAGCCCTTCTCTAGACACTCTCCAATAGTTTCATGTCCTTTTTGCCCTGTGATGCCCAAAACTGCACACAGTGCTTGAGGTAAGGCCACACCAGCACAGAGTAGAGTGGGACAATTTCTTCCCTCAACTGACTTGCAATGCCACGCTTGATGCACCCCAGGATATGGTTGACCCTCCTGGCTGCCAGGGCACACTGCTGGCTTATTCAGTTTGCTGTCAACCACAACCCCCAGATTCCTCTCTGTGGGGCTGTTCTCCACTGTCTCATCTCCCAGTCTGTATGTATAGTCAGGGTTGCCCCTTCCCAGGTTCAGGACCCAGCACTTGCTCTTGTTATACTTCATGTGGCTGGTGATTGCCCAGCTCCAATTTGTCCAGATCTCTCTGTAAGGTCTTTCTACCCTTAATGGAGTCAACAACTCCTCCCAGTTTAGTATTATCAACAAATTTACTCAAAACACCTTCTAGTCCCACATCTGACTCATTTCAACAACACCTTCCAGTTTAATATCACCAAAAAATGTACTCAAAACACCTTCTAGTCCTACATCTAACTCCTTTATGAAAACATGGAAAAGAACTGGCCCTAAAATGGAGCCCTGGGAGACCCCACTGGTGACTGACCACCAGTCTGATGTAACCTCATTTGCCATAACCACTTTCCTACTGTCACCAAAAATTTTAAACTCAACCACTTCATGGTCACTATGACTGAGACGGCCGCCAATTGCCATGTTCCCCACAAGACCCTCTCTATTCTCAAGCAACAAATATAGGATGGCATCTTTCCTAGTTGACTCCCCTAGCACCTGCACCAAGAAGTTATCATCTAGGTGCTTTAGAAACCTCCTGGACCTGCTTGTGTCATCTGTGTGGTAATATCAGTTGATGTCTGGCAAGTTGAAAACTCCATAAGGACAAGGGCAGTTGATCTTGAGGAATCTCTTATTTCCTCAAAGAATAAATAATTCATCATATGTGTGGAACTTCAGGTCGGCGATGGCAAAGTTGAGAGCCTCTGGGTAAGGATAAAGGGACGAATGAATAAAGGGGATGTCGTTGTGGGAGTCTATTACAGACCGCCTGGCCAGGATGATAGCGCCGATAAATTATTCTTTACAGAACTAAGAGAGGCCTCGAGATTAACTCCCCTTGTCCTTATGGGGGACTTCAACTTGCCGGACGTTAACTGGGAGTGCCACACGGCTGACACGAGCAAGTCCAGGAGGTTCATGAAGCACCTAGATGATAACTTCTTGGTACAGGTGCTAACGGAGCCAACTAGGAAAGGTGCCCTCCTAGACCTGTTGCTAGAAAACGGAGAGGGTCTGGTGGGAGATGTGGTGATTGGTGGCCGCCTCGGTCATAGCGACCATGAAGTGGTTGAGTTCAAAATTTATGGTGACAGAAGGAAAAGTGCCACCAAAACCTCATCCCTAGATATGGGGAAAGCGGACTTCAGGCTGCTCAGGGAACTAGTCAGTAAGGTCCCCTGGGAAACTGCTCTTGAAGGCCTCAATGTCCACCAGTGCTGGTCACTCTTTAAGAGATGCCTCCTAGAAGCACAAGATAAGGCAATTCCAAAATATCGCAAGTCAGGCAGGCGGGGCAGGAGGCCGGCGTGGCTAACCAGGAATGTTCTAATGGAGATTAGGCGGAAACAGAGAGTGTTTCGCTACTGGAAGGAGGGCCAGGCGTCATGGAAAGAATACAGGGATGCTGTTCGTGTTTGTAGGGAGAAAGTTCGAGTGGCCAAAGCACAGCTAGAGTTGAAGCTGGCTGTGTCTGTGAGAGAAAATAACAAGGGTTTTTTTAGATATGTAAATGGAAAAAGGAGAACTAAAGAATACATAGGGCCGCTCCTTGATAGGGAAGGTCTCCTCACAGACGATGACGTAGGCAAAGCAGAGACGCTTAACGCCTTCTTTGCCTCTGTCTTCAATGCCGATGATGGGCTTCGGGACCCAGGGTGCCCTGAGCTGGAGGACCGGGACGGTGGGGATGACAAACTCCCAACTGACCCTGAACGTGTGCGGGATTTGCTACTCCACCTGGATCCCTACAAGTCCATGGGTCCGGATGGGATTCATCCCCGGGTGCTGAAAGAGCTGGCGGATGTCATCGCGGAACCTCTATCAATTATTTTTCAACGATCCTGGGAATTTGGAGAGGTCCCGGTAGACTGGAAGCTGGCAAATGTTGTGCCAATTTTCAAGAAGGGTCAGAAAGAAGACCCTAGCAATTACAGGCCTGTCAGTCTCACGTCAGTGCCTGGTAAAATCATGGAGAAGTTGGTTCTCGGACTTATTGAGGCGCACCTGGGGGACAAAGCAGTCATGGGTCCCAGCCAGCATGGGTTTGTGAAGGGTAGGTCCTGCCTAACTAACCTGATTTCCTTTTATGATAAGATCACCCGTATGGTGGTCCAAGGGAAACCAGCTGATGTGATTTTTTTGGACTTCAGCAAGGCTTTTGACACGGTTTCCCATAGGATCCTACTGGACAAAATGTCCACCATACAGCTAAATAAAAACATCATACGATGGGTGAGCAATTGGCTAACGGGCAGGGCCCAAAGGGTTATGGTAAATGGAGCTGCATCAGGCTGGCGGGCGGTCACCAGTGGGGTCCCTCAAGGCTCCATTTTAGGGCCGGTACTTTTCAATATTTTTATAAACGATCTGGATGTAGGAATAGAGGGTATTTTGAGCAAGTTTGCTGATGACACCAAACTTGGAGGAGTTGTGGACTCGAATGAGGGCGTAAAGGCCTTGCAGAGGGATCTGGACAGGTTGGAGAGCTGGGCGATCACCAACCGCATGAAGTTCAATAAGAGCAAGTGCCGGGTCCTGCACCTGGGACGGGGAAACCCTGGCTGCATGTACAGACTGGGCGATGAGACGCTGGAGAGCAGCCTAGAAGAGAGGGATCTGGGGGTCGTGGTAGACAGCAAGTTGAATATGAGCCAGCAGTGTGCCCTGGCAGCCAGGAGGGCCAATCGTATCCTGGGGTGCATCAAGCACGGCATCGCTAGTAGGTCAAGGGAGGTGATTGTCCCGCTCTACTCTGCGCTGGTGCGGCCTCACCTCGAGTACTGTGTGCAGTTCTGGGCACCACAGTATAAAAAGGACATGAAACTGTTGGAAAGTGTCCAGAGGAGGGCTACGAAGATGGTGAAAGGCCTGGAGGGGAAGACGTACGAGGAACGGCTGAGGTCACTGGGCCTGTTCAGCCTGGAGAAGAGGAGGCTGAGGGGGGACCTCATCACAGTCTACAACTTCCTCGTAAGGGGTTGTCAAGAGGCAGGAGACCTTTTCTCCATTAACACTAGTGACAGGACCCGCAGGAACGGGGTTAAGCTGAGGCAGGGGAAATTTAGGCTGGACGTCAGGAGGGGGTTCTTCACAGAGAGGGTGGTTGCACACTGGAACAGGCTCCCCAGGGAAGTGGTCACTGCACCGAGCCTGTCTGAATTTAAGAAGAGATTGGACTGTGAACTTAGGCACATGGTCTGAACTTTTGGGTAGACCTGTGCGGTGTCAAGAGTTGGACTTGATGATCCTTAAGGGTCTCTTCCAACTCAGGATATTCTATGATTCTATGATTATCATCATCCTGACCACATGGTCTGTAATAGACTCCCACGACAACATCCTCTTTACTTGTTTGTCCCTTAATCCTTACCCAGAGGCTCTCAACTTTGCCATTACCAACTGCAAGCTCTATAGAGTCCAAAATCTCCTTTATATACAGGACCACCCCCCGCCTTTCTTGTTCTGCCTCTTCCTCCTGAAGAGCCTCTAACCGTCTATTGCAATATACCAGTCACAAGACTCATCCTACCAGGTTTTCACTTATGTCGATGATATCATAGCTCTGGGACTGGGCCAAGACTCCAGATAAGATACAAGCTCCTCTGGCTTGTATTTTATGCTGCGTACATTGGTGTAGAAGCACTTCAAATGTACCTTATTTTACACAGCACATCATGGAGCAGACCGAAGGACCTCACTACATAGTAGTAAATTCAACACCTCCACTCCCAGCTGTTTCAGTTAGTTATCCTCACTACTGGAAGTACTGGAAGTGCTGGAAGTACTTTCTAAACCATTCCTTTCTAATAATCTGATGATCCATTCTACTATTCTTTTTACTGTATGTCTCTCTAGATATATTTATTGGTGGTCAGCTGTATGATAAGGATTCAGTTACAGCACGCACATTTTATCAGGTGGTTCTTTAGTAAACTCTCATCATTCTATATAATTCTATTATTATTATTATTTTTAATCTATAAACCTAAGTGCTAAAGGTTTCATGTTGCTAGAACATAAATATAATGCTAAAACACATCTAACACTCAAAAAAATTGGAAAAAATTGACTCAAAATCTGTGGAGAATGTCCAGTGTTACTAAATAGACACTGCTAAACACATCTAATATTAAGCACATTGGATACATCACTGGCGGCTGTTCATTAAGGAAACTTGTAGTTCATAATAAGCCAAAATGTGTAATATGTTGCAATACATGAAGGAGAAATTGCATGGATTTACAATGAATGAGGATATTTGCAGACATCGTGCACAGAGAATGAATCATGTTGATCTAAATTCCAAGTTATGTGAGTCTCAGGGCAAGAGAAGTATATAAGTGGCCTGAGAGTAGAAAATGGAGTGAGACCAGGAGACCAATGTACAAAGAGTCAGAAAACAAGCAAAACTGTACTTGGGCTTGTTGTGTGGAGCATATGTTTTTATCTTAAATAATATTACAGTTATCCTGGATAAGTCCTAAAAGGTGTTGGTCTGGCTTCTGACTCATTCTGGCCTTGGACTCAAAAATAAATTAGCATAACAGAAGAACGTGTAATCCAAAAGGTATAGCCTAGGAAGCAACAACTAGGACAATGAAATTAAAAATGTGTGGTTTTGGCAGTTCTTGGGAGCAGATGTTGAAATCTGAATGTTCTACTTTGTTAAGCTTGTCACAAAACAGGGCTAAGCAGTAACAGAAATAAGAATTTTTCTATGAGATACTATAGTATATATTTTATAGGTACCAGATAAGGAATAGAAATAGACACAGAGCAGCTTCCTCCTTTTTGTAATGTGGGGAACAATGATTCTTTACTTTTCCAGTAGCAACTGTGCCTGGCAAAACTCAAGGTTATAAAATAATGAGCATAACAGAAGCAAATATTATAAGTTGTCTTTCCTCCCACCCACCCATGTATAAATTTAAACCAAATAATAATAAAACAAACTGGCAGTTGGTGTTTTAAGCTGCCAGCTCCAAAGCCGTCATAAAATAAAACTTTTCTCCTTTTCTCTCTCCTCCTGAATAATTACTAATTTTTGTTTTGTGTATTTTTTCAGTTACATGTTCCTGTTAGAGGACCAATAAAAAATAAAAAAAATAGAGGAAATAGAATAGAGGAAAAATAAAAACAGCAGTGAATGGAGTTGAACTGCAACTGACAACACACCTGGAATTACAAAGGCTTTCATTTTTCCAAGCTCTTTCCATTTTTCTTCTTCTTTTCAACATTGTCTGCATGTAATGTATGACGTGGCATATAAAAGAAAAGAAAACAAAGCAAAACAAAGGAGAAACCTCGAAGAAACAGTAAAAGAAAAAAAAAAATAATGTTAAATACTGAACATAAAAGAACATGGTATTCATATCATAAGGGCGATGATCAAGACCAGTCTGCAGCACGGTGTGGTCCTTCCAACCTAGAACACAGAGATGTTTCAGAATCTTGCAAAAACATCAAAATGTGTGTTTAATGGCCAGTAAGTCCAAACACACATGACAAAAAAGTGGGTGAAAAAAAAGAATTGTCATACTTGCCAATATATAAACAGGGAAAAGGGCGATTAGAGAACAGTTTTCAGAATGGCTAAATGGTAATTTGATGCCTAATTACTGTTTGCAAAATGGAAAAGTCTCCCATAAGGGTAGGTCTGGTTTGTTCTTTTACGTGTTTAGTTACATGACACACCAGATTTGGCAGAAAAACTAGTTCAGAAGTGCCAGCCAAAAAGGGTGTTATTGTTAACTAGAATAATTTTATTGTTCCAATTAATATCATAGTTTAATAAGCAAATGCAATGGCATGGCTGATAGACTAACAACTTTCCTCCATGATAAAAAATGAAAAAAAAAAAAAAAAAGCCCGTTTTGCTGGCAGAAGAAATGCATAATATAGTTTCATGGCAAGTCTTAACCTCTAAATTGTCTTTCCCTAAAAAAATAGAATAAAATAATAATAATAATAAAAAAAATTGGGCACAGTTTCACAGTGTATGTGACATTTGCCAAGTTTGCCAAGGGCGAGGCAAACTGGAATTTGCAAAATCCCAGACAAGCAAGCCAGGATGTGTACATGAAATAATAATAATAGTAGAAGAGCATAGATTATGCAAGAGAGAAGAAACTGTATTTAAAATCTAGCTGATACCCTGTTGCAACATGGGCCTATTTTGTATGAAAAATGTTTCATGATATCTTGCTGGCAACAGAGAGTGAAGCACTGATGTGTCTGCTGTATACAACATCATTTCGTAAAATTCCTGTCCTTGATTTTTCTTAATTTTGACTGTCCTTTTACATTGCTCTTTCACACTTATTCAGTAGTAGAAAACAGCAATTTTGAGTCTCAAGAAAATAAGCAATTTCCTTTACACAATAAATGAAGATATATTTACTTCCCTAGCAAACACATGCACATCACATCACTTGTATGAAGTTATAAAAGGCTGCTTCATTTCTCTCCTTATCCTAATATCACTTACAAATAGAGCTGATATCAATCAAAATAACTTTGTTTCCTCTTGAAAGACTCTGCTTTAACTCTGCTTTAGTCATCTGACTTCTCTAAGGGTTATTTACAAAGAGTCCTAAGTGGAGGCAGTATCTATTTCTTGAGAATCTACATGAAACCATGTATTTTTCTGCTAATATAGCCAAAACCACATGCTAGTAAATGTTATACAAATAATTTGGACCTAAAAATTGTAAAAGTCTTAAGTATCTTTATACAGAAGTGAGGATGTCTGTAAATTCAAATTCCCTTTGGACCAAAGGACTACATTTTACTATATACAGCATTTAACATGCACATATGTAGATACCATATACTGTGAAGATGATGGAATTATATTTCCCCACTCACATAATGTGTTTGTCATGGCTGTTTTATTTTCATTGTACTCTGTCATAAAGTATTTATTTTCAAGTTTTGTTTTGTTTTGTTTTGTTATTCTAGACACTGTTTAACTTTAGATGTTGATGTATCTTGTAATAATAAGACAACTATGCATTGAATAAGCTGTAATAGAAACTGGAAAAAGACGTTTTAGATATATAGGTTGAAAAATAAGCTTCTAGATTATTAAGAAAGTCAGAGAGACATATAATTATGTGCTACATGCTATAAGTATCATTCTTCACCATTCATGGCACACATTTCCGCCCCAGTTTTCTGTTACTAATACAATGGCATTAACATTTCTTGCTATCACATTCTTCTCCTCCATTTAAATACATTGTATTCCTTCCTGTACATCTCTCTTCTTTAGTATGGCATTGTTCACTAGAAAAACCTTGGGAAAGGTTTCAGAAAGTATCATAACATTTTGGTGTGTTAGTTAATAAGAAACACAATATTTCACACACACGGGCATGTGTTCATGTACATGTAAATCTACATATGCACATAAACACAACTGTATTTATGTTATATATATTTGTGTATATGAATAAGTATGCATACATATATGTGTCTCTAAAATCAAGAGACATAGATCTGATGATATATCCACTCATATCCAGACATAGATCTGATCATATTCACAGACCATTCAGTGCATAATGAACTGGCTGATTGATCACATTCAGATTAGTGGTAAACAGTTTGATATTCAAGTGATCAGTGGTGTCCAGCAGTGTTCTGTTTTGGGATGGATACTCTTTAACATTTTTATCAGTGACATGGACAGAACTGCACCCTCAGAAATTTTGCAGGTGGGACTCTTATGGTTCGCATTGGGATAAAGTTTATTTTCTTCATAGAGGCTCACATGCCATATTTTAGATTTTTATTGGCTGCTGTGTTTTGGATTGTTGATGAAAAGAATGGTGATAACAAAGCAATGTTTTCAGAATCCCATCAGGCTCAATGAACTTATATGCATCCAGGTGGACTAGAAAATTCCACACAAGTTCAGGGTTTACTGTGAGGTTGTCATTCCTGCAGCCATGTTTTGGGTTGGAATAAAGTTAATTTTCTTCACAGAGAATCACATAATGCCATGGCTTGGATTTTAATGAAAATAGTGGTGATAACAAACCAATGTTTTCAGTTGTTGCAGAACAGAATCATGGACTTAACAACTTCTCATGTTACTCTGTTTGAGAGGAGGCTAGGGGTTCACAAAAAGCTGGGAGGGGACACAGCCAGGACAGCTGACTCAAACTGTCCAAAGGGATAATCCATACCATACAATATCATGCTCAGTAATAAAAGGTGGGGTAGAAGGATGAAGAGTGGTACATTTGGAATGATGGTGGTTGTCTTCCTGAGAAACCATTACATGTGATGAGCCCTGCTTTCCCGGAAGTGGCTGAACTGCCTGCTGATGGGAAGAAGTGAATTCCTTGTTTTGCTTTGCTTGTGTATGTGGCTTTTGCTTTACCTAGTGACCTGTCTTCGTGTTACCTAGTGACATGTCTTTGTCTGAACCCAGAGAGACATTTCTCAACCCATGTGAGCCCATGTGAACCTCGTGAAGTTCAACAAGGCCATGTGCAAGGTCCTACACCTGGGTTAGGGCAATCCCAAGCACAGATAAAGACTGGGTGATGAGTGGATTGAGAGCAACTTTGCAGAGAAAGACTCAAGGATGTTAGTGGACAAAATCTTGTCATGAACAATTCCCATGGGCTTGCAGCCCAGAAAGATTATCATATCCTGGCATGCATAAAAATAAGCATGACCATCTGGTCAACAGAGGTGATTCTCCCCCTCTGCTCCACTCTTGTAAGAACCCACCTGGAATACTGCATTCAGCTCTGGGGACTCCATCACAAGGAAGACAAAAACCTGTTAGAGAGGGTTCAGAGGGGGACCACAAGGATGATGAGGGGGCTAGTGCACCTCTCCTATGAACACAGAATTAGAGAGTTGGGGTTGTTCAGCTTGGACAAGAGAAGGCTCCAGGAAGTCTTAATAGAGGCCTCCAATACTTAAAGGGGGTCTACAGAAAAGCTGGGGAGGGGCTTTTCATCAAAGAGTGTAGTGATAGGACAAGGGGTAACAGCTTTAAGCTAGAAGAAGGTAGTTTTAGATTAGATATTTGGAAGAAATTCTCTGCTCTGACTGTGGCGAGGTACTGGAGCAGGTTGTCCAGAGAAGCTGTGGATATTCCAGGTAGTTCCCCCTGGAGATCTAATGGAAGATGTTCCTGTCCATGGCAGGGAGCTGGAACTAGATGGTCTTAAAAGTTCTGTCCAACTCTAACCATTCTATGACTTTATGATTCTATGACACAGGTATGCATACAAACAGAATACATCTGTCTTTTGATAAGTACATAGATGATAATAGATGACAAACATGATAAATCAGTATTTTCTATCTGTAGTGAAGTAAAAATAGTGCACTGCACTCAGAACACCCACATTTCATTTCATAATTGATATAAAAATGAGTGAAAAAAATTTCCCTACCCCTACCTTTTCATTGTGAGTCAGAGATGAACAGGTAAACAAAGGCTTGTTGATTGGCCTTAGAAGGCAGATATGGGATATTCTTAGAATGTACAATTTATCTTTACTCTTTTTGGAAATAAAGTGAATGCTCTTAAAATATATGTTAACTAGCATAGCAAAATTCAGATTCTAGAGAAGCTGTGCCTTGTTTAATTTTCTGGTTTTCATTCTCAGTTTTACAGTATCATTATCTGGTTTTGGGTGTGGGGTTGTGTGCACATCTTCCTCCCCCAGGTACAACTAGTAGGTAAGAACATTAAACCTACCATGACTCTAACTTCAGTCTACAAAATATCAATTAAAAGACATTCTCTTAGTCTAAAAAGTAAGGTACAGAGCATCTAAAAGGAACACACTGGCATTTATTTTATATCACTGCTTCATATCAGTAATTTGTGGATAATTCAGAGTTTTCACTGGGTTTGGTCACAGTTACATGACCCCAGCTGTGGTTTATAATGAAGCTGATGTGCTTAACTTTGATTCTGCTCCTCTCCTCCCCCACAGATTGCTCCTAGCTGTCTCTAGGAGAGGATTTAAAAACTTCACATCAAAAATCTGTACACTAAAATACCAGAATATTCCTTAACAGCTTCAGATTTATTGGAGCATTTATTGTTCACATGGTCTTCAGTCCAAATTCCATTGCCATACAGAGAACCATAGAATCATAAACATTGAAAAAGACCTCCACAATCATCTAGTAAAAAAAAGAAAGGGAAATTGTGTTCCTGAAGTCTTATCTTTTTAGTCAAGTTTTCAACTTCACTAATGTACAGTTACGGTTATCTGTCAAGAGGAAGGTGGAAATGCATCTATCACCCACTTTTATTTCACTACTTTTTGTTTTATCTATCTTCTTCATCTGCATGGGTGGCTAATGTACTGGGTGTGGCTGGGATGAAGGTAACTTTCCACACAGCAGCCCATATAATGTTATGCTTTGCACTTGCCACTAGAAGGGTGTTGGTATCACACCAGTGCTTTGGCTCTTTCTGAGCTGTGCTGGAAGAGCACCAAGGTTGGATCTACAGCCTCTCCTATGCCAAAGCCAGTAGCCTGGGATGGTCAAGGGGTGGGGAGGCAACACAGACAGCAAAGGGGAGACCAACAGGCCAAAGGGGTATAGCATGGTATATAATGTCTTGCCCAGCATAAAACCTCGGGCGGAAGGAATGGAGAGGAGAAAGGAGAGATTCTTCTTATGAAAGCATTTTTCTTCCTGAACAACCACTATGTGTCTGAGGCCCTGTCTCACAGGAAGTGGCTGAACATCACTTGTTGACAGGAAGTAGAGAATAATACTCTCTCCTTTTTCTTCCATGTGATGTTAGCTTGTTCTTTAATTAAACTGCTCCTGTCTCCAACCCATATTTTTTTTCCCCTCCATCTCATTTTATCTTCTTCTTATCCTGTTGAGGAGGTAAAGTGAGAGGGTGGCTTTATATTACTTAGCTGCCTATAAGCATTAAACCACAACAACTAAGTGATGAATTTCCCACATATATATTGTAATATATTCAAAGACATATCAGGTTGATAAACAATCACAAAAGGACTCTCCACAGAATCAGGGCTTTCTTAAGGCCTGCCTAGCATATGTTGTTATACAAGTACCACATAAAAAAATCCCATCTTCCCCTGTACTTCTACAAGTTATTTGACTGTCAAAATTTTATAAGCAAGAATGGTTTATGCATTGTGAATTATGATTGGGATGTACAGACAAAGTTCTCTGTGGACGTTTCTGAAACACCTCACCACAGGCTGCTAATCTGAGAAAAATGCCATTATAACTAAAATTTTTAAATGCTAATTACTAACACATATATGAAAGGGAGAAAGAAAGTTCAAAACTGAAATAATTGAATGTACAGTCAGGTATTGTTGAAAGGCTGAATGCCCTTCTGTTGCCTGTTGATCCATTGACTTACTGATATTAACTTACTGTTGCCAAGATGACTTGCAGAATGCTAATGTTGTCTCTCCTGCTGCTCTCTCCATCTGTTGACTGCTCAGTGTTGCCCTTTTGTTTCATAATCTCTACTTTATTAAATGTTATTGTACTGGGTTATATATGACTGAACCATACTGTAAAGGTTCACTTGTTTTCCACAGCTTGTTTTGTCCAATACAATATTGCTTTTGTGGTTATTCTAAGGGATTATAAATCCACTTAGAATACAAAACATGAAGGATACTGGAAGTACATAATGATGTATATATGCATATATGTGCAATTGGACAGGATATATGTGCAATTGGACAGGACAAGGTAAGTGCATTATTGAGAGATGATGGGTCTCTTGGTAATTCCAGGCAAGGGATGAAGCAAATCCATTGGCCAACCAGGAACAACCAAAGGCAATGGAGCCAGAGACAGGGCTGCAGACAAGGCTACAGTGTGGCATGAAAAGCTATCTAGGAGACAGGGTTGCAGACAAATTATCTACAGCATACTTCAGGCAATGTTTGGATGCTCAGACATGAGCTTAGTTGACATCTGGTGTCACAGGTTGTGTGTGCACTTGGGTCAACTGAGCTCATCCACGAGGCTGATCACAGCAAGTAAAGCCAACAAATGTGCTCAAGGCCCATACAATAGTAGTCAAACAATATCACAGACCGAATCACGGAATAGTTGAGGTTGGAAAGTATCTCTGCAGGCCATTTGGTCCAACCCCCATGCTCAAGCAGGGACAACTAGAGGAGGTAGCCCAGGAGTATGCCCAGCAGCTTTTGAAGGTCTCCAAAGATGTGGACTCCAAAATCTCCCTAGGTAACTTTTGCTTGGTCACCCCTTCTGTGGAGAAGTGTTTTCTAATATTCAGAGAGGACTTTCTCTGTTTCAGGTTGTGCCCATTGCCTCTTGTCCTGGCACTGGGTACCACTGAAAGAGTTTGGCTTTGTCATCTTTGCACCCTCCCTTCAGGTATTTATATTGCTAAGATCCCCCTAAGCCTCCTCTTCTCCAGGCTGAACAGTTCCAGCTCTCTCAGCCATTATTCATAGGAGAGGTGCTCCAGCCATTTCATAATGTTGGCCTTTGTTGGACTCTCTCCAATATGCCCATGTCTCTCTTGTCCTGGTGAGTCTAGGACTAGACAAAGAACTCTAGGAGTTGTCTCACCAATTCTGAATAGAGAGAGGAAGGATCATCTCCTTCGACCTATTAGCAATATTTTGCCTAAGGCATTCTTGGATATCATTAACCCTTAGAGGTAAGGGCATGCTACTGGTTCATGTTCAATTGAGTGTCCACCACAACCCCAGGTTCTTGTCAGCCAGCCATCTTTCCAGTGGCGATGCCCCCAGCATGTACTAGTGAAGACTTATGATCACCACCCTCTTTCCCTGGTCTTTCAGAAAGTCCACCTCACTGCCCATTCATCCTATGCACTAATCACTTATCTGTGAGGATACTATGGGTGACATTGTCAAAGACCTTGCTGAAGTCCAGGCAGACAATATCCACTGCTCTCCACTGATCTACTAGGACAGTCATTTCATCACAGAGGACTTCCCTTTGGCGAAGTACATTCAGAATATTCATCATTTTCTTGTCTCTATATTACTCTATGTTACTCTGAATTGTTTCCACATTTCTTTATATTAACTTACTTTGAAGCACGTTTAACAATTTCACATCTGATTCTCAGAGAATGTATCCACAGATGATATCATTTACAGTCTTTTCATTCAGTTAGATTGCCAGAAGCATGTGATTTTCCATGAACAGGCTTAAATTCTTTGAAGACCATAACATTCCTAAAAAATGGATTGTGCAGAATTCTAGTCTGAGCTGTATGTACTCAGAATAGTATAGAATGTATGGAAAAGCAGAAAGATTTAGGTTTAGCTTGTCTGATCTTTTTGGTTGACTCAGTATAAAATTATTATTGTCTTTCATGTAGTCTTTCATACTTTGCATTAAAATAATGTAATGTAGTTCTTGAGGTAAAACAAACAAACAACAAAAAAAACCCTCTCTCTTCTTTGTCTAGACATTTTCCATGCAATAACATTGGGAAACAATAAAATCACAGAATCAGTTATTGTAAATTCCTTATTTTCTGGACTGTATTGTGTATATTACTTGTAAATAACCCCTGGAAAACCACATGATAAGTTGACTTTTTCTTTCTTTTTTTTTTTTTTTTTTTTTTTTTTTTTTTGGTATTGAATTTGAAAAGAGCTTTCTCTGTTTGCCAGATTTTAGAAAGATAAGTCATTTTTACCTCCTCTTAGATATGCAATTTTTTCTGCCTTTTTTGAATGGATATTACAGGAATTGTCCTGAGAATAAAGTGACTGTTTCAATCCCTCACTGGCTGATGGGTCTGAGAACTTTTTGAGAATACTCTCATAGAGAACAAAATTAATACATACATGTTAATTCAGAGCAATGCAGAGCAATGTATCTGCTGATAGAGTTACCATCCTTTTTTTTTTTTTTTTTTTTTTTTTTTTTTTTTTTTAATATTTACAGATTAATTTTAAAACTCTCTACAGGCTTGTTATGCCCATATAGGGATGTCCAATATGTCCAAGATGTTTCAAATAAGAATGCATCTGCTTGTGGTTGGATACAAAGAATCCTGCCCTTGTGGGCAGCTATTATTCCCATGCAGAGTTTTTTTTACGCAGTTAGACATATAACACTTTGCTTGGGATGCACATTATCCCAAAGAATGGATGATATCTGGCAAAAGACATAGTATATGACTGACTGACTTAAAGTTTCCTGGGCTACTAATTTCTTTATCTGCAAGGGCATAACATTTATGCAGCATTTCTTATATAGGGCTGTGTATTATTGCCATTAATATTTTATATTAATATGAATAAAAGTAAAATAATTTTAAAAGTTCTGTAGCTGGAAGACCAACTGAAAACAGCTTTTCTCTCTCCTCTTTTCTTTGGAACTCTAATAGGATACTAATAACCTTCTGCAATGTCCAAAGAACAGTGATGCCCTGACCATTTGTTATCCCACGTGAATGCATCAGTACCAACAATTTCAGCATTCTCTTTGTGTTTCACAGTCTGAACTGACAGAAGACTTTGGAAATAAACAATTGAAAAAGACATTCCCTAAAGGTAACTATCAAGTCCAATAAGGCTCAAACAAAATACCCCAGCTGTCAGAGCAAAATACAGCATATCCACTTAGCTCTTGAAAGGAAAAGGTAATGCTAACCAGTTGCTGGAGACGGCCCAGAGAGGTAGTGTCACAGTGACAGCTGCACAAAAGGATGTACTGCATAGCAGAGTTCAAATGAATGAATGCCAAGCAATGTATAATAGCTACATTAGTAATTCTCTTCAAAGGACAAAATAAAGAGCAGAAACACACTTTGTTTAAAAGTTATCATTACTGATAGTAAAACACACACAGAAATAGAAAAAGCATAATTTGGAAGCCAAATGAAACAAATTTGAAACACGAGCTTTGAAAAAGGTCCTAATTTGAAATGAAGATTGCCTCTCCAAAAACATTTTAATAAAAACAAGGTCAGAACATTTGAAGGGATTAGTGTCTAGCCCTGGGCAAATGTCAAAAAAAAAAAAAAAAAAAAAAGTACAAGCTGGAATAGGAAAAGTTTGAAACTCAAAGGCAAGTCTAGGTCATTTGAAACACAAAAGCTGCTCTTCAGAACAGCAAGGACCATTCTTCCAATATTAGAACTTGAGAGTGGTGTAGGTCATGATGTGTGATTAAATGTTTGTCAGTTCATTTTTGATAGACTAGATAGTCCACAATCTGTTTCCTAGTTTGCCTATGTTGTCCTTGGTCCTTTTCTTTAAATGGAGGATGTTAACCATTTATGTTGATCTAGTTAACTGGATTGCTTCATTTGAAATGTCACACAGATATAGTGCTCTTGTTGCTAACGATCTTAATGGAAACTCTGTGCATGTAGTTCTGGATCTTGGAAGTTACACCAAAGTTATGACTACAGTCAATGGATTTTGGCTATGTAATCTACCGGAAGACAAAGTTCAGTGCTTGACATGAACTCTTTCTCCCTCGTCCTTCCTGTTCTCATTTGTTAGGATGCTATGCACTGTGCATGGGTATTTTGTTCTGTACATATAAAATATTCTGTTCGGTAGGAATTGGATCCCAGAGATCCAGCATTTGCCTTGGACTAAATAAAACTCTTCCTGCAGCAGTGTCCTAAATACTGGCTAAGCTGTACACCTCTTCCTATTCTCATTTCACACAGGGAAGTTAATTCTGAGAAAACAAACTGAAAGAAGAGATGAAGAGAACAGGGGAAAAGATGGACTTTAAGTATGTTGTTGAAATTAGAAAAAACAATGCTGTGAAGCTTAGCCACTATGCTGTTGTAAGACAGTGTGCTTTTCTAACTTTCCTTGTTGAGAGAGTTCCTACTCCATGTGAACTAACAGTTATCTGCTCACCCACCAAGGTTGACTCATCCACCTTCACCAAGACACCATCCTCTGCTGTGAAGAACTCAACATGACAACAACTTTATGTGACTAATAATTTGTGAAGGAGGAGAAGGAGGGCACACCAGGGAGATAAGACCCTTGCAGTTCAGTGGCTTTGACAGAATGAGCACTGCAGGTCTGGCAGTACTCTCTATGCAGTCCAAAAAAAAGCAATCAACCAAACCGAACCGAACCGAACCAAACCAAATCAACAAAAAATACAAACAAAACAAACCAAAAAACACAACCATCCAAAACAACCATCCATTGAACAACAACAACAAAACACAAATCTCACCCACACAAATCAAAACAAATTACAACAAGCATGCTGAAACAGGATATAACCATGACTTCAGTTCAGCTGATAACCTAGACAATTATGGGTTCAGTTACTTGTCTTGGAAGTTGGTTGCTAATCATGGCTTGATTCATTATCCTATTTTTTTTTAATGTAGTGTATATTTAAATCACAAGTTGGCTTTGGGTGCTTTTAGTCATTCATTCTATGTTGAAAAGTTGTTCATTGCCAAGTTGGTGGGGCAAATGTCTGGTGCTCACTGGAACAACTATAATTTCTACCTGCACTGTGCATAGTTCAGATATTTTACAAAGGACAACCAAACCAACAGGCATGTGAGACATAACTGGGGTGTACAGCCTTCCTCTGGGAGCAATCATTTTTGAAGCAGAGTGTTATTCGGGAGAATTCAGACCTTGGCCACCTAGGCTCTAGCTAAGCAAGAGACTAATCAAGTTACTAAGAATATCATAGTCAAGTACACCATCTGACCAGCCAAGAGAGAGCTGAAAGAAAATAACTATTTTCAGAAGAGAGGATATGCTGCCAAATAGCTTCTTCCCATGTCATTATAATGCTTGGCTCAGATCTGTGTCCTCACTTAAGCCTGATTCAGAGCAGTTCTCTATATGCATGCCAAACACCTATCAGATAGACAATGTTACCAGGATCGTGGCATCTCTCCTGCTTCAGTTATTCCACTTTGTAATAAAAACAATTCCTTAACTTTGGAACAGGAAATCATTGACTCTTCTCTCCAATTAATTAATTATGCACAGAACATGGAAACCCTGTGAAGATATTAACAAGTATTCAGCATGTCTTCTTAGTCACACAAATGCTGCATCCTTTAATTTTTAACTTCAAGAGCCAGTGATACAAGCAATTATAACACCACAACTGTATTTGGATGATCTGCTTGTTTTCCATGTCCTCTGATTCATTTGGCTATCATCAATTCTCAGTGTGCGGTTCTGTGATATCTGCCAGTCTATAATAGCAAAAATTTTATCATTCAGACTTCAGTTTGAATATATTTATTGCTTGCTATGACCAGAATACTGTACTGACAGTATTACTGAAAAGGTGGTTTGGATTTTATTAACAACTCAAAGTAAAAAATGCTGTAATACACACATAGGAATGTTGTCAGCTATGTGTTAAATATATGCAATGTCACATTTTCCTATTCTACATATTAGCATCAGAGAACAAAAAATCTGCTATAATTTGGAAGCTCCCAAACCACCATTTTCCTTAAATATTGTGTTGTCCTTTTCCTTTGTGCCCATTATGGTGTCAGGAAAAAAAACACCTGTCACCAATTTCTCCTGTATTCCTCTCAAGCCTGTTGAGTCTATCAAGTGTGAACATCTGGGAATCATCATCTTTTCTGCTGACCACTGAATCAGCATAAAAGGAGGACATGATGAGCCCCAGCTGTTAAGCCTCCTGCTGCTTAAATGGATTAGAGAAATTAACTCACAGGATGTTTTACTACAGCACCAGGAGTTATATTAAAGATATATGTGTTAGCTTCTCCACAAGGAACTAAGAAAAAAGGAACTAAGAGAGGGTAAGCAGGGGTGGGTTATGGGAATGTTATCAGCCCACTAGACTGATTAGAACAGCAGAATGAATTTTACCTTCAGAATGGCCTTTCTCTAAGAATATAAACCTTCTATTTCTAGTTCTCTTTTGAGGTATACAGACTAGGAGAGTATGGACTGAATGACCAACAACAGAAAACACTAGCAAAGAGAAATCCATGACAAAGGTCTTCTGGTTTGAGTGTAAATACCTCAGCTGAGGTATTTACATTATTATTATTATTATTTACATATTTATTTGAGTATAAATACCTCAGCTGAGGTATTTACAGTTTTTCTTGTTCCTCTTATGCATTTAGACTATGATGCATCAGAGCAGAAAAATGTCTCTGTGTAAAAGTAACATTTGAATGACATCCACACTCATCTGTGCCCTCCAAAATACACAGCTCTATGTATTAATTAAGTAAAAATAAGTTCAGAAAAAGAGGAAATATGAATGGTTTTCACGATCGTGCTTATTACCACTCTTAGTAATAAGTGCTTTAAAAAGCCTAGAGAGAATGGTTTGAAATGGTTCAGAAGTCTGCGAAAACAATTTATTTACTTAGCTGTAATGTGGTACTCTAAAGACACCCTGACTTCAGAACAAGATAAAATGAGAAGTGGAAGTATAGCTATCTTGAGGCAACAATCATGGGCTTCTGTGGTCCTCAATCAAGTATGTTAATAATAATAAAAAAGGATCTATTTGTTGATAGTGTTGCAATGGGATTTTCCCCATAATTCTTCTGCCTTAAAGCATTTGGTGAAGTGGAGAGTGGCTGAACAAAACCTTGACCCCATTTGTGGATATACACTCATCACCACTGAGTGACCGCTCTGTGGAGGGAAATTGCTCAGCAGACAAGAACTGTCTCAACAGTTCTGGGAAAGCAAGACTCTTTCCTATGAGAACACTGTTTTTAACAATATAGGAAGAGCATAGACTCTTTTGACTGCCCAGTGTCTGCTTCTGAGTGATAGGGAGAGGTACACTGCACACATTAGGAATCCTACAAGGGAGCTGCAGGATGCGCAACTTCCGAGAGAGCTCTCACAGAGATACCTGGGGCTGGGAAAGGTGGCAAGTACCACCCTGTACTTTTGGTCTTTACTTTTCTGAAACATTGTTTGCATGTTTCTGCATATATAAAAAGAAACATACAGTCCTAATTTCTGCCAAAGCCTCTTTATAAGTGTTTGGTAACTTAAATGATTTTATTAAAGAGAACAGATTACAAGAACCATGCTGGTCCAGACGGTGTAATTTGTAACAGTCATTGGTGTAAAGGGCTTCTGTATTTATTGGAATCAGGACACCTATTTGAGCAAAGAGTCTTTGTCAATAAATCCTGTATGATAGTGTCTTATGCACTTAAGATCATAATAGCCAAAAGATTTTACATGATTTTTACATGAGATGCAGCTGTATCCTATTTGATCCCGAGTTTGGGATGCACTCAGGTCTGCATGGAGCATTTCCAGTTTCACTTGTTTTTTACTGTGACTCTCCTGCTAATGTTACTTTCAGATCTGTGGATTTTACCCCAGCAATAAATTTTTAAAAAGCAGAGTTTACCACTAGGTTATTTTCCAGCTTGTTGAGCAATTGTTCACAACATCCTTTCTGAATCTAGAGTACAATAATTGTGCTTTTGGCTGCTCTGAGGGCATACTAGAAGGTTCTTAAATCATAACCTGATCTTTGCCTCACTTAAGATAGAAATTATTATAATTTCCCCATTGCAGAGGCAGAAGTTTTTATTTTTCACCACATATCTCATGAATATTGGAGGAGCCATTGGGATCTGTTGTTTTTGAAATATCACTAAACAGTTAGTGAGAACCTGTGTTAACCAGAATGTGCACAATGCCATTTTGCCTTTCCCCTACTTCTCCTTTTTCAGGATTTCATCTTTCCCTTTCAGACATTTGGTATCTTTGTGTTCATCTGATACCAAATCTGAAAGGAAGGTGGTAGACACAGGTATATTAGGCAGAGATATATATTTCTTGGCTGGCAGATGCTGCAGTTTGCTGACTACTAAAATTAGGCTTGGGTACCTTAGCACAGTTCAAAAGAGACTGCTTTGCTGAAAGTGACACACAGCTTATGGATCCAAACCAGTAAGTGTAATTGCCTTTGCTATGTACTTGCATGTGTAAATTAGGTATCTGAGGCACAGAATTACAGAATTTCTAGGTTGGAAGAGACCTCAAGATCATCAAGTCCAACCTCTGACCTAACACTAACAGTCCCCACTAAACCATATCCCTAAGCTCTACATCTAAACGTCTTTTAAAGACTTCCAGGGATGGTGACTCCATCACTTCCCTGGGCAGCCTGTTCCAATGTCTAACAACCCTTTCAGTGAAGAAGTTCTTCCTAACATCTGACCTAAAACTCCCCTGGCGCAACTTAAGCCCATTCCCCCTCGTCCTGTCACCAGGCACGTGGGAGAACAGACCAACCATCACCTCGCTACAGCCTCTTTTAAGGTACCTGTAGAGTAAGGTGCAGCCTCACCAGAGCTGAGTACAAGGAGACGATCACTTCCCTTGCCCTGCTGGTCACACTGTTTATTATGCAAGCCAGGATGCTGTTGGCCTTCTTGGCCACCTGAGCACACTGCTGGCTCATATTCAGCTAGCTATCAACCATCACTCCCAGGTCCTTCTCTGCCTGGCAGCTCTCCAACCATTCCTCTCCTAGCCTGTAGCTCTGCTTGGGGTTATTGCGCCCCAGTTGCAGGACCCGGCACTTGGCCTTGTTGAACTTCATGCAGTTGACCTCAGCCCATCGGTGCAGCCTATCCAGGTCCTCCTGCAGAGCCTTCCTACCCTCAAGCAGATCGACACAAGCACCTAACTTGGTGTCATCTGCAAACTTACTGAGGGTGCACTCAATGCCCTTGTCCAGATCATCAATGAAGATATTAAAGAGGACTGGCCCCAGCACTGAGCCCTGGGCAACGTCACTAGTAACCGGCCTCCAACTGGATTTGGCTCCATTTACCATGACTCTTTGGGCCTGGCTATCCAGCCAGTTTTTAACCCAACGAAGCGTGCACCAGTCCAAGCCAAGAGCAGCCAGTTTCTTGAGGAGAATGCTGTGGGAGACGGTGTCAAAAGCCTTGCTGAAGTCAAGGTAGACCACATACACAGTCTTTCCCTCATCAGCTAAGTGCATAACTTCGTCACAGAAGGAGATCAGGTTCGTCAAGCAGGACCTGCCTTTCATAAACCCATGCTGACTGGGCCTGATCGCCTGCTTGCCCTGCAAGTGCCGCGTGATGACTCTCAAGAGAATCTGCTCCATGAGCTTCCCTGGCACTGAGGTCAAACTGACAGGCCTATAGTTCCCTGGGTCTGCCCTATGGCCCTTCTTGTAGATGGGCGTCACGTTTGCTAGCCGCCAGTCAACTGGGACCTCCCCTGATAGCCAGGACTGCTAATAAATGATCGTAAGCTCCTCTGCCAGTTTTCTCAGTACCCTCGGGTGGATCCCATCCAGCCCCATCGACTGGCACACATCCAAGTGCCTTACCAGGTCACCAACCATTTCTTCGTGGACAGTGAGGGCCACATTCTGCTCCCCATCCCCTTCCACCAGCTCAGGGTACTGGGTATCCAGAGAACAACTGGTATTACCGCTAAAGACTGAGGCAAAGAAGGCATTAAGCACCTCCACCTTATCCTCATCTTTTGTAACAAGGTTTCCCCCCGCATCCAGTAAAGAATGGAGATTCTCCGTAGTCCTCCTTTTTGCACTGATGTATTTGTAAGAAGATTTTTTGTTATCTTTAACAGTAGTAGCCAGATTGAGCTCCAGATGAGCTTTGGCCTTTCTAATTTTGTCCCTGCACAGCCTCGTTATCTCCTTGTAGTCCTCCTCAGTGGCCCACCCATTTTTCCAAAGATTATAAACCCTCTTTTTTCTCCTAAGCTCAAGAAAGTTTAGCTAAGCTCAGCACCAAGCTGAGCAGGACTTTGCAATATCTTCAATATGAGCTAAGTAAAGGTAAATGTTAAATATAGCATGGGGATAATGAGTCATGTCTTCTTAACTGCTACTAGACATATAACAATATTCACAGTCATGACTAATGCAAAGTTTCAAACCTGTGCACCATTCTTGGAAGCATTCTTCAAAGTATTCTGCCTATAAGATAATAGATATTAATATTACTTCTTAATCCAGGAATAAGTTTTCCATTCTTAGACGGTTCTATTCAAATAAATATAGTCCAGAAGACATAGATTATTTATTTACCCTCAGCCTCACTTGGCTCACCTTCTTTCTTTTCCCAGGAAGGAATAAAATGAAAATGGAAAAGTAAAATTCAAAAGTCAAACTGTTTTCTTTTTGAAGCACAAGAAAATGTGTTTGTGTTGTAAAAATGTAGCTTGTATTGTAAAAATGTAGTTTGCATTGTAAAAATATTCCCACTTACAAATAACTAAACCAAGAACTTGAAAACATTTAAGTAATACACTTATATCAAATAGAAACTACATATAAATTAACAACATTCATTAATATTATGCATGCAGATTATACATATATATTGTGTTATACAGAAAATGAACTGTTTCAAGACATTTGGCAAATGTGATATAGACAGAAGTATGTTTATCTGCAGGATTGCATAGCTGAGAAATTCTCAGTTTTATTTTCAACTTATTTGTTTTCCTTTGACTAGAACAATCGCAGCAGAAGAATTGAAATGCCACTAGGACCATATCTATATACATCCCAAGAAAATATTTTTTTGCATGTTTCATTTCAGAAACAAATATATTTCATTACTCATGGACAACAAATATTTACCTTCTGGTAATAGTAGACAAGTGTTCTAATACTACCATACAGCCAAATTAAAAATATTTTGGAAAAGGGAAGTGCTGGCCATGTACAAATATGATAAAATCATAGAGTGATGGAATGGTTGAGGTTGGAAGGGATCTCTGGAGATCATATAGTACAATACCCCTCAACCAGGGTTACCTAGAACATGTTACACAGGATCACATCCAGAAGTGTTTTGATTATCTCTAGAGCAGGAGACTCCAATACCTCTCTGGGCAATCCTATGCTCTGTCACACTCAATAAAGAAGCGTTTCCTTGTCTTCAGACAGAACTTCCTGTGTTTTACTCTGTGCCCATTTCCTCTTGTCCTGTTGCTGGGCACCACAAAAAAAAAAAAAAAAAGGAGCTTGGTCCTACAGTCTTGATACCTTCCCTTAAGATATTTATACACATTGATATGATATCTTCTCTGTCTTCTCTTCTCCAAACTAAACAGGCCCAGCTCCCTTCAGCTTTTCGTCATATGAGAGATGCTTAATTATTTTAATATCTTTTTTCTAGACTCTCTCCAATAGCTCCATGCCCCTCTTGTACTGGAAAGCCCTGAACTGGACACAGCACTCCAAGTGTGGCATCATGAAGGCTGAGTAGAGGGAGAGGATCACCTTCTTTGATCTGCTCTCAACACTCTTCCTAACGCACCCCAGAATACCATTGGCCTTCAACATGCCAAGGGCATGTTGCTAGATAATGGCTAATTTGATGCCCACCAGAACTTCCAGGTCCTTCTCCATAGAGATGCTTTCCAGCAGATCAGTGTCCAACCTTACCGGTGCAGGACCCTACATTTGCCTTGGCTGAACTTTACAAAATTCCTCTCTGCTCTACTCTGCAGCCTGTTGAGGTCTCTCTGAATGGCAGCACAGCATCCAGGAATATCATGAATAAACTTGCTGAAGGGGCACTCTATCCCATCATCCAAGTCCTTGGTGAATTAGTAGAACAAGACTGCTTCTAGTACTAACCCCTGGGGAACACTGCTAGCTACTGGTCTCCAACTAGATTGCACAGCTGAGCACAGCCCTCTGAGCTCTGCCATCCAGCCTGTTCTCCTCTCTGTCCACCCACCTAACCCACAATTCCTGAGCTTACTTATGAGATGTTCTGGGAGATAATGTCAAAAGCCTTGCTGAAGTCAAGGTAGACAATATCCACTGCTCTCCCATCCATCCAGCCAGTCATTCCATGATAGAAGGCTATCAGATTAGTTAAGCATGATCTCCCTTTGGTGAATCCATGCTGACTACTCCCAATCTTCTTTTTCTGCACATGCTGAGAGACGACATCCAGGTGGGCTGTTCCATCACCTTTCCGGGGGTGTAGGTGAGGCTGACTGGACTATAGTTTCCTGGATCCTCCTTCTTGCTCTTTTTGAAGACTGGAGTGACATTGACTTTCTTACAGTCCTCAGGCACCTCTCCTCTTTTCCATGGCCTTTCAAAGATGATGGAGAGTCACTTAGCAATAACATCCACCTGATCCCTCAGTATTTGTGTGTGCATTCCATCCAGGCCCACGAACCTGTTGTTAACAAGTTTGCCTAAATGATCTCTAACCTGATCCTCTTCAACCAAGAGAAAGTCTACCTTTCACCAGACTCTCTCTCTTGCTCCTGGGGTATGAAAATAATGAGGGCTGGCCTTAGTAGTAAAGTGAAGAAACCAATTATTATGCATTCTGTATATCCTTTTTCATGAGAACACCCATCTCATTCAGCAGTTGGCCCACATTTTCACTGGTCTTCCTGTTGTTTCTGTTTTATTTAAATAAGCTCTCATCTTGTCCTTGACATCCTTTGCCAGATTTCATTCTAAATCGGTCTTACCTTTCCTCATTGCATCCCTGCACACTCTGGCTGTGTTCCTTTTTTCCTCCCAAATTGCCTGTACCTTTTTCCATATACTGCATGCTTCCTTCTTCTGTTAGAGTTTTACCAGGAGCTCCTTGCTTATCCGTGTAGGTCTTCTTTCCCCTTTGCTTGACTTCTTCAAACCAAATTAAAGTTTATTTTGCTTTAAATCAAACTAAAGCTGAATGAGTTAAAAAATAAAAATATTTAGTAAAAAACAACTAAGTAAATAACATTTTGAGTAACAAGTATAAAGCATCTGCACAATGTTAATAGTGTATATCTACTTTTAGATTTTATGTTTTCCCTTTGTCGGATATGTTATTAGCTAACATCTTTTGGGAAAACACATTTAGCAATTTTTATAGTATTTATACAGTATTTTTCCCTATTCACAATCACATCCCTTTTATCTGTCCTCTTCCTCCATCAAATATAACCTAACATATTCTAGGGAATCATTTAATTACTGGAAGTAGATGTGAAATGAAATAGAAGAAGACAAATAGCAGCTTCTAAAGGATAGCAGATTCTACAAAGGATGTAGAGCCTTTAGATTGAAAGCCTGGATTTGGCCCCTTTTCCACTACAATGTTGTTATAAACATTTTTGTTGTATTTATCATTGTTTTTGCTGTTCTGCAGGACAACAGAAAGAATGGTCTTCCATTCTGGGACTACCAGGTGCATTTGAAACTATTATGGCAGTTTTATGGCATTTTCCTCTTTTAAAATAACTGTATTGTTGCTACCTTGATATATCATCCAAAAAGAAAGTTGTGCACTGAGGTTTTGTCAGTCTGCCAACATGCCCACCCAGTAAAAGAGAGAACCAGCCAAATTTTATTTCAGACAGTACTTATGGGAGCCTTGGCCAAAGGAAAGATACTGTGGGCAGCTTGTCTAAAAAATGATGTAATGCTCATTAACAAGGATCATTACCAAGTCTATAGAAGCAACAGAAAATTGTAAGCAAAAGATTAATAAACTCGCCCTATAGATGTCCCTATATACTATATTTATCACAGTTTGAATAAAAGGGATCTGTGGGATCTCTCCCCAACCACTGCAAGCAGCAATATATGAGCACATATGAGCTGTTTATTTTTATTTCACAAATGCTGTCTTAAAACTCCATATTTGCAGTCTTGCTCCTTGGTCTTTTCATTCAAAGCATTTAAGCAAAAAGTAAAGCTTTATGTCACTTATCTGCCAACACCAGCCTTCCCTCCTCAATGAAATGATGTGGTTATTACTGCTGCTTTTTCACTGATACATGCTGTTGTCAGCCATGGATTGCCTGCGTAATAGTGCTGCCTAACCACTACTACTAGAGCTGAATCTTTGCTGCAGAATGCAAAGTCGTTCCTCAGAGGGGAGGAAAAGGAGCTGGTTATTTACCTTTTATCTACAATGCAGTTATTTTGTGCAAGTTTTGGGCATAGAAGCCAGAGTGAAATCAGTTTAATTTAATAAGATAACAGTTTCATGTAAGTTAGGAAGCATTTGTCTAGGGAATTGTCATCTCTGCTCCTGTCTTCTTCCACTGATTCCTAACTCAGAATATTTTCCACTCCTAATAAGTGGAATGTTCTGTGTAAATTGTATTTATTATGCATAGTACTTTGGAAATTTTCACATACCACAAGCTGAGATTTCCCTTGCAAGGGAAAAATCTGTTTGATGTGATGTATAATATTAAGCATCTGAAATATGGAGGCTAAAAATACTGCAAAAATTATATTCTGTTTGTGAAATTAAAGACAAGCACAACAAGCAAACTTTCAAATCTTTCAAGCATCAAGCGGTCTGGTTCCAATTTTCTGCATTAAAGAGATAAAGTTTGTAAAGCATTTATTTAAAGATGCGTGCACACATTTGCATGTGTCCAATTTGTTTAGGTGTATTAAGATCTGCAGCTTCAAGCACATGCAAAGTATACATATTTTTGTTCAGTCTGAAAACCTGATAACTCATATTTATAGATGGAACACTTGTAGAAAATGAGTTATTATTGCATCAAATCTTGTTATCTAAACTCCATTCCTTAAAGTATTTTTGTCTGAAAGAGATAAAAACTTGTAACACCTCAGTAAAGATTTCTAGATTTGACTGTGAATTGCCAAGTACATGAAAATGATGTTAAAAAAATGAAGGCCTTCCTTAGTATTTTTAATACTTGCTCAGATATTTTTGATACATCATAAAATCAAAATTAAATGTTTGCCAGTGAGTTTCCAAATTTAATTAGAGTTGTTAATGACTTAACAAAAGATATAATAGAATTCTGAAATTAGTTTTCCTAAAATGATTTAGGACCTGGAATAATTACAGTTTTTGTAGTCATTATTACAATGGTTATGTCAGTAAATTATCTAAGCTGTGGTTAACTGGCTCTGCAGGTCTTCTAGTTTATATCCAAGTGCTTTCACAACAGATTAGTTTTCCCAGCACATTTAAATCCAGTCAATTGTTTATGCTGTATGAACATAAAACTAGTCCTCTCCAGTGGGATGGGTTTGGGGATATATTTGTTACAAGGAAGACCCTGTGAATTTCTAAGTCTTTAAAAATTTGTTTTGTTTTCTGAAAAGTTATTACAAAATATTTGCAGTGAGATGAACCCAAAAATTATGAATGGTTATTCACCATCACACTTGTTGATGTCTGATTCTCTGTAAGCTATTCGAAGCAGTGGTTGTCCAAGAGACTGTATGTCATCAAGTCACTGCATATTTGACGCTACCACCTTGAAAAATTTCCCTGCAGGGAAGGACAGGCATAAAGCTGTCTGATTACTGTGTTGTTACTCCTAGTCTTACAATCCTTTTTGCCCACCCAGTTTCTAAAGGATGGGTCATTATACATTCATCAGACAAAGATCTGGCTGCAACTTTTGTGGCAGGATCATGCAAAGCTTTACACAGCTGCTTAGCATTAAGGATGAAACTAATCTAGCAGTGATGTATCACATCAAGAAATGTCCACCTCAAGTAACTGAAAAGAGATTTAATATTTCCTAATATTCCCTGCCTAGATATTTATAGCCTTATGAATGACTTTTTTTCCTCTTCCTGAAAGACTTGGAGACCCTTGGAACTCAGTTACGGTCACTACTTCATTACAGTTAATCTTATCCTGAGCAGGAAATAAATAAAACTGCATTTGATTAAGGAAATTGGTAATACAATATTAATAACAGTGAATTCCCACCAACAGTACAGTGCTCAGGGAAAGGATAAAATGTAATTTGAATGCAAAAGGTTGTTGCTTAAGGTTGGACAAAAAAAAAATATTAAGAGCTAAAATAATGATAGAAAATAGTTTAATTGAAATACCTTTGCCAAATGTTTTTATTTATTTATTTATTTTCTAAATAAATATTTAGAGACATGAATATATTTCTGAATATTTTTTCAAGAGTATTGAGCTCCTGGCCACTTTTAAGGCCAAGTACAGGTCTTTTGATAGAAGATTTTATCTCCTCTCCTTTCTTAAACCATGTCTCTTCACAGTTAAAAGTGTTCTGCCTCATCATAGGGTCTAATTTTACCTTAGGTGAACAAAAAGAGACCAACTCATGGTGCTCATATTTGCGGAAAAGAATATTATTAACAACAGCATACACAGGAAAGTGTTTCATTTTTGAAGTCTATTGTTTCTTTGAGATAGAATCATAGAAATGTAGAATGGTTTGGCTTGGAAGGAACATTAAAGATCATCAAATTCCAACCACCCTTCCATGGACAAGAACACCTACCTCTAGACCAGGTTGTTCTTTCCAACATAATCTTAAACATTTTAAAAGATGGGGCACACAATGTCTTACCACCCTTACAGTAAAATATTTCTTCCTAATGTTTAATTTAAATCTCCTTATTTTTTATTTTAAACCCATTCCCTCATGCCTTATCCCTACAGTCCCTGACAAAGAGTCTCTTTCCAACTTTCCTGTAGACCCACTTTAGGTATTGGGAAGTTGCTACAAGGTGTCCCTGGAGCCTTTTCTTCTCCAGGCTGAACAACCCTAACTCCCTCAGCCTGTCTTCATAAGAGAGATGCTCCAGCCCTTTGATCATTTTCATGGCCCTCCCTCTGGACTTGTTTTAATACATCTATATCCTTCTTGAGCTGGGGGCCCCAGAGTTGAACACCGTACTCCGGGTGGGGTCTTATGAGAGCAGAGTAGAGGGGTAGAGTCACCTCCCTCGACCTGTTGGTCACACTTCTATTGTTGCAACCCAGAATATGGTAGGCTTTCTGGGATGCAAATGCACATGGCTGGCTCATCAACCAACACCCCAGGTCTTTCTCATCATGGATGCTTTCAATTCATTCTCCACCCATCTCGTATTTATGCTTGGGATTGTCCCAGCACTTTGCACTTTTCCTTGTTAAACCTCATCAGGTTCACCGGGACTCACCTCTCCAACCTGCTCTTGTTCCTCTGGATGGCATCCCTTCCCTCCAGCACATTGATGGCACCACACAGCTTGGTGTCATCAACAGACTTACTGATTGACTTACTCAATCTCACTATCCACATCACTAACAAAGATGTTAAACAGTGCTAGTCCCAATACTGAACCCTGAGGAACACCATTCATCACTGATCTTCACTTGGAAATTAAAGTTTTTGACTGCAACTCCTTGAGTGCAACCATCCAGCTAATTTCTTACCCACTGGCTGGTGCACATAAAATCTCCAATGTTTCTTTAGGAAACATTTAGGAAGTAATGAAATGGAATGCTAAAAATGCACAGACACTCAGATACTTCATAAGGGGAACTTAATCAGCAAGTTACCTCGCATATCAGTATTTTCCCCACAGAAATTCAGAATCAGGAGACAAAATTTCTTTGTTCTCATTCTTCTAAACATTGTGATTTCATATCAAAAGACAGAAGGTGAATTTCAGTGCACAAGTACCTCTCAGTAATACTGCTGGGCATTACCTACTCTCAAGGTGTTAGATATTGTTGAGGAACAGAGGGGCTGCAGGTATCACTTTATCTTTTTGTTATGCAGCCTCTTACCTATTCTGCCACCCTCGTGTTTCTGGATGAGTGATATGGGGCTGGCAATCAGATCCTGGAGAGTACTTTAGGGACGTTCCTTGTCCATTTTCTTCTCTGACACTTGAGACAAGATGTGTAACCATGTAAGGCTGTCAGGCAATGGCTTGAACTTTCCAGACAGAGCATCCAGGCAAAGTTATTGTTAGAAGGGCTTTCATGCAAACAAACAAACAAAAAAAACAGCTTCAGAAGGGTCACAGTGACTCAGATAGGAAGGTCCTGCACCATCTGCCCATACCAGCATGAGTGAGTAAATTTGTGATTGACATAGCCAAGACTGCCCTTTCTGTACTTTATGGCAAAAGCAGAATATTGTGTTATTGTGAAGCAGCCTCTTAGCCAGGAAAGCAGGAAGCTTTGGGCAGAAATATATTGAATAAACAAGATGAAGCTACACTATCCAGTGCTGATAATGTCACCAAGTCCATGAAAGACCTATATATATATATTTCTTAAAGAAAAACTTCTGCAGTCAGTGTTGCTATATTTGTTAATTATTTAGTCTGCCAACATTCTCATTTTTAATAAAAAATGAAACTCAGATCTCACTTTATTGAATACACTAGATGAAAGGGAAATATTTGCCAAATAGTTCATTTATACTGGTCATTTGTGTTATATCAGCTTTACTAGCTACTGTGACTTCATTTACAGTAATGCTTTTCTCAGCAAAATTGCTCCCTTTCAAAATTTATCACATGCTTGAATTTTTCTTGGCTTCAAGTTGAAAATTGTTTGTAGGTTCTTAATTTCAAACTCCACCAGAGAGAGAGATCAGAGGAACACAGGATTAGCCAAATGTGATGAATGTCCTACCTCAGGGAATGTCCAATACCTGATTTGTCAGAGAGGCCAAAAAGCCTCAAAACATGTTTAGTCAGTCATGTAGGAGATCCCAACAGACGGATGCCTTGAAGCCTAGCTTACTTGAGTACAATTCTACACCCCTACACTCTCCTGTCATCCTTTTCCCACCAGTAAAACATATTAGTTTCTGTGTAGATGAGTGGGAAGTGTGAAGCTCAGACTTCATCCTACCCTAGGACCTGATCCAAATGTCAGAGCAGAAGATCAAGATTTCTTGTTCAGCAAATGAAGACAGATATGCTCTGCTTTCACTACTGAGCCAAGCAGAACTCCACCAAGGCATGGAGATCAGTCTGTCATTTTGACTGTGCCCTCAGTCATTGTGAGACAACACTCTTTCCCTTAGCTCCTCACATAAATCATTATTTATTTTTGCAGAATAGTGCACAATTATACAAACCAATTATATTTCATAACAAAACCCCCAAATCTCTTGACTGCTCATTGTTGAATACCTCTACCTTTGCTATCACTACAGACTGATGTCTTGCCAAGGTATGAAAGGGCTTTCTGTTCTGTGACATGACTCAGTTCCTGACATTTTGCCTCCATCTGTAAAATGGAGCTAATAATACCTCCATCAACAGCTTGTTGTGCATTTTAATTGCTTAATGTCTGAGAAATGTATTAAGTTCTGGAGTGCAAAACATATGACAAACTTTATTTTATTTTTATGCTTTTGATGCTGATGTTTGCTTCGATGACATCCCCAGAACTGATTCAATCATCTTACTTTGGAAGCCAAACAGGAAGAGTGTAAACCTTTGGAAAACACATTTTCCGAATTGGTGCACCATTTAAATCCTGAGTAATAACTTCTGTGGCTTGGCTGGAAGAAATTAAGAAGGCAATAAAAATGTCAGACGAAGTTGTAATGAATTTAGAAATAATCACTCATAATTTAGAGTTCATCATCCCAAAGCATTATTTCATTTGATAGGTTTAGGTCATTACAAAGAATGTGCTTCTTCTTGCATCTGAAACTACATAAAAAGGGACAGTACTTTATGGCTGCTATATACTTGATGAGATATTAAAATTTTGCAGTGTAGCAGAAGATGAACAAGGGAGAGGGGAGGGGAAAAATCCATTTGAAAGCTGTATTTCCCCTGGGCTTTGTGGTCTGTTTTAAGTAGACATGATAAACACAAGGCTGAGGTTTTATTTTCCCCTTCCCCTTCCCCTTCCCCTTCCCCTTCCCCTTCCCCTTCCCCTTCCCCTTCCCCTTCCCCTTCCCCTTCCCCTTCCCCTTCCCCTTCCCCTTCCCCTTCCCCTTCCCCTTCCCCTTCCCCTTCCCCTTCCCCTTCCCCTTCCCCTTCCCCTTCCCCTTCCCCTTCCCCTTCCCCTTCCCCTTCCCCTTCCCCTTCCCCTTCCCTTCTTTTTATTCTTTTTCTTTCCTAACCCCTTCCCTCCCCCCCTTGCTTTATGTGCCTCTGTATGCTTGTTACATAATAAACCTGGACAATCTTATAGAAGGTGCAGTTAATTGATGTTTAAACTTTTCACACAAACCTCTGTGTAACTCACAACCAAGGAGAGGGGTGGACTATGTCTTTTCACACATATCTGTCACCTACATTATATGTTTCCAAACAGCTAGTTTACCAGTCTCCTGCATTAAAACTGCTAACTATACCTCTCTGGAAAGGCCTTCACATTTCGTTAAGATAGAACTGCCTACAAGAATAAAACCTCCAGAAGCCATCCCTTCTCTTCTTTCCCTTTCCCCTTTTTCTCTTTCCTCTCTTTGTTCCAACTCTTTCTCTTTATTCCCCTTCTTCTTCCTCTTCCAAATTCTTTGTTTGCTAATTCTGGACAGGCTGTGACTATGTTTCAGTAGTCATGGATTTTAAACATTGAAGTCAAACAGAACAAAACAAGCTCTCCTGACCCAGCAGGAAGCATGTTTTTCAGCTAATCATTTATTGTGAATGTCATTCAGGTGCTTCCATTAGTGTGTAACTGCCAAGTGTGCCAATTCTGTCACTGTTGCACAGGATAACAGTGTCAAGACAGATTATTGGGTTTCTTTTAGTTTAAAATCCTCAGGGTTCTGTTTTCTAAGTATTTTGTAACTTTAGAGTGAAAGTATACGTTAGAAATTAATTGGATTTTCCCTGCTGGAACATAATGACTTACTCTTTATTCTTCAGTCACTTTGTGTCTTTTTTTTTTTTTTTTTTTTCTTTTTCCTTGATGATTCTTCCCTGTTAACGCCCTATCACTACCTCTTTAGGAATTCTGTGAACAGATGCATACTGTTGTTTTATGAAGACTTTGTATAGATTATGTAGATTTTGAATAAAGCTCTCCAAAACCCTCATATTTAAACTATGTGTATATTTATCATTCTTTTATATTCTATAGGGTAAACCTTGGAGACTCTTGGAAATGTTCTTGGAATAACATTTGTTATTAAGTTCTTTGAGAAGGTACTCATATAGGTAGCTCTATGTCCCATTGTGCTCACTTAAAGGGCTAGTTATGATCTAAGGAAAGATTTATTTAGGTTCTGCTTTTGCAGACAATGTTATGATTGTCCAGCACAATAAAACATAGGTGGACCTCTGGAAAAAGATTCTTTTGCATTGTATTAGGTACTGAAAAGGCATCTGTCTCTTTCTTCATTAAAAATAAACAAATAATGATAATCCCCAAACCACAGTTGAGTACAACTGCAGCCACAAATGGGCCTGGGGAAGCCCAGAGCTTGTAACTCTACCAGTCAAACATTCAGAGAGGATTTCACCATAGGGATTCTAGGAAATCTTTCTAATGATCAGGCATCTGACTGAAACATCACTGCTCAAATCTGTAATTTATTTAGTTTGCTCTCAACCCCATTATGAAGTAGAATTTCTTTCAGAAACTGGTCCAATATTTTCCTGTGGCTTATTGAAGCTTAACTGCTGGCACCATTAAAAAGCATAATAATTTTTCTCCTTTGAATGACAGCAATTCTATTTTTATGATCTTCCTAAATCCTGCCTCTAAACTATAAGTAAGTCCAGGGTGGTATTCTGCAATACCAGGAAAAAAAGCAAGTCATTCTCACCCATGTTTTTACATTGGCCCTGTCTTATCCTTACCTCACGTAAACCATTACTACTACTTCTCTTTGAAAGTCAGTTCAATTATTCTTCTTACCGTGCATTGACTCCATTCTACAAGGGACATTTTTTGTTTAAGTCTACTGGGCTAAGAAAGCTCGTTGTAATACAGGCCAGGCTTAAATTACCTGGTTTCAGGTTCAACCACAAATGTCTTCACAAAGAATCTTCCCTAACATTTTGAAAATATGTTTTGCTCTGATACAACATCATCTTTGACTCCATCTGCACAGATATTCCTGTTAAATCTAGGCCTGTGTGCTCTTCTGTCAGTTTTCAATTCTATTTGATGTCATCAAACATTTTGAGGCCATTTGGCTTCTTTCTCTTCCTTCTTACTTTCATCATACACATATGCCTGCAATATCTGCTCAGCTTCATTTTAGATTTTTTTTGTGCTTCAAGTTTAGTGGAAAAGACCAAAATATTCCCCTTCTCTATTTCCCAGATGGACTTAAACCATGATGACCCCCAGATTTGATAAGATATTGCAAATATATGTTAGTGAACACTAAGCTCAAAAACAAAAACAAAAAACATCATCACCAACAAAGAAAATAAATGTATTGTGTAGTCTTTCATTGGAGTTTCTGTTGTGTTGCTATGTTATTGCTTGGGGAGCAAATCCTGGGGAGCAAGAACTTCAATGAAATCAACTATTGCTGATATGTAGAAAAGTAAGACAGCCTTCTATGAGAAGTTTGCTTTGGGTAGGAAGAATGTGAAAGATTAAGGAAACACAAAAATACAGACAACTCTTAGTTTTGTTATAAAAAGGTCATGGAAACTGGAGTTCAAGACTCCAGCTTTATGCAAAGCTAAAGACTTAAACTTAATCTGAAAGCTATAAGCTTCTGCAAATCTAATTTGTTGGTTAGGTTACAACTCCCAGAAGAACTGAGGGAAATAGCCAACAGGGCATAGTTTTGCTATTTAGAATCTCTTCTAAACTATTCCTCTGACTACCATGTCAATAACATATCTTTTAAATTTACTTCTTCAGTTTATGACTGAGAAAGTCATGTCTGTTATTTGATAGGGACATTATCTATCATTGTGAGATTATTTGTTATGAAACTGAAAAATCAACCCCAGAGATTTTCACTAAAGTAAGTACTCACCAAACTCAGTAAAAAATGCAAAAAGTGAGAGCCTCAGTTTAATTTTTTTATCATTTAAAGAATATATATATAATTTCAGTTAACACAAAGAATGTCAGAAAATGATATATTGTATATAGGGATGCAAGTTAAAAAGAACGTTCATTATTGTGTGTTATAAGTTAATGTCCACATAACAAAATAATGAAAATTTTGAAAAAAACAAACAAACAAACAAACAACAACAAACATGTTTGGCAAAAATTATTAATTTTGAATAGAATCAGGTGTTTCTAATACTTAAAAAAAAAAAAAAAAGAATATTTTCTTGGACCCCAGTTACCTTCAGCATTATTAAGGATAAATTTTGGTACTAAATACTAGTAAAGTTGACCTAACCATACACTCGAGTAATGCTTAAAATGTGCCAAAGAGGTTTTTAGCTCACATGGAAGAGGCAGTTATTGTGAGTAATTATAACTTAATTAAATATAGATTATTACAAGAGTCTCTCTTTGATTTAATAGTAAAAGCTCTAAGATAAACCTTGTTACTTTATTATTTATAATTATAGTGGTAATAAGTGTGCAATTATACTTTATTGTTATTAACTATGATTTGTCTCTTTATTCACCTCTAGTTGGTATTAAACATTAAACAAGTTAGATATTGTTTAATCATTGAAATAACTGTTTTAAATTTCCAAAAATAGCTATAACAGTCATCCTCAATACATAGAAAAAAGCTTTCAAGTTTGATGGTAGTGGGATATTTATTATCAATTGAATAATTTCATCATATTAATAACACTAGACTATTTTAATTTTACAGGAATGACAATTTATCATCAATATTCCCACTGGATCTTTGAAGTCAAAGTTGCTTTGTACTTGTGTGTATACATATTTTCTCAAAGCCTGATCAATAATAAGTTATTCTGTAGCAAGTAGAAACATTTAATTTTTAGTGTTATGTCTGAGGTTTTAGAGACAAGTGAATAGGTGCATTTCCTATCATTCTGTCACCTGCTGAACAGAAGAGACATTTTGTAAGCCATACTTTTTTTTGTTTGTTTTAGTACCGTGTCTATTATATATTTGCAATGAAATATGATGGAAAACATCTGGTTTCCTTAAGCAACTCTTGAAGCAGTGTTCTGCATCTTTAATTGTATTGTAGACTCATACCACTTTTTTCACTATCTAAAACCATTTGTTATCGTTAAGTTCCCAAGATATTAAAAAGTAGTAAAATACATTTTTTCCACTGATAAGATGGGGAAATCAAGGAGAGGAATATGGAACATTAACAAGTTCATAATTTAATCAAGGAATGGTAAGAAGAACTTGTATCTACAGACTCTGGATAAATTAGATTATATTTCCTCATTATTACAGTCAAACATAAAAAAAAAAAAAAAAAAAAAAAAAAAGAATTAACTAAATGTATTTTTCCTGAGCAAGAAACTGCTGTATAATAATATAACCGTATTTGCTTATTAATCACTTAATCACTTAACTGAATGTTGTGTGAGAGCAAGAGCAGAGTTGACAAGTTCAATATGAAATCTGAAGAAAACTCGTCTCACATGTTACTACTCACATTTCTACTTTCATGGGGATGGGAAGCACAAGGCAGGACATTGATGGTGTACTGGGTCTGGCTGGAATGTTAACTTTCCCGGCAGCAGCCCATACGGTGCTGTACTCTGCACTTGTAGCTGGAACAGCAGTGTTATCACACCAGTGTTGTGTCTACTGCTGAGCAGCACTGGCACAGCATCGGGCCTCTCTCTAACCCTCCTAGGGGGTGGACAAAAAGTGAGAAGAGAAACATCACTAGGGCAGCTGACCTAAACCAATCAAAGGGATATTCCATACCATGTGATGTCACACTCAGCAATAAAAGGTGGAAACAGGAAGAAGAGGGGAAGGGTGGGCTCTCGTTGGGAAAATGTCGGTCCTCCTCTAGAACACCAGCTGCGTGTGTTGAGGCCTTGCTTCAAGGACGTGGTCAATCATCGCTCATTTGTGGGAAGTAGAGAGTAATTTCTTTCCTCTGCACTTCCACATAGCCTTCATTTATTTTGTTTGTTTGTTTTCCTCCCTTTTTATTTTCCCTTTCCCCCCTCCCTTTTCCCCTTTCCCTTTTTATTTCCCTTTAGTTAAATTGTTTAGTTCATGGTAGTCTTTATTTAATTATTATAATTATTTCCCTTTAATTAAATTATCCTTATCTGAACCCGTGAGTTGTTTTTTGCTTTACTTCTCCCCCTCCTCATCTAAAAAGAGGGGGAATGAGAGAGCGGTTGTGGGGTTTAGCTGCCCAGCACGGTAAAACCACCACAGAAGGGTACTTGTAAAGAGCGACAAATGTTTCCTTCAGTCTGAAAAAAAAAAAGGCTGAATACTACTTGGGAATGGAATTGTTATTGTTTTAGAAGTCTCAGGTAAAGAAATGACAAATTTCAGACTTGCTGTAATATTCCAATACCTGCTTCAGGCCCATCAGAATAAAAAACACTACTACTACTACTACTACTACTACTACTACTACTACTACTACTACTACTACTACAAGCCAAAACAAATAAACAATAAATGGTAGGAGAGGTCTGATGGGAAGTGTGATTTTTGGAATCTGGAAAATTGGGAATGTGAGATTAGAGTTTATTTTAGCCAGAATTACTTTGACCTAATCAGAGGTGAGAGACAAAGAGACACTAGCCTGATTTTGAAACCTCAGGGCTTCTTGTGAAGAACCTGCATGGAATATTTACCAGTAGGTGGAGAGGTGATATGATACAAAAGATAAAGAAAACACTGTGAAGTACTCCTCTTCTTCAGAAATGGTATTGGAAGTCTTAAGGAAAAGCCCCACAGGACCCCAGGTCAGAACAGGAGTTGAAACACTCTTTTACCTTGATGATGTAAGGATGCTAACCAGAATGCTTCTGTATGCACATGAGCAGGCACCCTGTTGGCTCCTCCATAATGGTTAGTGGGTTTAATGAGTTTTGCTCACTTTCACAAAAGGAACAACAAAAAAAAAAAACAAAACAAAACAAAATGCTAGACAAGCCTTCTTCAAGACATGAGATCGTCCCAGAAGACAGCCCATGCTGAGGTCACATGCTGTGCTCCTGGCTGCTGTGCACCTCCAGGACCAGGAGTGGGGTTGCCTATGTGGATGCACTCCTTGTCTCCCTCTGCTGCTCCAGGAAAACACGTCCTGGCTCTTGGGAGCATGGCTGAGTTTCCTTGCCACGTTACTTTTTTTTGCTTCCAACGTTTGTGAGGCCTGGAAGCCTGCTAAACAAAAGTGGCTGCAGGTTGTTCTCCCACTGCTGTTTTCACATGCCAGGGTTGGCTGTCACCTGCAGGGAACTGCTGTTCACTCAGCAGTGTTTGGCTATGGAGAAAAATAATGGGTTCAAGAAGAAGAGCTGTCATTGTCTAGTCATGCTGATGAAGGCATAGATGCTGACAGGCATTCCTGTGTTATCCCTTTCTGTAGGAGCCAGTGGTTCTGCTAGAGCACATAGTACATAAATGTAAGCGCATATGTATATATATATATGCAGAAAAAGCAGGCACATAACCCTGAAGGTTGTGATCAGCCACTGGACTTATCAAGAACAGTTTGTACCTTAATTTGTACACCGACAAAGCACTTTTGGACTTTTCATGTGGGCACTTTAGATGGTCTTTTTCAAAGCACATTAGTCTCTATAGGCTTTTCCTTTATTAATATGCTGTAAGCTTCAAAGTATTGTTTTTACCTGACAGAGTCTCAGATACTAAGAAGGCTCTTGCCTTTGCCTAATCACACCTTCAAGTACGTAAATATTGGTAAAAAAATCATAAACCTGATTGTTCTCCACAGCCAAATGATGTTGAATTTGAGTTGGCCACTCTTGCCATTTATAAATATGAATCACAAATTTATGTTTCCTCAGGGCATCATAAATAAACTTTCTCCTAGGGAAGACAAAATTAAAAAAAAAAAAAAAAAAAAAAAAAGGCAAAGGTTCTACTTCTGTTCTCATATGAAGAGCTGTTAGCATTAACAACAGAGCAAAGATGAGCTTTGGAAGGCTTTTTAACACCATCAGAGCTGCATAGAAAAGCTTTTCTCAGAAAAGAGGACAGAGATTTCCTTTATTATTTCATATACACAGACACAAAACGAAGTACCTACATACATCCAGTGTTTACTGGTGTTTATCAATAAAAGTATGAGTAATCTTCCAGGCTATGAGCCATGCACATTCTCATGTGTATGTATGGAAATAGCACTGCACAAAGGAAGCAAACAGCACTAGATGGTGCAGATGGAATTTTAATAATTGGGGAACTTAATAGATGCTATCTGGTGTCATTCCAGGCAGGATTTTGGTAGATTTGTCCCAAGCCAAATTCTCTGCAGCTTGCATCACCATGCAAAAATTGCACAGCTCATTGTTCCCAGCTCTCCTATTTTCCAGCTTCAGAAATTCAGTTCTGTGTCTGAATTCACAAAAGCAACTGGGAAACAACATTGCCAAGTAAGACACCAACTAACGAGCTTGGAATGTGTTAATTTCAAGAATCTACTGATTCTGCATGTTTGTAAATCAATGGGTTTCATGCTATTAATTGTTATGTACTCCAAGGTTGTTAAGACATGCTAAAACCTTACTAAGACTGCACCACGAATACCAATGAATAACATACATTCTGTACAGTAGACATTTACAGAATTAAAACACATTTACTATTTTCCTTACTAGTGATGATAATCACTAGCTGGCACTGGTGTTTATATGGCAGCCTTTTGTACTGTCTTGCACGAATAATTCTGAATCCAGATCTCATTGTAGTTGGGGATCTACCATTCATCCAGCAAGGCCAAGTATGACCATAACACTTATATTTGATTCGTATTGTATGCATTTTCAAGCATATCTTTAAAAGTTGTTTTGCTTGTTTTGCTTTTTTTTTTTTTTGTTTTGCTTTGATTTATGAGTGGGATTTTTCATCTGTTTTAATGTGTACTTTTTGTTGTACAACCTATCATCATGTTTATTTTCTTATCCAGATGAAATTCTGAAAAGAAGGATGAGTTCAGCAAGAAAAAGCACTCATGCTAGTGGTAGGATGAAGAGCAACATGCAAAAACTAAGAAAATAAATGTTTTCTGTCTGGAAGTATTGCCTAGAAATACAACAATTCAGTGGGAGCACACTGTCAAAGATCATCTTGTCCAGCTGTCTGACCATAACAGGGATAACCAAAAGTTATATTATTGAGAGCACTATCCAAATACCTTTTGAACTCTGACAGGAATAGGACATTAACCACCTTGCTAGGAAGCTTCTTCCAGTGTTTTACTACCCACAGAGTACATAAAATTTTCCAAATGTTCAGACTGAATCTTCCCCGGTGCAGCTTTGTCCCATTCCCTCGTGTCCTTACCAAAGAGAAGAGACCAGCATACCCCTCTCCATTTCCCCTTACATCTCCAGCTTTTCTCTGGAAGTTGTAGAGAGCAATGAGATCACCTCTTAGCCTGCTTTCTGCCAGAGTAGAAAATTCTAATTTCCTCAGCCTCTCCTCATAGGACATGCCCTCTGCCCCTTTTATCAGCTTTGTTGCCTTCCTCTGGATGTATTCAAATATCTTAATATCCTTTTTCTATTGTAGAACTGAGAACCGAAGACAATATTCAAGGTGAATAATGCTAAATATGGTAGAAGAATCACATCTTTTGACCAGCTGCCTATGCCATGCTTAATAATATGAGGTTTATGTTGCTAAGGGTTTGATTGCAGGGGGGCTGCTCATCTATCTCATGTAAGAGCCAGTTCCATCTGGATCCAGAAAGGATCCACATCTGGCCAAAGCTCAACCAATGACTACCTCTGATTGTGTCTCTGTGTTAATATTTAAGAAAGGCTAAAATGTTATGCAGAACTGTGAAAGAGAGGAGTTGGAAAATGTAGAGGAAAACAAACCTGAAGACCTCAAGGTCAGTGCAGAAGGAGGGCAGGAGGTGCTGCAAGTGCCAGAGCAGTTCCCCTGCAGCCTGTGGAGAAGGTAGCCTGTTCCCCTGCAGCCTGGTGAAGTAGGCTGTCCCCTTGCTGTAGCCCACGGGGGAACCCACAGTGAAGCAGGCAGGGAGGCAAAGCAGGCAGAGGCAGTGGCCTGGAGGGGGCTGTAGTCCCCAAAGAATTCTCAGAGGAGCAGATTCTGGGCTGAAACTGTAGCTTGTGAAGAGCCCATGGTGGAGCAGTGATCTGGAGAGAACTGCCTATTGGCAACCCATAGGATGGACACCGCTTTACAGGCCTGTATTGGAGCAGTTCTTGAAGAACTGCAGTATGTGAGAAGTCCGTGTTGGACATCCAGTTTGGGATGGATGTTATCTTGTTGAAGGGGTTTCATACTGGAGCAGAAGACAGTGACCATGAAAGAGAGGCAGAAATGAAGCATTATGGACTGACTGCAACCCCCATTCTCTGTTCCCCTGCTTCATTTGGAGGGAGGAGATAAAAGAAAATAGATGGAAAAAAGGTAATTTAGTTTGCTTTTGGTTTGTCAGTGCTCTAGACTGTTAGCAATAGGTTTAAAATAATATTAATTTTCCTACATTGAGTCTGTTTTGCTCATGGTAGTAATTGGTGAGTAATCTCCTTGCCCTTATCTCAACCCTTGAGACCTTTGAGGAGGGGGAATGAGAGTCATTGTGGTGGAGTTTAGCCATCCTTCAGTTTCACCACAGAATGTGATTAGCACTTTTGAGTCCCAAAGCACACTGTTGGCTCATGTTGAGCCTACTGTTGACCAACACTCCCAGATCCCTATCTGCTGAGCTGCTTTCCAGCCATGTGTCTCAGTCCGTACTTGTGACTGGTATCACTCCATCCCAGGTACAGTGTCTGGCTTTTTTGTTTGTTTGTTTTTGTTGTATTTCATGCCATTGCTGATTGCACAGTGCTCCAATCTGTCTAGATCTCTCTGTAAGGCCTCCTGTCTATCCAGGGAATTAACACTAAACTCCTCCCAATGTGGTATCATTAGCAAACGTGTTTGAGTATGCACTGTACTTCTGCATCCAGATCTTTGATAAAAATATTGAACAGTCCTGGCCCTAGAACTGAGTCCTGGAGAACTCTGTTGCTGACCATCCACCAGCCAGATATATCCCCATTCATGGCAACCCTTTGAGCACTACCAGCAACAGAGTTCATCACCCAGTGTCGTGTGAATCTGTTCATCTCAGTGTTGGACAATTTGTCTAGAGGGATGCTGTGAGGAACAGTATGAAAAGCCTTACTAAAAGCCAGAAAAAATACATCCACTGCCTTCCCTTCTTCAACCAAGTGAGTGACCTTATCATGGAGATCAAGATACTATGGTAACACCTTCCCTTGATGAACCTATTCTATATAGCTTTGTTCTTTAACTGATTTTCAATAACCTCTAGGACCATCATCTCCATATATTTTTCAGAGACTGAGGTTAGATTAGAAGTTCTGTAGTTTTCTCGGTTTTCTCTCCTGCCTTTTTTTGTAGAAGGCTACAATGATGGCTACATGTATGTTCCCGACAGCAGGGACCTCTCCAGACTCTCTCAACCTGTGATAAATTGTAACGTTACAATGCATAATCCAACAAGGTGCCAAATTTCCTGAGAATACTTTCATTAGGATAAAAAATGAGACAGGTGGCAAAAACGATAATTCAGGCAAAATTTTAGAATACAGGATTTAGGAAAAACACTTGGGATGAATTGCACTTAGATACAAATATGTTTTTCCAAATAAAATTCAGTGAGTTTACTTTGTATATATCTGGGGGGAAAAAATGGCCTTTGTAAAGTTGCATTTGGGAACATGTTAAAATATTCTGCTGAAAAAAATGAAAAGCTTTCTTCTGGAAAATGTGGTAGCTTTGTAGGAATTTAAAGATAGACTGCTTATTGCAATTCTACTCAGTCTGGTATCAAAGCTTTTAAAAGACAGGATTTCAGTAGACAGAGTTTAAGATAAAAAATAAATTCTTTAAAAAATGTAGAAAACATGCAAATATATATATATATATATTGGAGAAAATGCAGAAATTTTGAGTGCCAAGTTTATTTAATGTACATATAAATTTAAGAGGTGTCAGCAAATTAATTAATCAATTGAAATTAAAAAGATTACCCTCATTAATTCTGAAATATTTTTACATCCAAATAGATGAAACAATATCTTCATATCTCAGATTCAAAAATGCAGAATAACTTGCAATAAATATTGATTATTCAGAATTACATTGCTAAGAAAACTTTCTTTGTCTCTGGTACCAAAAAGTTGTTTTTAATTTTGACTGTCATAATATTAGACAGGTGATGCTTGTAGTGTAACTTGCAGTCTTACTACTATGCAAAACATTTGGAGGTTGGGCCAAGTGGTTGGTATTTGCCATCCAGTTTAAATGCAGTAGGTTTAAGTGCATCGCCTTGATAACTATTAATAGAATAATATGACTTTTATTCTAAAATTATGGAGAACACTGGAGAACTCCATAACCATGGGGTGCTTTACTTACCTGGCCTGCTAACTGCAGATGGGTCCCACCTGTCTTGAAGGGGAAAACAGACACTAGCACAGGAGCTGGCAGGGCTCAATGAGAGAGCTTTAAACTAGGTAGGAAGGGGGACAGGGATGAGGATGGGGAGGGAATAAGGCTCGTTAGAGGTGTGCCATGGGGAACAGTGTCAGGGCTGGGGGAGCAGGCAATGGCCCAGCTGAAGTGCATCTACACTAATGCACACAGCATGGGCAACAAACAGGAGGAGCTGGAAGCCATCGTGCAGCAGGCAGGCTTGGTTGCCATCACGGAAATGTGGTGGGACCACTCCCATGACTGGAGTGCTGCAATGACTGGCTATAGGCTATTCAGAAGGGACAGACAACACAGAAGGGGTGGTGGTGTGGCTCTCTATATTAGCGAGTGTTTTGATGTTGTGGAACTCAAGACTGAGACTGGGAATGATAAGGCTGAGTCCCTATGGGTTAGGATTGGTGGGAAGGCCAACAAGGCAGACATCCTGGTGAGTGTCTTTTACAGACCATCAAACCAGGATGAGTAGACAGATGAGGAATTCTACAGGCAGCTAGGAAAAGTGGCAAAATCGTCGACTCTTTTCCTTGTGGGGGACTTCAACTTCCCAGACATATCCTGGACATGCAATACAGCTCAGAGGAAACAGTCTAGCTTTCTGGAGAGCATGGAATATAGCTTCCTGATGCAGCTGGTTAGTGAGCCTACCAGGGGAGGTGCCCCACTGTACCTTCCATTCACAGGCAGAGAAGGCCAGTTGGAGATGTGGTGGTCAGGAGCTGTCTTGAGCAGAGTGACCATGAAATGGTAGAGTTCTCTATTCTTGGAGAAATCAGGAGGGGAACCAGTAAAACTGCTGTCTTGGACTTCTGGAGGGCAGATGTTGAGCTGTTCAGGTCACTGGTTGGCAGAGTCCCTTGGGAGGCAGTCCTGAAGGGCAGAGGAGTCCAGGAAAGCTGGGCACTCCTCAAGAAGAAAATCTTAATGGCTCAGGAGTGGTCTGTCCCCACGTGCCCAAGATGAGCTGGCACAGAAGAAGACCAGCCTGGCTGAACAGAGAATTGTGGCAAAAGCTTAGGGAAAAAAAAAAAAAAAAAAAGAAGGTTTAGTATCTTCGGAAAAGAGGGCAGGCCACTCATAAGGATTATAAGGATGTTGTAAGGATGTGTAGGGACAAAATTAGAAAGGCCAAAGCTCATCTGGAGCTCAATCTGACTACTGCTGTTAAAGACAACAGAAAATGTTTTTATGAATACATTAACATAAAAAGGAGGACTAAGGAGAATCTCCATCATTTACTGGATATGGGGGGAAACTTAAGGATGAAAGATGATGAAAAGGCTGAGGTGCCTAATGTCTTCTTCGCCTCAGTCTTTAGCGGCAAGACCAGTTGTTCTCTGGATACCCAGTACTCTGAGCTGGTGCAAGGGGATAGGAAGCAGAATGTGGCCCTCATAATCCATGAGGAAATGGTTGGTGAACTGATACAACACTTACGTATGCAAGTCAATGGGGCTGGATGGGATCCACCTGAAGGTACTGAGAGAACTGGCGGAAGAGCTGACCGAGCTGCTTTCCATCATTTATCATCAGTCCTGGCTATCAGGATATGTCCCAGTCGACTGGAGGCTAGCAAATGTGATGTCCATCTAGAGGAAGGGTCGGAGGATAGACCTGGGAAACTATAGGCCTGTTAGTTTGACCTCAGTGCCAGGGAAGTTCATGGAGCAGATTATCTTGAGTGTCATCACGTGGCACTTGCAGGGCAAGCAGGCAATCAGGCCCAGTCAGCAAGGGTTTATGAAAGGCAGGTCCTGCTTGACGAACCTGATCTCCTTCTATGACAAAGTGACGCGCTGGGTGGATGAGGGAAAGGCTGTGCATGTAGTCTACCTTGACTTCAGTACGATTTTTGACACCATTTCCTACAACATTCTCCTCAAGAAACTGGGTGCTCATGGCGTGGACTGGCATACGCTTCGTTGGGTTAGAAACTGGCTGGATACCAAGGCCCAAAGAGTCATGGTTAATGGAGTTAAATCCAGTTGGAGGCCGGTGGACTCACTAGTGGAATCCCCCAGGGCTCAGTAATAGGGCCAGTTCTCTTTAATATCTTTATCGATGATCTGGTTGAGGGGATCAAGTGCACCCTCACTAATTTTACAGATGACACCAAGTTAGGTGCATGTGTAGATCTGCTCAAGGGTAGGAAGGCTCTGCAGGAGGATCTGGATAGGCTGGACTGATGGGCTGAGGCCAACTGTATGAAGTTCAACAAGGCCAAGTGCTGGATCCCACACCTGGGGCACAACAACCCCAAGCAGCACTGCACCCTGGGAGTTGAGTGGTTAGAAAGCTGTCTGACAGAGAAGGACCTGGGAGTAGTGGTTCATAGTTGGCTGAATATGAGCCAGCAGTATGCTGAAGTGGCCAAGGAGGCCAACAGCATCCTGGTTTGTATAAGAAACCGTGTGGCCAGCAGGTCTAGAGAAGTGATTGTCCCCTTGTACTCGGCTCTCGTGAAGCCGTACCTCGAGTACTGTGTTCAGTTTTGGGCCCTCGCTACAAGAAGGACATCGAGGTGCTCGAGCGAGTCCAGAGAAGGGCAACGAAGCTGGTGAGGGGTCTGGAGAACAAAGTCCTACGAGGAGCAGCTGAGGGAGCTGGGCTTGTTCAGCCTGGAAAAGAGAAGGCTCAGGGGTGACCTTTTTCCTCTCTACAGGCACCTTAAAAGAGGCTGTAGCGAGGTGGGGCTTGGGCTATTCTTCCATGTACCTGGTGACAGGACAAGGGGGAATGGGCTTAAGTTGAGCCAGGGGAGTTTTAGGTTAGATGTTAGGAAGAACTTCTTCACTGAAAGGGTTGTTAGGCATTGGAACAGGCTGCCCAGGGAAGTGGTTGAGTCACCATCCATGGAGGTCTTTAAAAGATGTTTAGATGTAGAGCTTAGTGATATGGCTTAGTGGAGGACTTGTTAGTGTTAGGTCAGAGGTTGGACTAGTTGATCTTGGAGGTCTCTTCCAACCTAGGAGATTCTGTGATAATATTGTGATTCTTATGTTGTTTGAGTCAGATATCTCATGGTAAAAGCAGCTGTAAATATAGCATCTCTCTTAATTTATGTATTCCAGATGGCTAACTTTTTCTTTCCCTCTTGTCATATACACACCCTACACACCCAGCAAGGCTTGTCACTACCCTTCAGTTAAAATAGAGGCCCAAATATGCTGGTTTTTTTTTTTTGTTGTTGTTGTTGTTGTTTGTTTGTTTGTTTGTTTTTTCATTTCCTTTCATTTTGACATAGAAATGTACTAACTTATATATAATGTATAATGTATAAATATATAACTTATAATGTATGTACTAACTTATATAGAGTCAGAAAGGGAATTCTACTGTATCCGTTTGACTATGTTTATCTGCTAGTTTAGCAAACAAGACTTTTTCAGTATATCCAAGGAGAGCAGGATTTCTTAAACTTATCACAGAATCACAGAATCACAGAATTTCTAGGTTGGAAGAGACCTCAAGATCATCGAGTCCAACCTCTGACCTAACGCTAGCAGTCCCCACTAAACCATATCCCTAAGCTCTACTTCTAAACGTCTTTTGAAGACTTCCAGGGATGGTGACTCCACCACTTCCCTGGGCAGCCTGTTCCAATGTCTAACAACCCTTTCAGTGAAGAAGTTCTTCCTAACATCTAACCTAAAACTCCCCTGGCTCAACTTAAGCCCATTCCCCCTCGTCCTGTCACCAGGCACGTGGGAGAACAAACCAACCCCCACCTTGCTACAGCCTCCCTTGAGGTACCTATAGAGAGCGATAAGGTCGCCCCTGAGCCTCCTCTTCTCCAGGCTGAACAAGCCCAGCTCCTTCAGCTGCTCCTCGTAGGACTTGTTCTCCAGACCCCTCACCAGCTTCGTTGCCCTTCTCTGCACCCGCTCAAGCACCTCGATGTCCTTCTTGTAGCGAGGGGCCCAAAACTGAACACAGTACTCGAGGTGCGGCCTCACCAGAGCTGAGTACAGGGGGACGATCACCTCCCTAGCCCTGCTGGTCACACTCTTCCTGATACAAGCCAGGATGCTGTTGGCCTTCTTGGCCACCTGAGCACACTGCTGGCTCATATTCAGCTGACTATCAACCATCACTCCCAGGTCCTTCTCTGCCTGGCAGCTCTCCAACCATTCCTCTCCTAGCCTGTAGCTCTGCTTGGGGTTATTGCGCCCCAGGTGCAGGACCCGGCACTTGGCCTTGTTGAACTTCATGCAGTTGACCTCAGCCCATCGGTGCAGCCTATCCAGATCCTCCTGCAGAGCTTTCCTACCCTCAAGCAGATCGACACACGCACCTAACTTGGTGTCATCTGCAAACTTACTGAGGGTGCACTCAATGCCCTTGTCCAGATCATCAATGAAGATATTAAAGAGGACTGGCCCCAGCACCGAGCCCTGGGGGACGCCACTAGTGACTGGCCTCCAACTGGACTTGGCTCCATTCAGCACGACTCTTTGGGCCCGGCTATCCAGCCAGTTTCTAACCCAATGAAGCGTGCGCCAGTCCAAGCCAAGCCAGTTTCTTGAGGAGAATGCTGTGGGAGACGGTGTCAAAAGCCTTGCTGAAGTCAAAGTAGACCACATGCACAGCCTTTCCCTCATCCACCCAGCGCGTCACTTTGTCATAGAAGGAGATCAGGTTCGTCAAGCAGGACCTGCCTTTCATAAACCCATGCTGACTGGGCCTGATCGCCTGCTTGCCCTGCAAGTGCTGCGTGATGACTCTCAGGAGGATCTGCTCCATGAGCTTCCCTGGCACTGAGGTCAAACTGACAGGCCTGTAGTTTCCCGGGTCTGCCCTCCGACCCTTCTTGTAGATGGGCGTCACATTTGCTAGCCGCCAGTCAACTGGAACCTCCCCCGATCACCAGGACTGCTGATAAATGATGGACAGATTATTCCACAGCTTGCTATCAAACACAGGAAATACATGAAATGTCAATTCAACATATCTCATAAATATTAATAAAATGAAAACTGTTTGTATTTATTAACTAAGGAGAACAGAAAATAATCCAGATCTGAGAACTCTGCCATGATTAGAGGCAAAACTATATATTTCAAATAACTTTTGATTTTAGTTTCTGTGAACTCGGCTTTAACTGCCTAACGTCTTCTGGTGCAGCAGCCTGCTCTTCGCGTTCTAGACAAATGTTGTGACACTGCATGGAAGTATTTCTGAAATCACTTGCACACCTTTTCTATGACACCAAAGTCAATATTAAATGCTATCTAAGATCTTGTGGGTCCTAGATAATATGCATATTAACCTTACAAACAATGTTTCAATAAGATAATAAAAGTGTAGTAACCCACCTATGAGTTATGAACACATTTTTACTGCTCTTAAATGTATTTCCTCTATTTTATCTTGTCCCTGATACGTTCTTTTTACAAAATAGCTCTAAAATATAGTATTTAGTGTTCTTTTTTGTGTTTTTTTTTTTTTTTCTTTCTTTCTTTCTTTTTTTTTTCTTTAGATAGAGAGATGTATCACTGAGTCACTTTGTAACTCTGAGACTTTGCATTTGTGAGAGACTCAGACATCCTGAAAACATCTCATCCTTTTCCCTATTCACAAATTCAGCAGCTATCTTCTTTATCTTCTTTGACATTTTCCTCGTCTTCTTACCATACTGCAAGAGACTGGAAAATTGGAAAGTTACCTCATTTGTAATTTCTGCCTTTTTTTTTTTTTTTTTTTTTTTTTTTTTTTTTTTTTTTTAACAAAGTGTGTAGAATCAGATAATGCTTCAATTGGTGTTTAATGACTTGATGAAAGTCTCCCATGGTGTCATAGGCCACACCAGGAAAGAGCTGCACATTCTTCAGGCTATCTTGTCCTCCTTCTGTTTCTAGTCCTAAATTTAAGTGCAAGATAACTTGTCTTCTCACTCCTTGCCCCATTATTTTTAGGTCTCCTGTAGTGATTTCTTATGAAAACTATTTCAGCTTGTTCTTATTGGCCAGCAGATAACTCAAGGGACACTTCCCCTCAGGGCAGCTTCAGGGATTAGAAGGGTTCTCTCACTTCTCAATACTGTGACTAAACCTCACCCCACATTCATTGACTTTAGCAGGAATAAGAGTCTTGAGGTTAACTTGTCCTCACCTCCCTTTATTTTTAGAGACTGATTCATTAGGCTATAAGTAGATGCAATTCTTATGCTCTCAATTTTTAAGAGCAAATATGGATAACAAGGGATATTGACTTCAGAATTTGCAGCAAAGGCTAAATGAAATAGACCTCCAGCTTGTAACTCTTATCCAGATCTTTTCCAAAGCTTGTGAAGTTTTTGTTTGCTGAATAGTTTAAAGTGGCTGGAGGTTCAGAAGTGCTGAGGTGGGACAGAAAGATTTTACTCTTTCTGTGGCTTTCATAGGTCTCCCAAAGTGTAGTGGTTTCCTGATTTAACAATGGGGTGGTAAAGCAAGCACAACCTGCATGAAATGCCATGGCAACCTCTGGGGTTTAACTTTCTTTGAAAATGATATTAAAAACGTGCCTCTCAGGAATTTTTTTCCCTCTGCCCCATAAAAATAACAGCTCTGATTCTCCCAATTGTAACTTACAGCACTTCCCTTAGTAGAAGTACAAGCTAGAGGATTAAATAAGGAGGGGAGACAAGAAAGAATAAACCCTAGAATCTGTTAAAACATTATGTATATGTATATGTATATGTATATGTATATGTATATGTATATGTATATGTATATGTATATGTATATGTATATGTATATGTATATGTATATGTATATGTATAGAGACATAACAAATCCATCAAGATGACTGTGGAGTTATAGCCAGGTCCTGTGCTCTCTGTGTCACTACCATCAGGCATCACTCAAAGCAGGCAAAGGCCTGGGAAAAGAAGCTCTGTGAACAGAGATGGAGTGGCCAGATCACAGCTGCATGTACTTGACTCTGTTTCTGTGGTATGCTTTGTAGCCCCATATCGAAGTGCAGATATATCCCGAGAGCCACTTTTGCTTGCTGCATTCTCTAGCCAAGCACTGTTCAGTTGTAGCCCACAGCATTGAGTTTTGTTTAATTTACTTTTTTAAGGCTTCAGTGTCCACACATATATATTTTTATGGTCTTAGATACACATATGAAAAAGATACGGACGTTGAAAGGAGTCACATGTGCAGAATTTGTCCCTGTGTAGCGTTCTGAGGCCCTTAAAGAAGAGCCCATATGTTCAGCATTATATTAGCACAAGAAAGTAGTTGGCCAGTGCTCTGGCAGGCTTACCTCAAAATTTTCCTGCTTTCATGGGTTTATGTCCAATCATAATGTTATTTGAACACGTTTAATTAACTACTGGAGCCGTTTGAAGTCTTTGACATTATTATTTTTATACCACTAGAGCCTCATACCACTGCTTGCTTGTCATTATAGCAGTTTCCAAGATCAGTGCAATTCATTCTGGACTCAAAGTTAATCTCATGGAAAATCCAATCAGTAAATTGATTAGGTATTAAATTACATTCTTTGTTAATGTTCTCTGCTCCTTTTCTTACAGTAAAAAGAACTCATTACTTTTTTCTTTCTTTTTTTTTTTTTTTCTTCTCAACTTTTCTCCCTATCTCTCCTTTCTCTCTCCCCTCTTTTCCATTAATATTACTATGCTCTCCAATTCACTGGTATTTCAGATATGACATATGGATTATATATTACTAATTTCTTCTTAAACAAACAAGAACATAGAAAAAGGACATTTTTTAGGTGAAGTCAGAAATTAAAATGTACAAAAATGTGTCTGATCCTAGGATGTTTTAGAATGTTCTTTTGATAGTTTTGCATTGATGGTTATCCCAAATGGGTTTCTGAAGCTAACATCTGTGGAAAATATTGCTGGCATTAAAGTTTACTGTAGCAGTAAGCCCTCTGAGTTGATTGCCACTGTATTCTGACATATTTTACCATAGGTGTTTGCTAACAGTTAACTTTGGATAACTAGAGAATTTTTATGTGTGCATGTTTTATTTATTTATTTATTTTTAATGAAAAGTTATTTTGACAAGAAAATAATCTACATTGAATCCAGCAATCAGTAGGAGCTGCTATCCTGACAGAACCAAATGTTTTCTGTTGAACAGAAATTCTGGAAGTCATATTAAAGAGACTGAGCTAATGTCAGGTTATTGCAGCTTGCATTTGCCAGACAGCCTACAGAAATATGCCTATGATCATGGTGAGGCAGGAGATTAACTGTGATTCCTGTGATTGCTAATATCCTTTTCATACTGTGTTCATCAGTAGAAAGTCTGCCACTGCATTCAATATGGCCAGGATTTCATCTGTGTTACATTGGCCTTCTGTACAATTTGAAGGTAGATTGCTTGCCTTAGATACCCATTATGTCTGGTCTTCAAGCTCTTCAAGGTCCAGGTTCTCCAATAAGTACATTTCTGTAAAATATTGAACAATATTGTGCCTAAGACAGTCACAGAAAATTGTGAAAATAGCTACATGTACATAGACCAGGTAACAGTTAACACTGCTTCATAGAATTCTCAGTTATTTTGAAAAATAGTGGTTTCATTTTGCTTTTGGTTTGTACTTCTTTGACTCCGTACTTTGACAACTTCTAATCCAAGTTGTCTAAAAATCATAGTATGAAATTCAGCTGCTATTTGTAATCACGTGTTGATTCTCTTACTCAGGTCTACATGTATAACAAAGGATGAGCAATAAGACTCTCCCTACATTATAAAAATAATCTCACTTCAGATGCTCAGCAGATTTCATCATTCCTGTGCCTCAGTCCAGTAACTCTACTTTTGTTTTTCCTTTCCTGAATACGATGCAGCCCCTTGGTTCTTCTTGTCTCAATGGACCTGTCATTTTTAATGGTTTGCCAAAATCTCAAAATCAGAATTGCTGAAACTCATCTTCTCATGTTTTATTCTGAAAACACCCATCCATCTCCATGTTGGTGCCATCAGTGTCACTATCTGCTATACAGTCTTGCAGCCTAGGAGTCACTTCTGATCCTGTTCTCCCTCCTTGTCCTAAATCACAGCAACAGTCTCCTGCTGCACTGGGTTGTAGGTGCCTGTCTTTCTAGGTGTCTGCTTGGTTTGCACTGACAACTGCAACCTCCTTCTCATTATTTTCTTCAAACACATTTTGTTCCCTTCAGCAGATTCAGGCTCTTCACTTTGAAACAGTCTGTTTTAGCTGTCAGAATGAGAAGTTCTTCTCTTTTCTTAGTTAGAGATTATTTCTGCTGAGCTTAAATTCAATTTTTTTTTTTTTTTGGCCATGCTGTTAGGTGTTACAACAACTAACCCTTCTGCCTTTTTTTTTCTTCTGTTATACTCCACTTTCTTTTAAATCACATGGATATCCAAGTCATCCTCTCTTACAATTCTCCTTTTTATTTTTCCCTCTTTTTAAAAAATTCCTTGAATAATGTTCCCAAACCAATACTCCAAGACACCACTTTCATTTCAGCCAAATTAATCCTGAAAAGTCTCATCCTGTAGTTTACCCTGAAGACTACAAAAAGTATAATAGTTAAACCCAGCTTTGATTTTTTTTTTCTCTCTTGCCAAAAAGTATACTCATTGCTGTCACATTTCTTATCTATTCCTTCCTTGCCTTCTTTTTTTGTGTCTTGATTCTAGACTTCAAGCTTACCGAAGCTAAAATCTGTATATTCTTTTCGTGAGTCACTTAGCTATTCTTCAGGCAGTGTGCAAATATCAAATAATAATTATTTCTCCAAGGATGGATTTAGTAATACACTGAGACATTAAATGCCATCTCCCTTTTCTTACTGAGGATGTGTTGTGTGTCTATGTGGATCCCAGGAAAATACAGGAGTGGGGGCTGCACATGAGAAACTAAAAATACGTACAAGTAAATGCTCTTGCTGAGATGAAAGGGATAAGTCCTTGGTACAATGTTGCTTACTGCTCTGAATGTCTGCTGGATCAGTACCTTAGTTTACAATGTGATAAGCCAAATCTTCCCTGCCAGAGCCCTTTCCAGAACACCTGACACTGCACAAGCCCCATTAACCAGAGCTGTCAAAACTAGTGGGAGAGAGAAAAAAAAAAAAAAATAAATCTAGCACCAGTCAGTGGATTCTAACAATAATCTCCTACATGTCACCGATTACTTTCTCAGAGATTCAAGAGATTACTGATAACTGTTAGATTACTAAAACATAGGTCTGTGAAAATAGGGCCATGTTTCTTCACAGAGATGTGTTTCAATGCATCCCTGCATTTAAACCTGAAAATCAAATCCATTCCTTCAAAGGGAATAAGTTTGCTATTTAGGTTTAACTGTTTATTTAATGTTTCTTTATCCAAGAGCAAAATTTGTTGCTCTAGCTCTCAGTAGATATTAACTTGAAGAAAATGAAAAAAAAATAGTATATTAATTAAGCACAGCCTGGATGTCATGATAACATTACAGCTAGCTGTTTGGTATTTTGATGTTTGTTAGTTTGATAAAATTTATTATCTGGAAATGTAATAAGTAATTATTTCATAGAGCATCATAATGTAACAATAAAAGCAGTATCTTGGCTTGTTATTCCAGATAATGAATAAAGATGTTTCGTCACCACTCATACAATCCTCCTGGATCTAGCTTAAGTACCAGTATTAATATTGCAGTGGCCACAATACATAAGTCAATATTTCTAATTTATCTTTGTCCATTTATTGACATCAGTTGTTTTCAATTTTAAACTCCAAGACTAAGCATCATTTTCAGTCTATTGTGTTACAAAAAACAACAACAACAAAAAAAGTATTTTCAGATTCAAGAAGAAGGTAAATTATTATTCTGTTTAGTTGTGCTATCCACAGTAAAAATACTCTATATTGTTTGCAACCCTCAATGGGAGGTCAGATTTTTTAGAGTTTGGACCTTAGAATCTTCAGTTGCTGGTGCCTGTAGCAAAGTCAGTGATTTCTCAGATAACATGTCTCATAGCTGTGTGTATTACTGTATTGGGGTAATTGTCAGCTGGGTATTGCAGAGGAAGCCTGAAAAAAGCTAGACAAAGCTTTCTACAAAATGTTTAACTTATTTGCAGTTCCAGAAACTTACCTTTTACAAAATGATCCTTTTTATTCAGCCACATGCTTGTATCACAAATCCCAATATAATAAGTTAGCATATAGCAAAGCCTGTTATTGGTTTGAGATCCAAATCTCTACCTTCTCTGCCTTTCTGGGGTGGATTTTAGGATACCACAGCCAAAACAGATTTACAGTTCTGTCACAATTTCTCAGGTTCAGGCATTTATCTGAACCTTCCCTCCTCTATCTGTCATGACTATTTGCAAAGATTTTCAAACTCTATTGAATGAGTTTTGGCTCTTCCTTGACATGCTGTCACACTCAGATCTGTGTACCAAGCAAATTGATAGCACTAGGGGAAAGGAATTTTAAATCCAGTCCCCTTGCCCCGCCCCCCCCCCCCCTACTTTTTTTTTTTTTTTTTTTAACTGCAGTATGAAGTTTCTTTTGCTCATTCAACCCTAGGCTAAATGGACCTTTGAGATAAATTTTGCATGAGTTTATCTCTCAGTTTGAGTGTTACATGATTCTGTGCTTATTGTCATGGGGTTTAGCTGTTACTCATGCATCTGCCAAGATATTTCCACCAGCCTGGTGTCAGACTCAAAATTAGTGATTAATAAAGTTAAATTAGTGAAAGAGGAACAAGCTTCAAGTTATTGAAAGGAATGAAAATGATATATGAATGCCATTAGTTTTTTCTTAAAGAGTATTTATATGATTATATGAATGCAAAAAGGCAAAGAAGTATTTCAGTCTTTCTCTAGTCACTGGAACACTCTGAAGCAGATGGACTGTGTGACTGATGATTCAATAATTGCACTCATTAAAAATGTTCACGCTTTTAATTCCACCCCCCCCTTCGCCTCTCTCTCCCTCCCCCCTCCCCCCCCCACACACACATTCTGTGAAGAGCTGAGGAATGAAATGGTTTTGTCATTGTCAGCAGATAGATAATTGAGTTTGCTTTGATTTCCTGCGGTGCCCCTTCCCCACCCCCATGCTGTGGATTGACATCTCCAGAAGTGCTGCAGAACATTTGAATCAGACCCAACTGTCTTAAAGGAGAAAAACACCATAGATAAGACTCCTGTCTCTCTTTCAGTGTTCACTTGTGTGCACTCAGCCAGCAATCTACTTCAGTAGAAGACGGCATGCATTTGGTTTTCTGCCAGATACCTCCTGCCATGATGCAGTTACCTATCTGTAAGGATCAAGGAAAAGATAGTTCTGCCTTGAACATATTCGCAGAAAACTTCTCTGTTTTTATTTTTGCCAGCTAGAATCATCCTAAAGGTGATGTAGAGGAGAGGTTCTCCAGCTGTGCAAATGCTTGATTCCTGTTATTGCAAGAGCATGAAATCAAAATAATCTCACAAAGACAAGAAAAAATAATAAATAAAATGGTGGTAGCAAGAGCAAAGAAAGAGTGTGGTCCTCCTTTCTCTGAAAACAAAAATAGAAGTATCTCCCAACTCTGCCAAATGGGTGCTTCCTTTTGTTTCTAATATTAATATTTAAGTTTTGAGGTTGCATTTAAATTTAAACCGCATAATAGGGAGAGCATTCTCCAAATGAAGCTTTACTCATTGTACCTATTGTATGGTAACCCATTTTCCAGATGCTATGGTTTGAACAAATAGAGTAGAAGCTGTGTAATGCATGACTTCCTGGTGGTCTCCAGCTGCTCCAGGAGTCTCTCACATTATCAATCATTCGTAGTTTGCAAACATCTAGATGAGACCAGAGCATCATGGTGTTCAGCCTACTTCAAAGAATTCTTTCCAACTCTGGTTAAGGTCTTTGAGATGTATTTTTGCTGCCTCCATATTTGTGTTTCACTCTTCTGTACCTTTGGACAGAAGAAAAAAAAATATTTTCTGAAGAACATTTTATCTTTGACTTCTTGTACACACTTCCTAGACTAAGGTGCTCCATGATACAATTCTGATCTGCTATTAGAGCACTTAGGAGACGTAGGAAGACCATATAAATGCTTAGGCACTTACACAGCCTTGCACATCGCCTCTTAAGTTCCCACCAGCTAAAGTACAAAATACACAGACTTAGACAAAAAATATATAGATCTAAAAAGAAAAGTTGTTAGGTTCTCATATCATTCTTTCCCTCAAGATCATTGCACCCTGTTAATCTTTGTGTCTGTCATGCATGAAGATTTTTACTCAAATTGTGATGTGGGGATTCTATTCTTCATGTACTGTTTCAACAGCTGAAAGGAATGTCTCTATCAGAAAAGAATTCTTTTACCTTGTTCATCAGCTGCCTTTTGTCTTTGTGAACTCCCTGAACTGTTCACCTTGTTCCGATGCTCAAAGTCTGCTTCTACAGATTAATTCCTCCCTCTAATCTACAGATTAATTCCTCCAACTAAACTCTAGTTATTCCTTTTCCATGTAAAATATGGTTATTCCTTTTTCTTCTAATCTGGAGGAAAATATTCAAGACTCTAAGAGTCTTTAGCCAACAATCTGTTCACAGTCATAGCTGTGAATGTTACTTCACCTTCTCCTCCCAATATACAGAACAGAATGAAGGCTATTCATATGACACGGTATTATGTTTAGTTCATAAAAACAAACGGAAATGTATAAAGTGCACATAAATCTGCTAAATCATTACACCATGTTGACTTCAAGTGGGTTTTCCACTTAGCCAGAAAATACAAACCTCTGAATTATATGGGATAGTTGCATAGGGAAATGACATGATTTGCACAGAATAAAATAGCCTTGTACTTTAAGTAAGCTATTTCAGTTAACATTCACAGGAGTATGCTAAATTTCATGTTCAATAATGTGACCACAATGCTTGGTGAAATGGATCTTCAATAGCCTTGTCTTTCATGAAACAGTTTCCTCCAATGAATTTGGAAGTTTCTAAGTGAATGTTGCACTACAAAGTTGAGCAGAATTAAACCCTCTACATGTATAGCTGTGGATTCAGGAAGATACCAAAAACTGTCTTGAAGTGTAACATTACACATAATAAGCTACATTCTGACAGCATACGGGGATGACTGACAGTCAAGAATGCACAGTCAAGCTTGAAAAGAAAGGTCTGGTTAAAAATGAGTCTCAGTGGCAGTTCTCTATCACTTGGAGAAGGAAGTTATCATTCCAGGAACATTCTCGATTGCCTGTGTCCTGCTGTGCTGTACCTCCAACAGATATTAGGGTGGTTGAAGTCCCCCATGAGGACCAGAGCTTGTGAATGTGAGGCTGCTTCTATCTGTCTGTAGACGCCTCATCTCTTTGGTCTTCCTGATAGATTGGTCTGTACCGGAACCCATACTAAAACGTCATCTGTCTCTGCCCTCCCTTAAATACTGACCCATAAGCTCCCTGTCATCTCCTCATCCATTTCCAGGAGGAGTTCCACATGCTCCAGGTGCTCATTGACAGGTTTGGTGAGGTGGCCATATTTTTCATTAACTTCCTGGACCAGCCTACAGGTGACCTCTTCACCTCTCAAATCCTTCAAAGGGTAACAGTCCCTGTTCACCTCCTTTTCTTATCTTTCCTTTTTCAGAGCTAATATCAGGACACTGCTCTGCTCACAGTATGCTGTGAAACACACACCACCAGAAATGCAACAATTGCAGGGTCATAAAGGAAAGAAGCACATAGGTAGGATAGAAATTGACCCCTTTTCAATTTAAGCAAAAATGCTAACATGGCACACAAAACCAACCAACCAACCAACCAAACAAACAAACATCAATGTAGTTGCAAGGTGTCTGGTATTTGAAGCTACTATTTCCTTTTGAGTTCAAACACAAGAACCATTTGCTTCTCAAACTTAGTGACTTATTGCTCATAATTGGTATCTATCTATCTTGTGTGTGTGTGTGTGTGTAGCAGTGCCCCACATGAAAAAATAAATTGTATTTCACAACCAGAAGTGACTATTGCATAAATTAGAGATAAGAAAACAGTGAGCTCCATACTATGTGTTTGCCAGATTGATGCCTTCCATTTGCAATGTGAATATTGCAGATAGCTTTCACGGGAGTATCAGATGCCGGTATCTACAGTTCAGATGTAACATGGAAATCAAAACATGTTTATCCTCCCAGAAGTCAGAAACTACACTGACTTCTTCTGGGGCAGCTGAGGAGCAGACATATTTCAAAGGGCTGTGCTTCACCCTCTAGGCTCTAAAATGCAGCTCACCTGCTCAGCCTCTAAGGGTCACGGGTCCAGTAAATGTTTTTTTGCTCAGGTTTCCTTCCATGTGGCTCAGTTTCAGGAATATATAACCTCAACAGAAAAAAATTCTTAGGATAGCCTTTAAAATTGATGGTTTTTAGAATCCCATGCCTAAGATATTTTATGAAAATTTGTTTGTTTTCTTCAGGATTCCTTCTGCCCATGTCAAATAATGAAAGACTCTTGATACCACTTACTTTCACTTCTGTTGAGGGAACTTAAGCATTTAAACCTTCCCCCCCTCCTTTTTTTTTTTTTTTTTTTTTTTTTCAGGGCTTGTTGGTATTTTAGATAGCTAAAGAAAAAAAAAAAAAAAAAAAAAAAAAAAAGAAGTCTTGTCTGGTTGTTGGAAAATTTCTGTTGTAACTGATAGCAAATATGGAAGGTCTAATTTGCATATAGATGTCGAAACTTGCAACAATATACTCTCCTGGGAGAACTCTTGTTGTTTAACTGTGTACAGAGTCTGGCACTAGGCTGCCCAGCACCTAATAAAAGCTAAATTGAAACTTTTTTAAAACTCTAAGGCTGTGAATATTCTTAAACTATCAATTTACATTTGCAAAGAAAGGGCAGAACCATAGCAAGCCAAGCCTCATTTAAGAGGAAAAAGCAGAGGTTATGGTGACAAGGACGAGAGGGAGACATAACTTTATTTGAGAGTAAACATCAGTCAGATGTGCTAATGCTTAAATTCATCAGCCAAGATGAGCTTTATTACAATGTTGGGATCAGGCAATACCAAGAAGATAAAAAGCAGCACTGTGTAAAGGAGAGAGAGAATAAATGAAAAATATTATTAACAGGGCTGAAATAACAGCAGTGAAAGGATGGATGAATATTGAAGAGAAAATGAAATGGAAGGTGGAGAGAACAGAAGGAGAAGTGAATGAATTAAGTACAATCTCTCTCTCTCTTTTCTTTTTTCTTTCTGCCAATCCTGTTTTTTATTTAAATTTTCAGTTCTGACCACAAGCTATGCAGAAAAGCAATCATAAGGTATTGTGTCAAGGGAAGATTAAAGGCTGTCAGGGAAAAAAAAGAACAAAAATTTCACTTTCATAATTTCATTCAAATAAACTATATTAAGCTTTTAAATGTATATGGTAAATATAAAGCATGAGTAATGTAATGTCAGAATTGGAGTTTGCACAAATTTGAAGTTAGACATAATCTTTGGTTGATACAAGAAGGTTTTGAATCCTATGAGGAGCAGAAAAAACACTATAATTACAAAACTGGCCACACAATCTGATACCTCTAATGCCAGATTCTTCCACTAGAATAAGTATGGTTCCCCCTGACCCACACTTCAAAAAATTCTACACTTTCCCATGATATCTCCCACATTGACTTTAAATTCAGTTCTCCCAATAACTCTTCAAATGAATAGTGGTCCATAGACATTTATTTGAACAGCATTGTAGTCGTTACTAGGACTTTGAGACTGAACATACCAACTTCATGCAAAGGAAGAGTGACAGAGAACCTGAAGTATAGAAAGGGAGAGGATACCACTGAGAGACATTTCTGCAACTTTTTCCTATAAAGCAATGAAAAATTGAAATTGTCTAAATGTATGATTCTACCTTTACTCATGAATCAGCAATCTAGTTAAGGGAAGTATGTTATTTTCCCTATCACTTCTCTTTAGAGCATATTCTTCCTCTAGTCTCCTCTTTTACAGTGCATCACCTCTTTACTACTCAGTGATAGAGACTATCTGGATGAAGGGAAACTAATATTCATCACTTATCACTGAATTTAATTTTTATTCACTTTAAGTGTTATGAATGGAATTTCATTTATATAACTTTATAGAATTGAAATTCTCTTCTCATTATTCCCTTCATTTATCCACCACTATGTTTGACAAAAAGTATTTGCCCCTTAATCTCTTTCACTCAGGTTTCCAGCTCTGGTAACTTAATGCTGTCTCTCATGCTTCAGCTTATCTCCAGAGAGTCTGAACAATTTGCAAAATTAGTGTTTCTTGGCTAATGCTGAGAAAGTTCACTTAATCATTTCATCAAGCATGTGCAGGAGTGGTGAAATTAACATTTATAATAACATATTCCAAAGGGACAAGGAAATCTGCTTACAGCTTACGCCCAGAGGCTGTTTGATAGTGCGACTCCAATGCTCTGCAGATTTTGCAAGCTGTATGAGCTATAGGGGAGAAAGCAGTTTCCATCAGGCAGTGAGGAACAGATCCACATCACTGAGTCTCTGTGCCATTTCACCAAGTGCAACACATACATTATTATGGTGGATAGTCAGCTGAATATGAGCCAGCAGTGTGCTCAGGTGGCAAAGAAGGCCAACAGCATCCTGGCTTGTATCAGGAACAGTGTGACCAGCAGGGCTAGGGAAGTGATCGTCCCCCTGTACTCAGCTCTGGTGAGGCCGCACCTCGAGTACTGTGTTCAGTTTTGGGCCCCTCGCTACAAGAAGGACATCGAGGTGCTTGAGCGGGTGCAGAGAAGGGCGACGAAGCTGGTGAGGGGTCTGGAGAACAAGTCCTACGAGGAGCGGCTGAGGGAGCTGGGCTTGTTCAGCCTGGAGAAGAGGAGGCTCAGGGGCAACCTTATCGCTCTCTATAGGTACCTCAAGGGAGGCTGTAACGAGGTGGGGGTTGGCCTGTTCTCCCACGTGCCTGGTGACAGGACGAGGGGGAATGGGCTTAAGTTGAGCCAGGGGAGTTTTAGGTTAGATGTTAGGAAGAACTTCTTCACTGAAAGGGTTGTGAGGCATTGGAACAGGCTGCCCAGGGAAGTGGTGGAGTCACCATCACTGGAAGTGTTCAAAAGACGTTTAGATGTAGAGCTTAGGGATATGGTTTAGTGGGGACTGCTAGCGTTAGGTCAGAGGTTGGCCTCGATGATCTTGAGGTCTCTTCCAACCTAGAAATTCTGTGTGATTCTGTGATTCTGTGTGATGGTTCAGATCATGGGTGCACTTGTGACTCAGATCTCTGGATCTCCCCTTGTGTTCTGGTTCACATCTCTGAGCAGTCACAACGTGCATGAACACGTTTCATATCAGAGAGCTAAACTATAAGATGGGTTCTAGGAACACATGCAACATACTCAAGCTTTTGGTGGACATTAGATCTATGAGACCTGGGAGTTTGAAGGGAATATGAAGTCAACTCTTTGTATATACTTATTGCATGGGTATTGAACTCTTCACAGCTGATTCTCTGCTCTTTAGAGAGAGCACTCCTATGGGACTGCACTGAACACAAATGCAGCTATCACATGCAACCATTAAAAAAAGTTGAGTTCAGAATATGATAGATGCCAAAAGCATTGATGGTAATTTCAGGAAAATCTAATGTCATTATCTCCCTGGTCTTTTGATAAAAATCAGGCACAAATAATAAATCATTTATTTACTGCTTTGAAACAGTTTTAACTTAATTTAACTATGGAAGTAGTAAATCTGTTTTTCCCTCCAGTGAATTAAATATACAGTCTCTTATAGATTGTATATTGTGCTAATTTGGTATCTATCACGTTAGTCAAAGAAATCTGCATGTTATTCTCTTTGTAGAATGTGCTGACCTTGAGGAAATTTATTTTAACCCTGGTGAATTTGTTGGTTTGGGGATAATTAATGGGCATCAAATGGTTCACAGATAAAAATGCTGCTTTGACCTTCAAAGTGCTCATCACTAACATGTCATTATGCAAGTTGAGAACTTTTCAGTCCTTTCAAAATGCATCACCTAAGAGCATCCTCTTTGCTTGTCACTCTATATTATTGTTATCTGAATGTCTTTATTATCTCCTCATTTTCCATAACATCATATGCAAATTTCTTACACCCACCTTCAGTGCCCTTCACAACTGTTTTATTTGTTTAATCTTTTTTTCCCCCCCTTTTTTTTTTCTCTCTCTCTCTCTCTCTTTTTTTTCTTTTCTTTTCTTTTTCTCTTTCTCTTTCTTTTTCTTCTCTACTTTCAACTCTGTAGTGGTCTAGAGTGAATGAGTATTTGGTAGTACCAGAACACTCTTTATGTTTCTGCACAGTAATAGTTTCCTCCTCTTGGTATTATTTCTGGTGGCAAACTGTACTATATTACATCCTGCTATGAATCCTTATGCAACCAACCATCCATTACAGTTGCATGGTCTGCCAAGAATCAGGCACTAATCTTACTAGGTGAGCTGCAGTCTGACAGAGATAATATTTATTTAAGAAAAAGATTCATATCATATAGATAATACACAGAACTATTCACATTTGCTCTTGCCACACCTCCTCCTTCATGTCTGTTGTTTTCGATGACCACTTATTGTCTCTTTGTTTCATGTTAGTTTGAATGTTCCTTGGGACTGAAATTTTGCTTATATAATGGTGATCTTCAAGCAGTACAGATGTTACCTCTGGGCACTGTTATCAATGCAACAGCAAACCATGTATTAACACTGAATGAATTCCAATCCTTGATTTGTCTAAATATGTTAATCATACCGTATTGTTTACTTATTTATTCTACGCAAAATATGTAAACATTTATCTATGACTTCAATGCTCAAAAAAGATACAGAACACTATATTGTTTGCATTCCATGCTCTTTTATCCTGAAATAGTATTGTTAGGAAACCTGGTCCCTGACAAAAAAAAAAAAAAAAAAAACAAACAAACAAACAAACAAACAAAAAAAAAAACATTGGCACAGAAACTGACAGATAATGACACTAGTAAGGCAGAAGTTTGATGACTTAAAAGAGAATGAGGATGAACAAGGAAAAAAAAAAGTGCATATAGGCATAGAAAAGTGTGTGGGTTTCAGGGTAGGTGGAGGGAGCATCTGTTTTGCAAAACAGTTTTGAAACATTTATTTTCCCATGGAGGTCTTATTCCTCTGTTATTTCTAAGGAAAGACTGTTAAGGCCATGGATTAAAATAATCATAGTAATACTAAAAATTAAAATTAAAACAAGGAAGCAAACAAACAATATTATTGGCAGTATTATTCTAGGTATTTTACTGAGGACAAAGCAATTAAAATGCTGGGTTTTATCCCCATCCTGGATTGGGTTTGATTTCTCTAAGCATTATGATAATTTCATCAAGCCTATTGAGAAGCTGCAATGTGGAAAAAACAAATATGTGTAAAATAAATAAATAAATAAATGGCCAATAATTGAAACAGGTTGGATTTTCTTTGTATTTATGCATTATTTTTGTTTACTGAAACAATTTATCAAAAAGTAGTGGCCATCTTACACTTTCAGATATTAGGATTTTGCTAGAATGCCAGTATGTATAAATGTATGAATGCATTTTTAGACAAAAGACTTTGCATCAAATTAAAATACATTATTATGATTTTCATAAAAGGAATACCAAACATCTATACAACTGATCTTATTTTTGCTTCTATTGTGGTTGTTCATGTTTTATGAGGTTTCCTATATGCTAGTTCACAGTAATCTGACTCTCAATCAAGAAACAGAAAACAAATACAAAGAACATCTTGACTTAGATTTAGTTGTGTAAATCTTATTCAAATTGATATGAATTAACTGAAATGAATTGAAGCCATGGGAATACCTGCATATGGAAAAATTATACTGGAATCCTTTTATGTTAAAATAAGAATTGTATAAAGGGACAGCATGTGAACCTCTTTGTACAAGAAGATACTTTCACATGTGGCCATATTGCAGTCAATGTAATGAAACAGAAGTATTCCACTCTGACCAGTTTTAGAACCACAAAGTAAACGCAATATAAAAAAAAGTCATTGGCTGTATTGAGAGAATGTACCCAAGTGTGTTCCCCTAAAAGAGCTGTCTGTGGCTAAAAAGATCCACTAAAGTCAAAATCTTTAATAATGCCAACATATTGATATTTGATCTATGAACACAGATGAAAAGTTTTCTAAGACTAGTGTCTTTCCTGTGGAAGAAAACAAAAGTTTTTCTTTTTGTTAGTGATAGTTCAAAAATTCTGTATTTTTTGGTATTATTACTCAGAGTTATACTTAAACTTAGTTTACCTCTGAAACTTATTATGAAGACAATTCCAGTACAGATTCCTTGGAAGGTTTGAAAAAAAACAAAACAAAACAAAACAAAACAAAAACAAACAAACAAACAAACAAACACACAAAAAAAACACACAACACTATTCCTCAATAAAAACATGAGGAACAAACAAAAGCAAAGCAAAACAAAACCAAAACCAAAAACAGATGTTCTCATTTCTCATACACTTTCATTATATAAAGATTGGTGAAGAATCAAAGTTTAATTTTGGTTTCTATCTAAAGTAAAATTCTGACCTACTGTTCCATTGCCATTCCAGCATCTTCTATATCTTTTTTTTTTTGATATAAGTGATTATCCAAGTGCTGTTTTCAAAGTTTGTAATTAGAGATAAATAGAGGAAAAAAATAAAATTTAAAAAAAAAAAAAAGAGGAATTTACCAACTAGTACTAGCTGGCATATTATGTCAAAACCTCAATGTTCTAGAAACTTAAAGTTTGCCTTATTTAACTAAACTCCAAAAAGTGACATTTTTAAATCCTTAAAGCTTTTTTAGAGATGTTTATTTGCTATGTTTTAGAAATATTCACTCTGAAATCTTTGAACCTGAAACTATTCTTTATGATTTTATGGACACATCAGAAAATCATCAGTACATATCAGATCATTAATTCTTGTGTATGAGAGGAGAACACAGAAATTTGTTTGCAAATGAATAGGGTCCTCACTGACATAACTCCCCAAATATTTTCAAAATTTGCGCTAAGGAACTAGATGTCGTAGAAAGCAATAGAAATTAGAAATTCACACAAAATATGGTGGATTGGTCCTCTTACAGAGAAATGGAAAAAGGAGAGGAAGAGAGATGAAAGGAAGAAGGATATGGAGAAGCAGAGGAAGGAAGAAGATGTAGATGAAAATTTTATGTAACTTTTAGACTTCCTCTGAAACCACAGAAATGAGAAACAAACTTATTGATATCAAATTGGAACATCACTCTCTACAAGAATTGGTACAAACCAAACTAGCACTTTCAATTTAATCACTACTGTCATCCCAGATCACAACTCAGAAAACTGAGATTGGCAGATGCTAAGTGACATTATTAAGGAGAAGTAAGTTAGCACTGGAGTCAGGATTCAGACCTCATTATGCTTGACAGATGAAACTGCCCATCTCCCATGCTAGCTACCAAGACAGTTCATTTTATTATCATCTCCCAGACTAGCTATGAGTGGGAGCCGATAAAGAGATGGGTGGAAAACAAACATGTATGAAGAATACCACTGTTATTTGCTGACTGATTCAAAAATGCAAAATATTGCCACAGAGTCTTTTAAACATGAATGACATTTCTGAACAGAAGAGGACGTGGCAAATTAGAACAGAAGGAAGTATTTGTCCTGTATCTCAGTCTCTTCCACAGACCTCAAAAGACCCACCAAAACCTAATCCTGTCTTTTTTCAACTAGAGGTGAAGCCGGAGAGCTTTTTCCCCATTAAATGCTGGGATTGAAACACTGACAAACACCAGCCTTCCAGCCATAGTCTGAAGAAGATGACACTTCCCAGACACAGAATTATTTGCATAAGTTTCCCAAAAGAAGTTAGTATCAGCAAACATTGAAACTTCTTTACTTTGTTCCACAGCTGAAGCATCTCCAAATCATATGCAGGCTTTCCTTGACTATCATAGATATCAAAGAAATCATAGAATAGAATCACAGAATCACTCTGGTCAGAAAAGACCTCCAAGATCATCAAGTCAACCTAGCACAGCCAAGTCTACCACTAAACCATGTCTCAGAGCACCACATGCACATATCTTTTGAATACCTCCGGGGATAGTGAATCAACTGCTTCCCCAGACATCCTGTTTCAATGCCTTATAATCCTTTCAACCTAAACCTCCCCTAGTGCAACCTGATACCATTTCCTCTTGCCCTCTTGACTACCAGTTATAAGAATACAGTATATTAAGAGACAGTTTCCTTAACAGATTGTTATGGCTGAGAGAATCACAGTTTCTGTCTTTTCTTTCTCTCTGTATATACATATATATATTTACTGCTACATTATGAATAAGCTTATTCCAGGACTCTTAAACAAACTTATCAATGGTATTTTAAAAAAGCAAGTACTTCTACAGCCATCTGCGCAAGGTCAATTTCCAAAACTGTGTTTATACAAATTGCTGTGTATCAGTTACTGCATGTACAAACAAAGTCTTTGTATTTACAAAATACTAATTAACCCATCAAAACCTATTTAAACGACCAAGAATTAGATTTATACTGAATATTTATTTATTTATTTATGGAAGTACAATTCATTTGTAGTTCAGTTTTGCTGTTTTGAAAATACATCTTGTGATGAGTGTTGCAAGCAACATCAAAGATGAGTAGCAAGTCATTGGTGTAAAGACATAAACAATATTCTAGCAATTTCCAATGACTTCAGTGTTATCATCTGATGAATTGTGTGAGTAGACCTTATTCATCAATTCTGTTTTGTCTCCCAATATGTAGCAATCTTAGAACACAAATTCCATTTAACTTCAGAGACCATTTTTCTTGTCTTATAACCAGCATAACTACAAAGACTGAAAAATGAGAATAGTCAAGAACAATTCTGTTTTTTGAAAGCAGGGAGTTAGCTGCATCAACATGCCTCTATTCATATAGAAATATCCTTAAAAAATCAGCTACTTATCCTCTAGAAAATGGTAAATTAGTTTATTATTTTAATGCCAAAAAAAATCCCGAGCTGCAGTAATACAAAAAGGAATAATGATTTCCAACACATTGTTGACCATTCTGTTCAGTAACTTGCCGTAGGATATTTCTGGGTTTCTCCATTGTTACTGTTCTATAACATACCTCTTCTAATGTACCTTTCTTCCACCAACCATTGAAGAAATACTGAGGGTATCAAATCTTGCTCTTTTAATTGTCTCCACAGATCTTCACATCCCACTCACAGACTTTGCATCAATCATTAGGAGCACCTGCCTTATGCAATGAAACTTAAACCCAAACCCAAACTAACAAGTGGATAAGGCACAACTAATAACTATATTTTAATTGTAACTACTTTTTAAATGTCCTTCCCTCAGACGAGGCATGACTATATTATGGTCTCCAATTCACAGGTGATAGCAAATTAGTATTTCTGATGGAAAATTAGGATTTCTGCCTCATAAAATATCTCAAAATAAAATAAATCAAAACAAACAACAAAAAAATGTGAGTAGCGATCCTTACTAGAAAAGAAACTTTACAAGAAAACAGATGTTCACAAATCCTGGGAATGATGTCAAAGCTATGAGCATGCAAATCTGGGATCTGGAGCTCATGGACCTACAGATTGCAAGCTTCATGAAGGCAGCCTGGGAGCCTAGAAAAAACAAACAAACAAACAAACAAACAAAAAATAACACCTTGGAAGCAGGGGAAAACCTCTAGTGTCCTTAGCTTCCAACTGTATACATGCTGGTGCAAAGCTCTTCCTGGGGGGTGTCAGAAATACCAGGATGTGCAAGGCAGGACTGTTCCAGAGCCACAGATGTTAGAAACCAGTACACAGCACTTCCATAAAAAGTATAGCTGCCCAGACCTTGGGAACACAGATGCCTGGGTTTTCTGACTTATAGACAACACTAAGGAAAGAAACCTGAAAGCATAGCTCCTAGCAGATCACCTGAAGAGATGGGAAACGGAGAGTGAAACCAGAAAATGTGTGAAAATATTGTTCTAAAAGCATTTCAGTTGCCACAAGACAGTTTACCATCCTCCAAAAAAGTATTTTAAATCAGAAAATTCCCAACAATTTCCACTTGGGAGAATTTGTTTAGTAGGGGCATGAAGATCCTTTTTTTTTTTTTTTTTTTTTTTTTTCTCCTTAAAAGAGCAAAATGTCACATATATCACATATATAGCAGAGAAAGAGAATTAAGCACACAGGACATTTACAAAGAGTTCTTTCCCTATGTTTCCTAACACAGTAATCTATTAATAATATTTTGCATATGATCATATGACGTTATACAATGTGGAAGTCCTAATGGTTTAGATAATTAAAGGAACATTTTAAATATACGTTCTGGTTAGCAGGGAGAGATTATGTACAGATTGCTTTTAATCTTCAAAAAATCAGGTATAAAAAATTATTCTTTATATTGCTTGCACTTAACCTGGTATAAATTTAAACTTACATTTTTAAAATAAAAATATACAAATACCTTATATATCAAACATTTAGTTTGCATATTTGCTTTAGAAAATCTTCACCGTGCCAAGATAGTAAAGCAGGAAAATATCTTATTTCTTAAAAGAATCAACATATTTCTGCAGACTTGCTTAGATTTGTCTCTGCAGGAACTATGTCTAATTCAGATTAAAATGTCATTGATTTCTCTGTAGGATCTCAGAGAAGCTGCAAAGACCCTTTCCTGCAGGGAATTTCACTTGTCGCTGGTCACCACAGAACATCAAAATGGAGCTTACATTCTATGTGATTTAATTAAACATAATTATACAAGTTAAGAAGCACACTTCAAGGATTGTACTTTGATCAACCCTTCTTTCTACCTCTCAACAGTTATCCACATCACTTCATACAGTGTTTGTATAATAAATAACAGCTAAGACATGATTTCACACGTGCACCAAATGGAAGCATGGGGGTGAACACATGCTCTTAAAATAGTCCAAAATAGTACAAAACATGCAAGAATTGTTAGTTATGAATTTTAACATAATAAAAAAGCAAAGCAAAACTACATTTGAAATGAAAAGACCATTTGCACCTTTAGTATGCCAACTTTTCTCTGCCTTTATTTTCCTACAAGAACGTGTTTCATTTGTGATTATTCACACTCTAACCATCAACTGCTAACCTTTGAGAGCTGAGGAAAACCCTGCACAGAAGTACTAATGCATTACTGTTTGGAAGAGCTTAGCTAATATGAAGAATATTTTTATAAAGCTTTGATGTACCCACTCAAAACAAAAAAATCAAAAAAACACAGACATCCACAACTATTGGCTTTATGGGGCCCCTGCAAGGCAGCCTTGAAAGCAACCTTCGGCATCTGCTCCTCTGATTTGCATAAGTAATTGGTAAGTGATTAGGAGCACACGCTGACAAAAACAAGCTCAGCATGTGATTGAGTGGGATGATTCTCTTGCTTCAAATTACACTGAATTTCAGAAAGATTCTGAAAGAATGATTACTTAAAGAGTTTATGACCTTCAGGTAACAGACATTCATGACCTGCCTCAAGAAGTATGTTTCTGAGGGCAATAAAATTGTCAGTGATGAACACAGAGCAAGGGACAGAGATTTCAGTGTAGTCAGGGCAAATCTTTGGGACTTATTTCCACAGAAGGCCACTGTGACCTCCGTCTCACCCTATAAAATGCATGGAGTCACTTTCTGGAATAACTCTTTCCAAACAACATGATGGGATGAGAATAAATGACACTAAAAAGGAAGCCTAATGGACTACCAGCCACTCCAGAAAGGGAAAAGACAGCCTCAGGGCTATTGTACTAATGCAAAACTGGAAGCCTGGGGCTGATACTTCAGTCAGCCCTGGTAAGTTCATCAGTAAATCAAAAGATTGTTTTTAACTTCCCCATTTCTCAGTGTTATCTAGTAAACGCTTACCTTCAGAGTCACTTGTTACACCACCACTTCCCCACTGCACAAAAGCCATCCTCACTGAGGTGCCAGCACCACACAGCAGCAGCAGAATTACTCAAGAGTTCTCAGCTCACCAAACCCCATTGAGGTAACCGTGCCATGTCTCCAGCTTTTTTTGATAACAGAGGAAAAATTCATTTCTCATTTTCCCTCTCAACTGCATTTCCTTCCCACACAGGAAGATAGTGAGGAGTAACACACTTAACTGTGCCATCCATCCAAAGTGAATCCTTCTTTGTGTGCAGTGAAGCTATCATGTGGGAGAGCACTGACTTCAGTGCCTCGACTGTGTCTGAGATGTCTCTTGAGAAGCAGGAAACAGTTACATGGTATATTCTGACTTCAGTATAGCTTGAAATTATGATGTTATGAAACAACTGTATCAGATAGATGCAAGACTCTGAGAGGCCTCCTCCAACTTCACGTATTGTCCCGTGAGCTGCTGTGGAGAGTCACAGTAGTACTGGGGGTTGTATCACTACTCCCTTCTCCTTTTTCCTTTTTTACTGGTGACAAACACAGAAAAGCTGTGCGCTTTTGAGACAGGAGGTGTGACCCACAGGTCCAATTGTCATCTCAGTTCCAAAAGCATATGTGGAGCAGCCTTTCACTCACCTGAAGATGCAACAAGAGTGCCCCTTAAACCTTCTCTACTCCTGGTAAATTGCAAACTGCAGTTGAACATTGAATTGGGGTTCACAACTGTAAAAAAGAGAATAAAAGGAAATCAAAGTACAGGAGAGATAATTCAATTGAGGGAAAAAATATGCTAAGATTAAAATACCATTATTTTCAGAAATCTGGTTTTATAGTAGAAAATCATAGCAAATTTGGAGAAATTATCTGAATAAACACAAACTGAAGTGATCATTTTATTTTCCATCTGACATTACTCCTTCTCACAACAGTCAAAGTCAAGCCAGAATTCCTGAGAGAGTTCCTACTAACCTGCCATAATTACTAGATGCAGTCACATTAAAATGATTTTGTCACCTCATTGGGAACTGAGTGAGTACTGGTTTTGTTTAATTTAAGCAGATTCATATCCCAGTAATTTGTCCTTGAATTTCAGTGAAAATACGGATAAAAATTGTACAAATAAAATTTTTTACAAAGACAATCATCTGCATAATTTAAGCAGAAGGATGAAATTTCACATGTTATGAGATATCTAAAAGCAAAATCCCTTTTCTCGTAGATTGTCACTTAAGACTATTTATAGTGTCTTTTGTCCTATGGCAGATATTCTTTGCAAATTTTTCTTCCCCTCATTACATCATAGGTTATGGTGTACCAAGAGATAATCCACCTCCTCCTGGTCCTTTCCTTCCTCTTTTAATTGACAACCTGAGGCTGGTATGAGAGAGGGAGAGGTGAGCAGTATTTAGGATGTACAACAGTTCCTGCTGTCCATTGCCCTTTGGGTCAGTGACATTCCCTGTCTTAGGACAATATATACAAGAATTCACGGAAACAGTACCAGTCTTGTTTGTGTACATGCTGCTTTCCATTATATGAAACTACACAGAAAACAAACAAGGAAGCAAACAAACAAACAAACCAATGTAATTGGTCCACGTAAACTGTTACATCTTCACTAAGTACAGGCCATGGTTATTCTGGTTGGGCAAAATTTCCTACCTTTTGCTTGTGGACCAAGGCTGGTGGGATGCAAGCACAGAGGTGGGCATACTGGAGGCTGCTTTTCAGTAATTATGTCAGTTATTTCTGTGTCCAGAACACAACCATTTTGATATATTAGGTACTGAAAAAAAGAGAAGGGTTATAAGTCAGCATGAAATGGTTTCAGTGAACATCTGCTGTAAGCTGTCTGTGTGGCTGTAGATGAATGTGAACTCTTGGAATTAATCAAGCAGGGCATGACCTTACTGAAACATTTACGAAAAAGCAGTTGCACACCATGGCAACAGTCTCCTCTCTCACTCTCAGATGCAGAGGGTGGCTCTTCACCAGACCCAGCTTCCACACTTCTCTAGGGAACAAAAGGGACAAGAAGTGCTATTGATGTAATTGTTTTTGTGAACTGCACAGGTCACTCTCGAGCATTCAGATCGGTGAATACCTGCTATTCCCAGTGGTCTGTAAATAGCTGCATGGAGCTTTCCCAGTACACTGTGTTATTTTAATCATAGTCACAAGCCAGCAGGCTTCATTATAGTCAGATTGAAGGCAAACAAGACAAAATACTATAATTTATTAATCTGGAGATAAATAAGATGACTTCAGAAAAGCAGTCTATGTGTTTGTGGTGTTCTTTTTCATTTCACAACACATGTGATACAATTTTCAACATTGCTTTACTCTGGAGGCCAGTAGAACCCTGTGAAGGGCAGGGCTGAGTTTATATTTGCACTGAGCATGCACCTCTTGGATGGTACTAGAGGCAGGCCATTAAGTTCTTAAGCTCAGACTTTTTTTTCAGGCATGCTAAGTTTTCACACTCACCTCAACTGTCATAGATTAAGCTTGCTCATATAGTAGCTGATTTTATTTTCACTCCAGCTTCTGGCACCACTGATATTCACTCTACTAAACCAAGACTGTCAGTTCTCTCTCCTAACATAGTGCAGAAAATCTTTCTCCTTGGTATTTTCTCCATGCGAGCTCTTCCATATATTTTCCAACTGACTTTCTGCAATGTTTCCTACTGTTCTTCATGTTTATACATGTTTATTGTGTACTATGTCCCTATCCTTATTAGTCAATTCATAGAGGAATCACAGGTCAATTGGCTTTTGCCTTAAACTTGCAAGTAGCAACATCCATTAAAAACTAAATGAAATTGTGTGTGAGTGAATAGCAAGAAAAATCAAGGGACTTATTTTTTCAATTAAAAAAAAAAATGAAAAAAGAGAGAAACATACAAAAAGGTTGTGTATATTGATAGAACAACTGATCCTGATTACTTAAAAGTAGACCTTTTCTTGAACTACTGTAGCGGTTTTACTTGGGTGGGTGGCTGAGCTCCAACACAACTGCTCTCTCACTCCCCCTCTCCTCAAAGAGGTAGGGAAAGAAAATACAACACAGAGAGCTCGAGGTTTGAGATGAAAATGTTTAATTAAAGGGAAAGGGAATGGGGAGAAAAAGAAACAAAAGAAATAATAAGACCATGAGGAAGCACAGAGAAGGAAAAAAAAATCATTCTCTACTTCTCATCAATGAGCAATGTTCAGCCACATCCTGGTAAGCAGGGCCTCAAAACACGTAGTGGTTGTTCAGGAGGACTGCCCCCTCCCCCACAAGAGCCCCTCTTTTTATTGCTGAGTGTGACTTCAGGAGTTATGGAATATCCTTTTGGTTGGTTTAGGTCAGCTGCCCTGGTGATGTCCCCTCCCCATTACTTGCGCACCCCCAGCCTGCTGGCTCTTGGAGTCTTGGAGGGAGTCCTGATGCTGTGCCAGCACTGTGCAGCAATAGACACAACACTGGAGTGATACCAGTGCTGTTCCAGCTATGAGTGCAGAGGACAGCATTGTGTGGGCTGCTGCAGAGAAAAGGTGACTCCATCCCAGACAGACCCAACACAACTACAAAGTAGAGATCTTCTAGTTTAGAACAATGTATAAAAGCATGTTTTGTACATAATCAGTTAACCAGGTTAACCACTGTCTTATCCTCTGTTATGTTTTGTGGCTGTTAATCACTGCCAAATGATATTTTATTTGTGTTCCTCCAAAACATCACACTTTCTTTCTGAAGACTAGGCAAAGAGAGAATATAATTATATGCTTGTACTTCTACCTCAGGGTTTTGTATGCCTGTTGAACAACGCAGGCAAAATGTTTAAACAGAAATAGACACCATGTGCTTTTCCTGTTCCTTTACATCCTCCATATTTTCACAAATTGAAAATCAAAGGTATCAAAATAAGCTGCTACTCTGGAAAAATATTTAGCTTGACTTTGAAGGAGTTAAGGTACCACATAACTGCTAACTTCTGTCCCCTATCTCCTACTGCAATCAGAAAACCTATCCGAACTCACAGAAACACAAAGATTGGTGTGTCTTGTCTGGTTAAATTCTCCTATTTCCCATAAAATTACTAAACTCAGTCTTTCCCTCAGTAATAACATTTTTATCCTCTATCTAACCTCCTTCCATGAAACACAAGCAGTGTCCTCTTGCCTGGGGCAAGTGTTATGAATTTTAAGTAATTATGGTATTATAACAATGAGATGCAAATCTGTCCCATAGCTAGACACCAGGACTCTGTCTGTGCACAGTGTGGAAAACTGAATCATCAACTGCACTGCTAGTTTCTGCATAAGTAAGACAAAGAGCTGATCTGTGACAATGGACCAGCCTAAGACCCGTTGATTGACTGAACCCCTAACTACCTTCATAACAAAGTAGTATAAATGTTGGTACAGGACAGCTCCAGGAATGTTAATTCAGAACAGTCCTAGACATCTCCCCAAACACCCATTGTTGACAATAGACCTGATGATCAGTACTGTTTGTATTCTTGATTTGTGTTAACCACCACAAATGACTGTGGTCATCCCAGCTGTGGGAGGTGGACATGCGCATTGTGCTGCAGTTAACCAAATCATATAGACAACTTTAAAGAATTATTAGAAACTTTTCCTATAGATGCTTGAATTGAAAAATGCTTTATATGTGTTTTTTTTTTTTTTTTTTTTTTTTTTTTTATGTGCTGTCATGGCTGGGTAATATTAGAGGTGAGCTCAGTTGTAATGATCTGATGAAACAGTAGACAGAGAATGTTCTGCTACCTGACTGAACCTGTTGTTGCAAAGACTCCTTCCACAATCCAGACAGTGACCAAACACCATGTTTGAGAGATTTCTTTACTTATATGAACCTTATTCTGTGCAAAATAGCTCAGCAAATTAATACTTTTCTTGTCATGGAGAAACTCTACTTGTTAGTGTCTGTGCAACAAAGGGCAGGTGACAACAAAATCAGTTCTGGAAGTTATTAGGGAGTATTTGACAAAGACCAGACTAACTATAAAGATACAATATGATTACATTACAATTTCCTAAAGAAATTAGGTATAACAGAAAACATTATCGATTTATGTCTGTACTACCTTTTAAATATCAATTAAACCTACATGGGGATCTCTGTCATGCTTAGTATGGTATGTTTTGTAAAATCTTTGGTGCTTGGTGAAAAAATATAAAGGGAATAATTTGCTGACAAATATCAAATTTTAAAAAAATTAAAGTAGTTTTCAGAAATATGTTAATTCCAATTTTTAAAGAAATATATATATATACAGTTTAGATTTTTGGGTTTACTTCATCAGGATTAAAACATTAAAACCCCTCTGCAAGACTAAAACAAATGATTTTGGTTTAATACTACTATTTCATTTAATCTCATTATTATTTTACTTTTTTTGGCATGAGATCATTAAGTTTCAAAATTGTTGTTGCATGTTGGAAAGAATAACAGAAAATATAAAACATTTAATTGATTTGAAATGATGTTAAAACTTTCAATCTCATTTTACAATGGCTTGTTTACCTTTATCTCATTTCTTTTTTTAACCTGGAGATCCTTTCTCTCTTGGTCTTGCTAAGTCTCTCAATTTATTTTTGTAATGTTTTTGTCAACATGAATCAGCAAAGTCAGTCAAAACCATGAACTTATTCTAAAAATGCAGATAATTGACTCAGCCAATTTCCTTCGGCTTCAGTGAAGCATCACATCTTTCTAAGAATGATCTGCCTTCCTTTACCCAAGACTTCAATATAATTTTTTCTGCTTGAGAATTAAAAGGAAAAAAAAAAAAATTATATATATATATATATATATATATAAAAGATATAATGGCTACATCTCCTAAAAAGAAATTACATTTTCTTAACAGATTTGACAAGTGTTTACTAACAGACACAAGCAAAACTGGTTGTCATGCAACTTTATATGAAAACATGAGATTTCACATGCTCTTTTAAGAATGCAGGTAAGTCTCAAGAAATGGATAAAAACAAAGTGGAAAAAAGGGAAGAGTCAAAGGGGCAAAAAGGTTCCATTTTTTTTTTTCCATTTCCAGTCAGTAACATCCAGTCATAGGTAACTATTTATTTATTTATTTATTTACATGTGTAGGAATTGATTCTCATGCGATCCTCATTTCCTCATTTCGCCATTTGAGCAAAAGGGTAAATCATGGCCATGTCATATTTCATGGCTCAAGTTTACACAAAATAACACCTTTCCTGCTCTTTTAAATGTACATTTAAACCAGTAGTAAATCAATATTTTATGATCCCATACACTAAGGCTAAAAAGTCTTTCACTCCAGCATGCTTGACCTAAAGGGAGGAAATGAAAAATGGTCTCTAGCTTATCTCTAGCTGCCTGCCTAGCATAATAATGCTGAATCTGGAAAAATGGTAAAACTTAAAATATGCATGAAAATCAGCCCCTGGGTTGAAGCAGAGACAGTAATTCAATACTCCATAACCAGCAGTGCCGATTCTGCAATGGGCAATCATCAGTAGCAATTGTTGGAATAGGAAATGGGTCCTTGAACTGACAGCTTGATAGGTTAAAAGCTTCTCATCTCTCTCTGAAACTTTAAAGCCTGAAGAAGAGAACATTATCTTCATTCTGTTTTACTTTTTGATAATCCTTCTTCACTAACATAGACTGTTGGTCCTCAGACTCATTATTTATACATCCATGTCATTGTTCATTATCTTACAAAACTGAGAAACTTTCCAATGATCATTTAACTACTTGCCAGTCCCAAACAAAATGTGTATGTAAGTGTGTGCATTATTCATCTTAGATTTAATTTAGATTTTTCACTATAGCAAAATATGAAATTTTTTATTGAACTTGATAGAGTACATACATACAGAATACATGCAAATACACGTAAATGCAAAAACATTTGTCTAAGAGATGTTTAGAAATACAAAAAAAAAGGAAAAAACAAAACACTAAATTTCTCAGCATACCTGAAAACTAGCAAAGAATAGATATATGGGCAACTACTATTCAGGAATTTTACCTGGCTCCTATTAGGATTACTAAGTTTGCTAACGAGGCTGCTCGTACACTAGTTTAGGAAAACATTTTTTGATGTAAGCAACACAACTGCAAATAGGTAATATAATTATACATCTTATTTCCTTTGATATAGATATAAAAAGGATTGCAATGGCAAAATAATAGGTGTCAGGCCATGGAAATTGGAAGAGACTTTTAAAGAGCAACTACTCTAGCCCTGTTATCCTGGGCAAGGATATCTCACACTGTATCTTGCTGTCCACAGCTCCATCCAACCTAACCTTGAACTCTTCATCCAGGAAACGGTCATCCAGGGATTCTCTGGGCAACCTGATCCAGTGCATCACTACTGTCATAGCGAAGAATTTCTTCCTTATATCTAATCTAAATCTTTTTTCCATTTAAAACAATTAGCCCTTGTTCTATGTATGCCTTTGTAAAAAGTCTCTCTTTATCTTTCTTATGCATCCCTGTTAAGTATCCAAAACCTTAAATAAGTTTCCCTGGAGCATCCCCTTCTCTAGATTAAACAACCTTGACTATCTCAGCCTTTCTTCATAGGAGAAGTGCTCCAGCTCTCTGATAATTTTTGTGGCCCTCTTCCAGACGTTTGCTAACAGGTCCATATCTGTCTTGTGCTGGGGTCCCCAAGAGCTGAATGCAGTATAGCCCAGGACACAGCTCTCTGGGCTGCAAGCACACACCTTTGGCTCATGTCCAATTTTCCGTCTACCACTAAACCCAAGTTCTTCCCCATAAGGCTGTTCTCAATCCATTCATCCACCAGTCTGGTACTGATGCTTAGCATTGCCTTGACCCAAGTGCAGCACCTTGCAGTTGGGCTTGATGAAATTAATGAGGTTCATGTTGGCCCATTTCTTAAGCTTGTCCAGGTCATTCTGGGTGGCCTTCCCTCCTTCTAATCATCTCAGCTGCACCACTCAGTTTGAAACCATCAGCAAACTCACAGAGGGTGCACTCAATCCCACTGTCCATGTCCAATAAACATATTAAACAATATTATTAAAAATATGGTAGCATTAATACTGTTTTGTTAAAAACCAAAAAAAAAAAAAAAAAAAAAAAAAAAAAAAAAAAAAGAGAGAGAGATTGAGAAAGTCATCTTCTGGGTAAAGTGAAGTTTAATGGTCTAACCATACCTGATTCCAAATGCTATGAATTACACAGTACAGCCAAGATTGTAACTGTTTCCTTACATTCTCTAATTGTTCAGGGAAAGCTTTTCCTCTTTATTTCTTCCATAGTGAGAAATTTCCACACATCTGTATCCAGAGAAACAGGCCTTGCTGACAAAAGAACCTGAGGTAGAAGCAGCAGATATGGAGTTCCAGTCTCATTATATCCTTCCTGCAGTTAGTGTGCATTCTTGAAGATAACCTCTCAAAGCAATTCACAGTTTAGTCATTTGAATCTGAAATCTGTTGACTGAATGAAAGGTTTACCTCATGAGCGGAAACTGGATTTTTTGGAAAAAGGTAAAGCATGCTCACCATGGGTAGATTAATGTACATATTCAGCTTTCAATTTTATTGGTGGAATTTTCATTCAAATCTTGTTGAAGTCCTTATCTTTCTATGTAGTACAGAAATTCACAGGATTTCTCTATCCAAGTGAAATAGACTTCAGGGATTTACTTTTTTTAAGGCTGTTCTCACAGTCATTTGATTTTACCATCTTTTTAGAGGGGGCTACCTAACAGTGCTTTTTCTCAGGTACTATTCCTCATGCTCAGGCACAAAAAGAAATGATAGTGTCCTCCTGTTGGCTCATTTCATCATTCTCAGTGTAATAGACAATAATGACGGAAAACTACAGAGTTCTGAAAGGGAAGACAAAGTGAAGGCTGGGCACTCTTCAAGAGGGGAATCTTAATGGCGCAGGAATGATCTGTCCCCATGTGCCCAAAGATGAGCTGGCGGGGAAGAAGACCAGCCTGGCTGAACAGAGAATTGTGGCTCGAGCTTAGGAGAAAAAAGAGGGTTTGTAATCTTTGGAAAAGTGGACAGGCCACTAGGGAGGACTATAAGGATGTTGCGAGGCTGTGCAGGGACAAAATTAGAAAGGCCAAAGCTCATCTGGAGCTCAATCTGGCTACTGCTGTTAAAGATAAAAAAAAATGTTTTTATAAATACATCAACACAAAAAGGACTAAGGGGAATCTCCATTCTTTACTGGATGCGGGGAGAAACAGTTACAAGAGATGAGGAAAAGGCTGAGGTCCTTAATGCCTTCTTCGCCTCAGTCTTTAGCGGCAATACCGGTTGTTCTCTGGATACCCAGTACCCTGAGCTGGTGCAAGGGGATGGGGAGCAGGATATGGCCCTCACTATCCATGAAGAACTGGTTGGTGACCTGGTAAGGCACTTGGAAGTGCACAAGTCGATGGGGCCGGATGGGATCCACCCAAGGGTACTGAGAAAACTGGCAGAGGAGCTGGCCAAGCTACTACCCATCATTTATCAGCAGTCCTGGCTATCAGGGGAGGTCCCAGTTGACTGGCGGCTAGCAAACGTGACGCCCATCTACAAGAAGCGTCGGAGGGCAGACGTGGGAAAATACAGGCCTGTCAGTTTGACCTCAGTGCCAGGGAAGCTCATGGAGCAGATCCTCCTGAGAGTCATCATGCAGCAATTGCAGGGCAAGCAGGCAATCAGGCCCAGTCAGCATGGGTTTATGAAAGGCAGATCCTGCTTGACTAACCTGATCTCCTTCTATAAGAAAGTGACGCGCTGGGTGGATGAGGGAAAGGCTGTGCATGTGGTCTACCTTGACTTCAGCAAGGCTTTTGACACCGTCTCCCACAGCATTCTCCTCAAGAAACTGGCTGCTCTTGGCTTGGACTGGCACACGCTTCGTTGGGTTAGAAACTGGCTGGATAGCCGGGCCCAAAGAGTCGTGGTGAATGGAGTCAAGTCCAGCTGGAGGCCAGTCACTAGTGGCGTTCCCCAGGGCTCAATGCTGGGGCCGGTCCTCTCTAATATCTTCATCGATGATCTGGACAAGGGCACTGAGTGCACCCTCAGTAAGTTTGCAGATGACACCAAGCTAGGTGCATATGTCGATCTGCTTGAGGGTAGGAAAGCTCTGCAGGAGGATCTGGATAGGCTGCACCGATGGGCTGAGGTCAACTGCATGAAGTTCAACAAGGCCAAGTGCCGGGTCCTCCACCTGGGGTGCAATAACCTCAAGCAGAGCTACAGGCTGGGAGATGAGTGGTTGGAGAGCTGCCAGGCAGAGAAGGACCTGGGAGTGATGGTGGATAGTCGGCTGAATATGAGCCAGCAGTGTGCTCAGGTGGCCAAGAAGGCCAACGGCGTCCTGGCTTGTATCAGGAACAGTGTGACCAGCAGGGCTAGGGAGGTGATTGTCCCTCTGTACTCGGCTCTGGTGAGGCCGCACTTCAAGTACTGTGTTCAGTTTTGGGCCCCTCGCTACAAGAAGGACACTGAGGTGCTTGAGCGGGTCCAGAGAAGGCTGACGAAGCTGGTGAGGGGCCTGGAGAACAAGTCCTATGAGGAGCGGCTGAAGGAGCTGGGCTTGTTCAGCCTGGAGAAGAGGAAGCTCAGGGGTGACGTTATTGCTCTTTACAGGTACCTTAAAGGAGGCTGTAGTGATGTGGAGGTTGGTCTGTTCTCCCACGTGCCTGGTGGCAGGATGAGGGGGAATGGGCTTAAGTTGCGCCAGGGGAGTTTTAGGTTGGATGGTAGGAAGGACTTCTTTACCGAAAGGGTTTGTTAGACATTGGAACAGGCTGCCCAGGGAAGAGGTGGAGTCACCATCACTGGAAGTCTTTAAAAGACGTTTAGATGTAGAACTTAGGGATATGGTTTAGTGGGGACTGCTAGCGTTAGGTCAGAGGTTGGACTCGATGATCTTGAGGTCTCTTCCAACCTAGAAATTCTGTGATTCTGTGATTCTGTGATTCTATGATTCTATGAGTGTGAGAGAATGAGCAGTTCTGAAGGCTGGAAGCAGAAATTAGTTTTCCATGTGTGAGCAACCTTCCAGCCCTCCTTACCTTCCTTTGTCCTTTTGCATGACAAACTGCATGTAACTCTCTTTATATTTGCCTGGCTTTGTAGCTTTGCTCTTAGTCTATGAGGTTATGTGATGAAGGACACTAGACAAGCAGGCTTCAATTAGCAAACTTACTCTCAGAGACATGGAATAGGGGGCAGCAATCTATTCTGGTTCTTCTTTTCTGTTGCACCTGTGGTCATAAACACCTCTGAACATCTTACCTGTACAGCTTAAATGTAAAGTTTCACCTCTCATCCAAAGTTGTATTTGTAACCAACATCTATGGGTTGTTTATGTATATTAAGATATACAATGTTCATGTAGTGGTTTAACACAAGTTAGGCCAAAGTATAAATGGAGCTTTCTTAGGATTGTCTTCTCAATAGTATATTTATTTAACTTCTACATAAAAATAACTTAGACAGTTCCAATTAATTTAAATTATATCATTGTTAAGCATACCTGTTAACATTACATCTTTCCAGCTTAATAGTGAAAAAACACAATGTATGAATGTAAGGGCCATATAATTCTGAAGTGTGTGAAACAAAATTAATTAACAATATTTTCTGCAGTGTATAACACCCATATCAAAGACATTTGAGGCCAATTATAAAGGCTTTTTTCATGAGGATCATCCCTCTGATATTTCAACTGTAAAACATTCATTATGTTCCACCATAAAACAGGTCTATCAGGTTTGCTTTTGAGGCTGTGGTTGATATAGCTTCCTGGGTTACCAAACTTACAAGCAAGAAAGCTCTCAAGAGATCTAACCTCAATAGAGTAAAAAGTGAAACAGCTACATTGTTTCTGTAGCTTCTCTCTTGTATCTTACTCAAAAATCTTGAATCCAGAATTGGGAAAAAGAGAATAAAGGGGGAAGCTTAGCAGAAAGAAAAAAAAATAAAAAGTAAAAATAAAAATGTATATATATAAAGGTTAGAGTCCCTTGATTTTTTTTTGTTGTTCATTTGTTTGCTTGTTTACTTGTTTTTGTTTTCCTTTTTCTTTTAATTAGATCCTGAGACTGAGGAGTACTTAATTCACATGCTTATGTGAATTGTGTACTTAATTCACATGCTTATTCAAATGTTAATGGCTCTCAAAAGTAGCATACTTTTCTTATCATAAAAACATAAGAACATCAACAACCATAATGCTGTTCTGTGGAAAATAGCATGTAAGTGACTAGATAACTTCTGTTTGAAATCATATCCTTCAGTGCTGCTGGAACACATAAAGCTTATTTTTCTTCAGCAAATACATCCTTCTGACAGTCAGACCCAGGCAAACAGGAAATAAAAAATGTAGCCAGATGGCCAAGATCAAATTGAAATTTTGCAAGCATAAATATAAGTGTAAATTTCATTTAGAAAGCCAAAGTGGGAGGAAAAGGAATGCCACTCACAAATCCTTCTGCTATTTGCAGAAGCTATTTGAATATGTGAGTCCTCAAGCATCTTTTAAATTCATGTAATTTTGCACCTAAATATTACTTTTGGGGTCCAATCCAAAGGCAGTGGAAAGATCTATTTTGGTGTCTGCAGTGAAGTGTCTAAATAAAGTGTCTAAATCTACAAATGGCTTTTTTTTTTTTTTTTTTTAATCCAGAAATTAATTATGAATAGTTTTAATTTCCTTATGCTGTTTGTTTGTTTATTTGCTTGTTTTTTTTTTTTTTTTAAACTGTTTAGGACTCATGAACATGGGGCAATTAATTGCATGCCTCCACATGGGTTTAGATGGTTAATTTACTCTAATTTGACTAAGATGGTGCTTGTGTTGAAAATAATGCTTATAATTTAAAAAAAATAATAAAACTTTATTTTCAACAGATGTCACCGTTGAAGTTTTCTGCACCTTTGTGCATTCATTGAACCATGGCCATGGCCAGTATGCGATATTAAATTAATTACTGCCATGATTTACACATGGACTACAGTCAAATTATTTGTAAATATTTTGGTAGTACAGAGTGACAGTAACAAGTGTAAGAATGGACAATACTTATCTTATTTTGATTCAGCCTTAAAAGTGTTTGATTTAAGAAGGATTGATTTTTTTTTTCTTCTATGTTTGTTGAGAAAAGGCAGAGGAATGGAGGGATGGTTTAGCTGTTGTGTGATGAGGGAGGAAGAGGTTACCATGACTTTGTAGATGGCCTGTTTTAAGGGGAGAGGAGGTTGCCTCAGATATAAGGAGATGCAAGTTGGTGAGGGAGGATATTTTTGTCCTCTAATGACACGGACCTTCCTTTGTGGGGAAGGTCCACTAATACTTTTGCCTCAAGAGGAGGTGAAAGACAATCTACTGGGCAAGAGTGAGAGGACTGCAAACAAGATTTTACACTGTGTAGTACAAAGTGCTGGGTAGCAATGCAATTTTGTCTATGGATTATTGACAAGAAAATCATAACTTAAGGGGGGTTAATCATAATTATAAACACTTCTAAGATTATTCAGATAACTAGATGGTCAAGACTATGTTACTACATGAACAGGAAAGAAGGATAACAATAGATACCAGCCTGCACTCCTGAGTTACACTGTGTCATGTACAAGCGTCAAATTGCAGATACATGTCTGTATTATATTTCCTTTTCATGCAATACAAAGTCCTCACAGAAGCAGCTACTTAAAAGTTTTCAATGATAAATGTTATTTAAACTCTCAGGGAATCTAATTTTCTATTGTTCCACATCTTTATGTCAGTTACAATGCTGAAGCAAAGGATTAAGAAGCTCAAGAAGTATAGCAACATAATGGAAATGACTGTCTTGATTTGCTGAATCTTTTGTATCCCTATGTTGATTTTATATGTCACTGAGTCCTTTGTAACCTTAAAATGGAATTAGTTACTAAAAGATCATTTAATACACATAAAGGTAATGTGCTTTTTGTCATAACAAAACCATATCTTTTTTAGTTTAAATGAAATACTTGCATTCTTTTCAATACTAATTGTGTGATCCCTGATAGTTTGCCGGAATAATAAACTTTGTCACTTCTGATCAGTGTTCTACCACAGAACAACTCATTCAAACACAGAGAAAATAACATATAATGGAGATTACAACATATTTATCTGTATGAGAAGTATTGAACTCTGTAAACACAAAGAAAGAAATTAATTATATAAAGATATAATAAAAAATGATATAATAATAAAAAAAAGATATAATAATAAAATAATAAACAAACCTATAATTTGTTTCAATTATCCAAGGAAATGCAACATTAAAATGCACAGTGACTAGAAATCCGTATTTCTAATGTATTTTTCTATTGCATTCTAACACCTTTCTTCAAGATGGGATTTGACTTAGCTGAATCAAATTCCATGCATTTTCTATTCACTTTTAAATTTGTATAGTTTTAATATTTTAACTAAGTAAAGAACAAAACAAACAAACAAAAAAATGTAGCAGCGGTAACCATCTACTAACATATCCAATGATTTCCACTTAAGTGTACAGTGCACTTAAGTGTACTTAAGTGTTCCCTCTTAAGTGTACAGGGATACACATCCATGAAATTTCCTAAAAGATTTGAAATATTTCACAAAAAAATATTTAATCAAAGAGTTGCAATGGCAAAATCTGTTCTACTATGAGATCATGTAACAAATTTTCAGATTTGTTAGCTTTAACTGTTTTTATGTAATTTTAGTAGAAGCCCAGCAATTAAGAGTGATGATTATTCTGACTTCATCTCAGTGTGCTATATTAACTTAGATTGATAAATGGCTGAATTTGTTTGTTTTGCTTTTAGTCAAAATCACCTCATTTTGTTAACATTCGGATGAAGTCAAAGTAGGAGTGGACATCTCTTGTTCACACATCTTTCGTAGATATCTCCTCATAAGTTGCAGCAAAGAAAGTTCATGAGAGTACAATCTAGGTATTCAGGGTTGCTGACATGTGGAGGAGAGATGTATGTTTATGGACCGAGACAGGACAGTTTCCTCAGTGTACTACATCATTTATGGCAAAAAAGAACAACAGGAATGGTGAAACTATAACATGCTTTTTTATTTCCATGAACTCACCATCAAGATTGCAGGGCAAGCAGGTGATTAGTTTCTGTACCCACTCTAACAGGTCCCTGTCACTCTTTTGCTGGTGGCCTTAGAGCTGGATGCAGCACTCCAAGTGCAGCCTCACAAGATTGTCCTGGGAGATATTGAAAGGCATGTAAAGAATACAGCTTTTATCAGTTATGGTCAGCATCAGTTCATCAGGGAAAAGTCCTGCTTTAGTCATTTCAATCTTCTTCTACATTAAGGTTGCCCACTTGGTGGATAAAGGGAAGGCAGTGCATGTAGACCAGTTGTTCTCTAGATATGCAGTACCCTGAGCTGGTGGAAAGGGATGTGGAGCAGAATCCATGAGGAAATGATTGGCAACCTCCTACAACACTTGGATGTACTCAAGTTGATTGGGCTGGGTGGGATCCACCCGAGGGTACTGAGAGGTGGATCCCACCCAGCGGAAGAGCTGGCCAAGCCGCTGTCCATCATTTATCAGCAGTCCTGGCTATCAGGGGAGGTCCCAGTCAACTGGTGGCTAGCAAATTTAACGCACATTTACAAGAAGGGCCAGAGGGTAGACCTGGGAAAATACAGGCCTGTTAGCTTGACCTCAGTGCCAGGCAAGCTCATGGAGCAGATTATCTTGAGTGTCATCACGCAGCACTTGCAGGGCAAGCAGGTGATCAGGCCCAGTCAGCATGGGTTTATGAAAGGCAGGTCCTGCTTGATGAACCTGATCTCCTTCTATGACAAAGTGACACGCTTAGCTGATGAAGGAAAGGCTGTGCATGTGGTCTACCTTGACTTCAGTAAGGCTTTTGACACTATTTCCCACAGCATTGCCCTCAATAAAATGACTGCTCATAGCTTGGACTGGCATATGCTTTGTTGGGTTAAAAACTGGCTGGAGACCCAGGCCCAAAGAGTCGTGGTGAATGGAGTCAAATCCAGTTGGAGGCCAGTCACTAGTGGAGTCCCCCAGGGTTCTATACTAGAGCCAGTCCTCTTTAATATCTTTATCAATGATCTGGATGAGGGGATCAAGTGCACCCTCACTAAGTTTGCAGATGACACCAAGTTAGGTGTATGTGTTGACCTGCTTGAGGGTAGGAAGGCTCTGCAGGAGGATCTAAATAGGCTGGGCCCATTGGCTGAGGCCAATTGTATGAAGTTCAACAAGGCCAAGTGCTGGGTCCTGCACCTGGGGCACAACAACCCCCAGCAGCACTGCACCCTGGGAGATGAGTGGTTAGAAAGCTGCCTGACAGAGAATCACAGAATCACAGAATTTCTAGGTTGGAAGAGACCTCAAGATCATCGAGTCCAACCTCTGACCTAACACTAATAGTCTTCCACTAAACCATATCCTTAAGCTCTAATCTAAATGCCTTTTAAAGACCTCCAGGGATGGTGACTCCACTACTTCCCTGGGCAGCCCGTTCCAATGTCTAACAACCCTTTCAGTAAAGTTTTCCTAACATCCAACCTAAAACTCCCCTGGTGCAACTTTAGCCCATTCCCCCTTTTCTTGTCACCAGGCACGTGGGAGAACAGACCAACCCCCACCTCTCTACAGCCTCCTTTAAGGTACCTGTAGAGAGCAATAAGGTCGAGCCTCCTCTTCTCCAGGCTGAACAAGCCCAGCTCCCTCAGCCGCTCCTCGTAGGACCTGGGAGTAGTGGTTGATAGTTAGCTGAATATGAGCCAGCAGTGTGCTCAGGTGGCCAAGAAGGCCAACAGCATCCTGGCTTGTATAAGAAACCGTGTGGCCAGCAGGTCCAGGAAAGTGATTGTCCCCCTGTACTCGGCTCTTGTGAGGCCGCACCTCAAGTACTGTGTTCAGTTTTGGGCCCCTCGCTACAAGAAGGACGTGGAGGTGCTCAAGCGAGTCCAGAGAAGGACAATGAAGCTGGTGAGGGGTCTGGAGAACAAGTCTTATGAGGGGCGGCTGAGGGAGCTGGAGTTGTTTAGTCTAGAGAAGAGGAGGCTCAGGGGTGACCTTGTTGCATTCTATAGATAACTTAAAGGAGATGTTTAGATGTAGAGCTTAGTGACATGTTTTAGTGGACGACTTAGTGTTAGGTGAGAGTTTGGACTAGGTGATCTTGGACGTCTCTTCTAACCTAGATGATTCTATAATTCTGTGTGATTCTGTTAAGATATATTTATGAAAGTGTAACGACAATTGCTTCTGATTTACATAGATCTGAATTACCCCATTTATTATTATTATTATTATTATTAATTATTATTATTATTATTATTATTATTATTATTATTATTCTGTTAGAAGTGTTTCCTTCATATTTTCTTAGTGCAGAAACAGCTCTAACATCTTTAGAATGTCAAATCATCTGCATTGCTCTATTCCACTGCTACATGTATATCACATCTGATACATTCCACTACACATACCTTCTTTCAGTTACCAGAGGACCTCATGACAACCCCGTTTGCCATCGTTTGAGAAGGAGGAACATTGCCAAATAAAAAGGCAGAAATATTTACCCATGTGCATTGGCTTTGTTTATATTTCTATTAGGCTCAATTGCTTAAGCCATCTTTCCCTCTAAATCTTCATCACAGTTAAATCTAATTTTGATGCCCTTTTGCTCAGTTAAGAGGCAGAGTGATTGATCTGGGATTGGGAGCAAAGGACTGTTGAAAATGCTTTCCCACTTGTCAGTTCTGTGGTAGTTTACAGGGTTGGTGTTTACTCTTCACAAAATGAAGGGATTGAAAAGGAGTAGATAATGGTCTCAGCTGCTTTCAAACTGTAGCCCCACCTGTCCCAGCTGGGCTCCATGGCTTTGAGATGTTGTGATAGATGGACATACTACTGCTGTGTATGAAAATCATCCATTTGTGAGCTCTCATATGTCTGCACTAGGAGTTCAGATAGGCTGAAGGTTTTTGATTTTGATGTAGAAACATATTACCGAGATTCTGCTTTTGCAGTAACTAAATCAACATCACTTGAAAGGTTTATCTTCTTTTTCATCTATCTTCTCCCTTAATGAGTTGTCTAAACAACAAAGGTGCTTTTTACCAAGGCCTGCCTTGTTCCCTCAATTCATTCCCATTTCCATACTTTCAGAAGAGCATTTGCACACGTAGACCTCACAAAATACTTCCTACTAAACTAACATCCTCCTGTTTCAAATCCCTCCTCAAATTTTAATTCTTCAATAAACATATCAAGAGTATTTGTAAATACCTTTTTGCTTTCATAAAAATAGGTAGGCATTCTTCACACAACTGAATAAAATGATTTTTTTATGAATTGCAGTCTGGATACAAAAATATGATTGATATTTATTGTACATAACAATAAAAACAACTTGGTGTTTTCCACTAGACCAGAACTGAGAATACATTCTTTATAGTGTAGCTTTTTCCTTTTGTTATTTCTTTTCTCTGTCTTTATACATATGACCCTTGCTTATATTGTGATAAATATAGGATTAAAAGCCCTCTGAGGAAGCTACTGCATCTCCTTTTTTCTGTAAGGAACAGGGAGTATTCATGTAGTAAGTTAAGTCATCCACAAAACAGAATAAAGGATTTCATGGTCTAAAGATTCCTACATGGAAAAAAAAAATAGCCTATAGAAGGTAGCTTGGCATATCCAACGAACTGAAGAAGAGTGAAGCCAGATGTGCTAGTCAGCTTGGAAAAAGACTGACTATAAGGCCTCAAGAAATTGCACTGAAGAGATAAGTGTGGAGATTTTTTTTTTCTTTAGCCATTGTTTAAAATCTTGTTTATTCTCTATGATCTTTTTTTGTTTGTTTTTCCTTATTGAACAACGTGTTCTTAAAATACTATGAACAGAGAAAGGATGAATGACACTCACACTTCTGTAGTTAAGCTGCAAGCTAATCAGAAAATACCACTTCTTCATAGGGCTGGATTTCCATCCTGTCTTTAAAAATAAGTCAAATAAGTTTTGGTTTTATAGTTACTGGAACAAGTCATTCTAGTTCTCAGTTTGGTAACAATGGCAGTGGCTACGTACCCCATTTGAGACATACATGAATATGTACAAACCTGTTCAGTTCACCTTTAACTGAAACTCTGATATAAGCCCCTTGGCACTAGGAGGCTTTGCTAAGCTCCCAAACTGACTCTGTTTGGGAGCTTACCTAGCTGACCCTGTTGTATTTAGCTGCTTCCATACTAAATAGATGATCAATTTTCTTTTATTTTAATGTTTAAACATGTGTTGTCCTGCTGCACTGTACTCTTGCTGTTTGTCTTTCATGAATAATTAGCAATCAAAAATGAAAGGTAGTAGCTTTTTTAAAAAGTAACTTTCCCAACTCCTATTAATCATCTGTGATTAGCTGCAAAATCTCCAGGGCTACCATAATTCTTTGAAGCTCCATTTAGTATCATCTGGCTAGTTCTTACCAGATGAATATGCCAGTGGCAACACTGACATAAGCATTAAAAAAAATAATAATAAAAAATTAACTGCTTTTTGTACAAATTTTCATACACACGCTGACAATCATGCACAAAAAATCTTACTATAGTACAGAAAATTAAGATACAAGAACCTACACAGAAGATGCTAATACAATAACAATTATCTTACGACACATTACATATTAGAAGTGTTGTACAAACATTAACTAACTGATATTCATAATGCCCTTACAAGACAGTTAATTATGTGTTATTATTCCAATTTCATACCAGTGAAAGTCAGATTTGCAAAGCCCTGATCTTGCAATGGTCTGAGCACCAGCATCTGCTTTGCACTGTAATGGGGATTAAGGGAGAATAATACTTTTGGGATTAATCACCAGATCTGTACCCAAAAAGGGCTAGTTAAATGCTTATATTTAATAAAAAATACTCAGTCCCCCTGAATCTTCTGTTAAGAAACACAGCTTTCTTGCAATTCCTTAGCACAGGAGGCTGGGTCTATTACACCCGGAAATATGAACCAACCTGTTTTGAACATGATGTCATGGACTAATTTTCTGTTAAAGTGAAAATGTTAAAGTTCTTATCACTGTAGTCATTTTCTCAGTGATCCATAGCACTGCATTGGATTTATGTGACAAGGTATTTATCGTGGGGATGATATAGTGGTGGCCTCTGTGAGAAGAGTCCAGAAGCTGCCCCAAGTCAGACAAGAGACAGCTCTAGCCATCTCAGCTAGTGAAAGCTGAGTCAAAATGTGACACTGGGTGTGCCTCCGTGAGAGCAGACTTAAGAGAGGGAAAACAAACAAACAAACAAACAAACAAAACAAAAACAAACAAAAAAAAAAAAAAACACAACACCATCACCAACAAGAACTGTGGCACAAGAGCAGCTGGGAGAGAGGAGTGATAGATACGGTCCCACAGACACCAAAGTGAAGGAGAGGGAGAAGGTGCTCCAGGCACTGGAGCAGAAATTCCTCTGCAGCCCATGGGGAAGACCATGGTGGAGCAGGCTGTCCCCCTGTAGCCCTACATCTTATGTCTTATGAGGTACCATGTCAGAACAGGCATCTGTGCTGCAGCCGATGAAGGAGGACTGACTGAAGGAAGTTGCAGCCCATGCAGAGCCCTCAGAGAAGCAGACTCTAGGCTGGACCTCCAGTCAGTGGAGCAGGTGATCTGGTGGGAGCAATCTATGTCTGAAGGAGGGGCCCTGTGGTGCAGACCAATATTGGAGCAGTTCTTGAAGAGCTGCTGTCTGTTGGAAGCCCAGGTTTGGGAAGGACATCATCCCATGGGAGAGACCTCATGTTGAAGGAGTGGCATAGAGTGAAGATGAAGGAGTGGCAGATGATGAAGTGTTATAGACTGACCACAACCACATTCCCCATTCCCCTGTGCTGCTCAGGAAAAGGAGGTAGAATAGAGTGGATGGGAGGAAAAGTGTTTTTAGTTTGCTTCTAGTTTCTCACTGCTCTAACCTGTTAGTAATAGGCAGTAAATCTTATTAATCTCCCTATGCTGAGCTTTTTCTGCCTGTGATGGTAATCAGTGAGTGATCTCCCTGTCCTTATCTCAACCTTTGAGCACTTTTCCATGATATTTTTTAGAATCATAGAATATCCTAAGTTGGAAAGGACCCACAAGGACCATTGAGTCCAGTTCCTGTTCCATCCGGTTCAAGTGCAGAACAACCCTGTTGGTGAAGAACCTTTTTCTGATATCTAGCCTAAATATCCTGATATCCTTTCCTTGTTTTCATTTGATGAAGTGGAGTGAGAAGGCAGTTGTGGTGGATCTAGCTGCCCATCAGGGTGAAACTACCACGGCCACACACTCCTCAGCACTTCCTTAACCCTCTGCTCTTCTCTACATCCTTAGGTACCAACACCAGACCTGCGAAGTAAGTGAGACCCTAGATCCAAGACTGCCCTGGGGAAAACTAATTATTGTTTTCAGCACTGGAATATAATTCCGAAAGCACTGCTTATAGAGAGTTTAGAGATGATTTAAGATTTTATATTCTGAGAAATGTGAGAATCACACCAGATAACATGAAGCTTATTTATTAATTTATTAAATATTTAGTTATTTCCATATTAATTTAAGCCTAAATTAAAAATTAACTGAAATAAAATTAATAAAAAATAACAGATTAAAACTAATGACTGAGGTATAATTATATAAATATCCATGTGTACTCACACAGTATACATGCTGCACATGTACATAGCTGTCCTACTAGATTTTTGCACCTTGAATAGAATCTTCACTGCTAAAAGATTACAGTTAGTTCAGATATGCTTGCTTGTACTATGGTCATATATTTCCAAAAGACTGTAGATAACTTTGGGGTAACTTTCTTGAGATCGTATATACATCTTTGTTTCAATCACCTCTGGAACTACAAGCAGGATGATGCCACCTGTCTAAAGATTCTAAGCATTCACCACCTCATGCTTTGCAGGAAGAACTTCCCAAACTTATAGGCTCCAGCTTAGAAAAAAAAAAAAAACACCTCTCAAACTAGAAAAAGTATGGAAAACTTAAGCAGTGAATATAGCTATCAACAGAGAGACACAAAGCTTCCCATCATTTAAGCTCTTAATGTCTATTTTTTCTGGTTATAACTCCTGATTTAACAAAAAAACATTACTTTAATTTCTAAATCATGTTTTTCCAGGTCAAAGAAGGCTTTAGTCTCTTTTTAATACCACCCTTTTAATAAAATTATTCTTTTGACATCCTATGTGGTTATAATTGTTATTTTTTATGTAAAGCAAGTGAGAATATTTTTTATGCTTACATTGTGCTAGGCACACCAAAAAGTATCTTAAGCTAGCTGAACAACATACACAAATGAAAGACTTCTCCAGGAATGATTCTTTGCTCCAACAGACATAGAACCTCTACAAAGACTAAAGAAACTGTCAGCCAGTAAATTGAAAACAAGCAGTGAAGGAGCCAGAGTGTTATTTCTCCTGATTTAATTTCTCCTGAATACAGGAATAGCACTGTTTTTAACAAAAGCAACACAAGAAAAAAAAAAAAAAAAAAAAAAAAAAAAAAGATTTTAGTTATTTTAGTTTCAAGTTTGATCTATTCCAGGCATTCCTTTTGTGAAAGGCAATTAACCCATAGGCTAACATGGTGCAAAGCTGTTGGCTGTTGGCATCTAGCTGAAGTTCACACACAGGGCATATTTTGATTTTATAGACTCTATTTTAGAATGGACTTTTTGGAGACCACCAAACTGGCATTTTTAATAATTTAAAAATGAAATTAATTTGTTGTAATTAGTGTTATTTTAATCAAATTATATTTTCAAAGTGAAGGTATTGTCCATTCTAAGTATAAATGTAGATGCACTTTGGTAAATTCTTCATGCAAAAAAAAAGAATATGAAAAACATGGTATGAAGCTTGCTGAGAAATCATGTATTCTTAAAGATTGCTCTCTTTCATGTTAATATAAATATTGCCAACTAATAGTAGTGCTAGAATTTTGGGGTGTTATTTAGGGTTTAGGGTTATTTTTCTTTGTTATTTGTAGAAAATTATCATAATTATCATCATCATTATCAGACACATTCAGCTGCTTACTACAGATGCCAAATAAAGAGATTTAGTGGCAAATCTGGGCTGAGTTTTATTTTCAGGGAGTTTTTTTTTTTTTTTTTTTTTTTTTTTAATTAAACTGTATAAATCTAAAAAAATATTTGTCAGCAAGCTTTCCATATCTGGTAAAACGTCTCTCAGGAGCAGGTCTATGGAAATCTCATTTTCTATGGGTTTGTGCATAGTTTTACATGCACAGATTTTCTTCTGTCTACACATCTGGAAACTCCCCATCGAGCTAAATCATCCATAAATTCTCTTTTTTAATTTTCCTTGTAGCTAATACTTTTAGGATTGATGCTGCAGCTATTCTAAAGACACCAAGGAAAAAAACTCATATCTCTCTTACTTTCTGCATATACTTATGAAATTCTTAAGTATTTCTGAGACCTCCTAAACTCCTAATGTTTAATATTTTTGAGGCTTCTGTTCTGCCCAATGTTAAAAAGAATTCAGCAAGTAAGTTCCAGTGTAACTGTCAAAACAGCTTGGTCACATACACATAAACCTGGTTCTTCGGTAAACTGGAATGAAGAAAGGACATCCAAACCATTAAGTTCATTATGATATCCACTGAAGTGCAGACCACAATCTAAATTGTGAACACTAAGGCGTGTAAAGATGTGCTGGGACAGAGTTCTGATTTCTTTTGACTTTATCCCCAACTGTCTGTGAAGGTAGCTTTCAGATCATCCCTCTGTCTTTCTGAAGAAAGAAAATTATTTGACCAAGCAATCACTCTTCTTTTCTGTCTCTGCTCCTGTATGTGACTGGTCAGTCACATTGCTCATGCTCTCCAGATGTCTCTTTTCTCTTTTTCCCATTAACACAAATTCATTGTAGTTGAAATGGACCAGTCAGGAGGCAGGTGTAACTCTGTCTGTGAACGAATATTAAGAGCAGATACAGGAGAGTTATTCCTATTAATTTCACAGACATAAGCACATGCAGAGCATAGGATTAATCATTTTAGTTGATCTTGATATATCTTCTTCCAACTTTTATGGCAAAAACTCCTAATGCAAAATAGATAAAATTCTCTTTAATGTCTGATGAGATTCAAATATGTTTCCCCACAGGGTTTTTATTTTTATTTTTATTTTTTTATTTTTTTTTTTTATTTTTATTTTTATGTATTTTTATTTTTTAATGTGCAAAAAATCCGAAATCTCTGCTGGCAAAAGATTTGGCCACATCTTACCTAATATGAGGACTACTTTCAGAAAAGCCATTGCCTCAGTTTTCAGGTATTAATCTTTGGAGAAAACTTTAGACCAGAACATAACTTCAAGGGTATTTCCTACATTTGTGTGTTTTCAGGAAGGAGTTTGTTTTATTCCATGGTATATATGCGTATACTGCGCTTACATACTAACAATACTAAAATAAATTGAAGGAAAAATATAGCAGTCCTCCTTTAAACTAATCAGAATGAAGCAGTGAACATATTTAATATGATCTCTATTGACCCAAATCCATAAAATCTCCATCTTATTTAAACTAAAATTAGATAAAAATAATTTATGCATACTTTTCCTCATAGCATGCCTGTTTCCATCTTATATCACCAGGAATAAAGCCAAAGGCATCTGAAAACTTATTTAGAAATATTTGTTTGTAACAGATGATTTTGATATCTGAATGTAGTCCAGTGCAGACACAGGTGAAACAAACTCTGTGGTTGTAGTCAAGGCAGTACCAATCACCCCCTATGGAAGTCTTACAAGAATTAGAAAGGTATATGATGGGATATAAGATATCAAGAATATCTTTCACCTTCTGGATCTCTCCAGTGTGCACAGAAGTTCATGCAGAAGGGCACATGAGAAGGGTTGCTCACTCTGCCACTCTGTCAGCACTCTGCCTGCCTACTCTGCTCACCGTCAGGTGTGGGCTGCATTTCTGATTGCCTCCCCAACCAATTGCAACACATTAAACAATATTCTGTCAGGTGTGTGACAGCAAGGAGGCACAGACATTTTGACTGCTACACAGAAAGCCTTGCGCTTGTCTTCCATTCCTCCAGTACCCTGTAGAACTAATGCAACCACCCATATGGAGCTCCATGCAGTTCATGTATGCACCCAGCTCTCAAGCTCTGCAGTGTGCCTGGCGCTGCTCCCTAAGGTGGAGGGTGAGAGCAAACATGTCTGTGCAAGATGTCCCCAGGTAGATGAACAGTTCTGCCTGATGGCCTAGCCTCAGAAAGAGGTGGGGAGTCTGAGAAACATCTGGGAGTCCAAAAAGTTGATAGATCAATGAACTGTGCTCTGCCTTCCCAGGAATGCACATACCAACCTGGCATGGCCACTACTAAGACAGGCCTGGCCTCTGATCTGCATCAGGATAAACGCAGAAATTTGAGGGACACCAAGGAATAGAAGTCAGTTACTGCATGGAGCCTCAAGAGAAGTCCCTGTCAGATTGCTCAACTTCCACTACTGAATAGGTACAAGGCTCGGGTGTGATACATGAGGGAAGTAAAAGGAGTGAATAGGCATCCTTGCAAGTTATCCCTCCAAGGCCAGACCAACCAAGGCCTCATAGCATGCACAGCATCAAGACCAGGAGCATGAAGAAATGGAGGTGGGTTGTAGTCACCTTCTCAAGGGAAGGGCTCCCATCTGCAGACCAGACCCTCTTGACAGGGAAGTTTGCAGCCTCCCCAGGGGTAGGATCAGGGATGTTAACAGGAAGCTTTCAAGCATAATACAACCTTTGGACTATTGCCCACTACTTTTCTTTCAAGTGGATACCAATGGCATTGTTGCAGGAAACCTGAGGTCTACTAAAAGAGTTTTTAGGGCACTGGGGAGACAAATGAGGGACTCAGAATCAGAGACAGTGTTTTCCTCAATCCAAATCCAGTAGCGGGAAGAAACAGGGACAGAAACAGGTGAGCCCAGGACATCAATGCCTGGTTCCAAGACTGGTGTCCCCCAGCCAGAATTTTGCATTTTAAAGCCATGGAAGGTTATTCAAGACAAGAGGTCTGCTGGAGCCTGACAGGACCCACCTGTCTTGATCGAAGAAATGTTTCTTGTCCTGGCAAGACTGATTGAGAGGGCTTTAAACTAAAATCAGTCAGGGAGGAGAAGCAATGAGAAGCAAAAATTATTTGAAGCAATGAAGTTATGCCAAGGGATAGTGTATAGCAATGCCTGAGAGCAGGAAGTCTAATTGGAGCATCTATGCCACTCCAGGGAGCTCTGCATGTTCAGGATCACATCTGAAATGTAAGTATACCAATGCATGCAGTATGACAAAAAATCAGGACAAACTTTAAACTTTGGCTCTTTCACAGACTATGATATTGTTGGTGTTAGTGAAATTCAGTGGGATGAGTCCCATGACTGGAGTGCTGGGATGGGAGGATATCTGCAGTTCAGGAGGGATGGGCAGCTGTACATAAGGGAGAAATTAGACTGTACAGTCCTTGCAATTAGGGATGATACTTCAGAGAGCCTCTGGATGAGGATTAAGCAATGCAGATGTTGTTGTGGGTGTCTACTATTGACTGTCCACGTAGGATGATGGCATGTATGAGCTATTCTATAGGCAACTGGGGGAAACTGCAGGATCAGTTACCCTCATCCTTATGGTAGACGTCAGTTTCCCAGACTAAACTGGGAATTGTGTGCTGCTGTAAGACTGTGAAAGGCCTAAAGCATGTTGAAGATAACTTCCTGTCACAGTTACTGTGAGCCGACTAAGAGAGGAGCCCTTCTGGATTGTTTATTTGACAATAGGAAAAGCCTTGCTGAAGAGGTGATGGTAGGTGACTGTCTTGGCGACAGCGATCAGGAATTAGTTGAGTTCAAAATGTTGTTATAGGGAGAAAAAGGTCAGCAGAATTGCCACTATGGACTTTAAGAGGACAAACTTGAAGCTTCTCAGGGAGCTAGTTAATAGCATCTGTTCTAGAATCTGTTCTAGAAGGTTTAGGGGTCCATTATAGCTGGTTGCTTTTCAAGAACTAAAGACCAAGAACGTGCAATCCCACAATCCCATTGTGCTGCAAGTCAAGCAAGTTAGGCGGAAGACTGGCCTGTCTGAACAGCATTTTTTTTTTTTTTTTTGGCTAGAACAGAGTTAATTTTCTTCGAGGAAGCTCACATTTTTGTCCAGAAGAATGCCAGGAGTGAGGATATCAAAGGCGATACTGAAATCTAGAAAGACTACAGAATCACAGAATCACACAGAATTATAGAATCTTCTAGGTTGGAAGAGACCTCCAAGATCACCTAGTCCAAACTCTCACCTAACACTAACAAGTCCTCCACTAAACCATATCACTAAGCTCTACATATAAACATCTTTTAAAGACCTCCAGGGATGGTGCCTGAACCACTTCCCTGGTCAGCCCATTCCAATGCCTAACAACCCTTTCAGTAAAGAAGTTCTTCCTAATATTCAAACTAAACCTCCCCTGGCTCAACTTTAGTTCATTCCCCCTCATGCTGTCACCAGGCACGTGGGAGAATAGATCAATCCCCACCTCGCTACACCCTGCTTTAAGTTATCTATAGAGTGCAATAAGGTCACCCCTGAGCCTCCTCTTCTCTAGACTAAACAACTCCAGCTCCCTCAGCCGCCCCTCATAAGACTTGTTCTCCAGACCCCTCACCAGCTTCATTGTCCTTCTCTGGACTCGCTTGAGCACCTCCACGTCCTTCTTGTAGCGAGGGGCCCAAAACTGAACACAGTACTTGAGGTGCGGCCTCACAAGAGCCGAGTACAGGGGGACAATCACTTTCCTGGACCTGCTGGCCACACGGTTTCTTATACAAGCCAGGATGCTGTTGGCCTTCTTGGCCACCTGAGCACACTGCTGGCTCATATTCAGCTAACTATCAACCACTACTCCCAGGTCCTACGAGGAGCGGCTGAGGGAGCTGGGCTTGTTCAGCCTGGAGAAGAGGAGGCTCGACCTTATTGCTCTCTACAGGTACCTTAAAGGAGGCTGTAGAGAGGTGGGGGTTGGTCTGTTCTCCCACGTGCCTGGTGACAAGAAAAGGGGGAATGGGCTAAAGTTGCACCAGGGGAGTTTTAGGTTGGATGTTAGGAAAACTTTACTGAAAGGGTTGTTAGACATTGGAACGGGCTGCCCAGGGAAGTAGTGGAGTCACCATCCCTGGAGGTCTTTAAAAGGCATTTAGATTAGAGCTTAAGGATATGGTTTAGTGGAAGACTATTAGTGTTAGGTCAGAGGTTGGACTCGATGATCTTGAGGTCTCTTCCAACCTAGAAATTCTGTGATTCTGTGATTCTCTGTCAGGCAGCTTTCTAACCACTCATCTCCCAGGGTGCAGTGCTGCTGGGGGTTGTTGTGCCCCAGGTGCAGGACCCAGCACTTGGCCTTGTTGAACTTCATACAATTGGCCTCAGCCAATGGGCCCAGCCTATTTAGATCCTCCTGCAGAGCCTTCCTACCCTCAAGCAGGTCAACACATACACCTAACTTGGTGTCATCTGCAAACTTAGTGAGGGTGCACTTGATCCCCTCATCCAGATCATTGATAAAGATATTAAAGAGGACTGGCTCTAGTATAGAACCCTGGGGGACTCCACTAGTGACTGGCCTCCAACTGGATTTGACTCCATTCACCACGACTCTTTGGGCCTGGGTCTCCAGCCAGTTTTTAACCCAACAAAGCATATGCCAGTCCAAGCTATGAGCAGTCATTTTATTGAGGGCAATGCTGTGGGAAATAGTGTCAAAAGCCTTACTGAAGTCAAGGTAGACCACATGCACAGCCTTTCCTTCATCAGCTAAGCGTGTCACTTTGTCATAGAAGGAGATCAGGTTCATCAAGCAGGACCTGCCTTTCATAAACCCATGCTGACTGGGCCTGATCACCTGCTTGCCCTGCAAGTGCTGCGTGATGACACTCAAGATAATCTGCTCCATGAGCTTGCCTGGCACTGAGGTCAAGCTAACAGGCCTGTATTTTCCCAGGTCTACCCTCTGGCCCTTCTTGTAAATGTGCGTTAAATTTGCTAGCCACCAGTTGACTGGGACCTCCCCTGATAGCCAGGACTGCTGATAAATGATGGACAGCGGCTTGGCCAGCTCTTCCGCTGGGTGGGATCCACCTCTCAGTACCCTCGGGTGGATCCCACCCAGCCCAATCAACTTGAGTACATCCAAGTGTTGTAGGAGGTTGCCAATCATTTCCTCATGGATTCTGCTCCACATCCCTTTCCACCAGCTCAGGGTACTGCATATCTAGAGAACAACTGGTCTACATGCACTGCCTTCCCTTTATCCACCAAGTGGGCAACCTTAATGTAGAAGAAGATTGAAATGACTAAAGCAGGACTTTTCCCTGATGAACTGATGCTGACCATAACTGATAAAAGCTGTATTCTTTACATGCCTTTCAATATCTCCCAGGACAATCTTGTGAGGCTGCACTTGGAGTGCTGCATCCAGCTCTAAGGCCACCAGCAAAAGAGTGACAGGGACCTGTTAGAGTGGGTACAGAAACTAATCACCTGCTTGCCCTGCAATCTTGATGGTGAGTTCATGGAAATAAAAAAGCATGTTATAGTTTCACCATTCCTGTTGTTCTTTTTTGCCATAAATGATGTAGTACACTGAGGAAACTGTCCTGTCTCGGTCCATAAACATACATCTCTCCTCCACATGTCAGCAACCCTGAATACCTAGATTGTACTCTCATGAACTTTCTTTGCTGCAACTTATGAGGAGATATCTACGAAAGATGTGTGAACAAGAGATGTCCACTCCTAGTTTGACTACTGACTGGAAGCTGTATTTAGTTTAAGTGGCAAGGGTTTGGTTGCTGCAGGATGGTGCAAGGTGCTGCAGGGGTGGCTTCATTGAGAAGAGCCCACAAGCTGCCCCATGTCAGATAAGAGCCAGTTTCAGATGGCTCATAAAGGTCCTGCCACGGGCCAGAGCCAAGACAATAAAATATATTGTTTGTGCCTTTGTGAGAGCCTATTTAAGAAAGGGAAACAAACAAACAAAAAACTGCAGCACAACAGCAGCTGGGAGACTGAGGATTAAGAACCAGCCCTGCAGACCCCAAGGTCAGCACAAAAAGAGTGCAGGAGGTGTTCCAGGCACGCAGCAGAAGTTCCCTTGTGGCCTGTAGGGAGGCCCCCGATGCTGTCCCCCTGCAGCCCATGGGTCCCACATGTAGCAGATCTCCATGTTGCAGTCTGTGGAGGAGCCCCCACGGGACCAGACTGGGTCAGGCCTGAAGCCTGTGCAGTGGAGCCTGCGCAGGAACAGGGGATCTGCCAGGAGCTGCTGCATGTGGGGGACCTGTGTTGGATCAGTTTGCTCCTGACGGATGGACCCCGTGGTACGGACCCTGCTACCATGTTGGAGCAGTTCTTGAAGAGCTGCTGCCTGTGGGCAGCCCCCGCAGGATCGGTTCAGGGAGGACTATATCCTGTGGGAGGGACCCCATGCTGGAGCAGGGGCAGAGAGTAACCATGAAGGAACAGCAGAGATTTTTAGGGACATTAGGGACATTAGGGATTAACTGCAGTCCCCATTCCTTGTTCCCTTGTGCTGCCTGGAGGGAGGACATAGAAAAAGGTAGATTGGGGGAAGTTTTTTATTGTTTGTTTGTTTTCACTTAAGCCTGTTTTGCCTCTGACAATAGTTGTTGAGTGATTTCCCTGTCCTTATCTCAACTCTTGAACCCTTATCTTATTTTCTCCCCTTTTCTCTTTGAGGAGAAGTGAGAGAGTAGCTGTGGTGGAGCTCAGCTGCTCAGCTGAGTAAAACCTGCACAGAAGCTAGCCAGTCACCTACAAAAAAAGGCCCTGAGAAGACCCAAGAAACAATGAACCTATTACTCTAATCTCACTCCCTGTAAAAATTACTAAGATTGTCCTGGATGATATTGAAAGGCATGTAAAGAACACAGCTTTTATCAGTTATAGTCAGCATGAGTTCATCAGGGGAAAGTCCTAATTTAGTCATTTCAATCTTCTTCTACATTAAAGTTGCCCACTTGGCAACTTTGGCAGTGGATATAATCTTTCTAGATTTCAGTGTGGGCTTTGATATCCTCACTCGTGGCATTCTTCTGGGCAAGTTGTCCAACACTGAGATGAACAGATTCACAAGACACTAGGTGATTGTGATACATGGAGTAGTACTTCGTGTCAATTAGATGATTGTTATAGAACAATGAAAAACATTGAGTAAACTGTTAAAGTTTGTTGTTTAATGTTATATGATAATCGTATTATTAGTGTAGTTTTAAGAGTTAATGAGATGCATGAAAAGATGGTCTCGCATAAGTTAATGTCAATCATATTTTGTTACTTTCAGGAGCCTTGTGGTTTGAAGATCAGGACAGAATCTGTGCAGAAGAAAAGGAGCTGTTTGAAGCTGCTCCTGTGGTTTGAACAAGATCCAGGAAACCACGGAGTCTGTGCAAGAACAAAAGGTTACTAGTGGTGATGAAGAAACCCATGAGCCTTCATCCCAATGACCACCACCAAGAGACACTGTGTAGGCACCAAAAGGAGGAGTTTATGGAAATGCTAATTGTAATACAAAGCAGGGATAGGTCATACATATGTATAGGCGTACTTGTGTTTCTTATGAATATGTAAATGCAGTATTCTATATATTTAGAAAATCCCACGGTTGTGTGTGCATGTTGGTGGAGCACAGACTCCCTGTGCACCCAGTGCTGTTTACTTGCCTTTTATAAATACTGCTAAATTCAGATTGAGTTGTATCCTCATTTATAACAGTAGTGAACTGTGCTGATGATAGCACTCAAAGCGTTGCCATGAATGGGGCTACATCTGGCTAGTGGATGGTCAGCAGCAGAGTTCCTCAGGGCTCAATTCTAGCGCCAGGACTGTTCAATATTTTTATCAATGATCTGGATGCAGGAGTAGAGTGCATCCTCAAACAAGTTTGCTGATGATAGTAAACCAGGCGGTGCTCTTGTCACCCTGGATGGGTGAGAGGGCCTTGCAGAGAGATCTAGATAGATGGGATCACTGGACAATTAGAAATAACACAAAGTTCAACTAAGCAAAATGCAAGTTTCTGCACCTGGGAAGGAGTAATGTTGGACACAGGTAAAGACTGGGACATTAGTGGCTGGAGAACAGCTCAGCAGACAGGGACTTGGGAATGCTGGTTGACAACAGGCTCAACATGAGCCAACAATGTTCCTTGGCAGCCAAGAGGGCGAACTGCATTATAGGATGCATTAAAAACAACATAGCCAGCCTGTCATAAAAGGTGATTCTTTCACTATATTTGGCATTGGTGTGACCTTACCTTGAATGTTTTGTGAAGTTCCAGGTTCCACACTATAAAAAGGATGTTAAGGAGGGCAACAAAGCTGGTAAAAGGAATGGAAGACATGTGCTATAAGGAGAGGCTGAGGACACTTGGGTTGTCTAGTATGGAGAAAAGATTAAGATGTGATCTTATTCGTGAAAAAAATCTCATAGATTGAGATAAGTACAGGGAAATCACTCACCAGTTACTGTCACAGGAAAAACAGACTCAGCATGAGGAGATTAATGTAATTTATTGCCTATTGATAACACACTAGAGCGGTGCTAAACTAAAAGCAAGCTAAAACACCTTCCCCCATTTTATTAAACTACATAAACTAATTTATACTGCTTAATATAACAAATTATTGCTGAACACTGGTGCTTCATGATACTTAGAATGGACTAAATATCTGAATATTTACTCAGGATCCTACGATGTACAGCTTGTACAGAAACCTCTGCTGTTTTGAAGCCTTCTTAATTAAATAAAAAAGCTCATACAAGATAAACTAGTGGAATCTAGTTAAAAGTACGTTCACTATTTTTGCAAAAAATTCAAAAAATTCATAAGACTCAAGACACAAAAGTACAGGATAAAAACCATGAAAGGGATTTTATGACTTCAGACCATTGGTTTCTGATAATTATATAGTACTTTAATTCCTTCTTGGTGAAAAATAAACAAATGTTTATTTGTTTATAATGTTTATTATGTTTATAATGTTAAATGTTTATTATGTTTCTAATAAAACAGGAATAATATATCTGTAATCTTGATTTGTGTTGTCTCCATAATTTAACTTAATATCCTTTGATGTATGATAGATATATAGTAGGATTTACATCTCACAACTCCTGCATTAAAAGAAGCATGGCCAGCAGGTTGAGGGAGGCAATTCCCCCAATCTACTCTGCTCTCATGAGACCCCACCTGGAGTACTGTCTTCAGTTCTGGGGCCACCAACAAAAAGAAGATGAGGACCTGTTCGAGTGGGTCTAGAGGAGGGCCAAAAGGCTGATCAGAAGGCTGGAGCACCTCTCCTATGAAGACTTCTGAGGGAGTTGGGTTGAGAAGAGAAGGCTCTGGGGAGACCTTACTGTGGCCTTCCAGTGCCTAAAGGGGGCCTATAGGAAAGCTGGGGAGGGACTCTTGGTCAGGGAGTGTAGTGACTGGACAAGGGGTATTGGCATTAAGTTAAAAGAGGGTAGGTTTATATTAGATATTCAGAAGAAGTTCTTCACAATGAGGGTGTTGAGACAATGAAACATATTGCCCAGAGAAGACGTGGATCTCTGGAAGTGTTCAAGGTCAGGCTGGATGGGACTTTGAATGTAGTGGAGGATGTCCCTGCCCATGGCAGGAATGAATTAGATGATCTTTAGAGTCCCTTCCAACCTCAAAAATTCAATGATTCTATGAAGTCTTTTTGAATGACTATTTTAGTTCTTTTCTTTCTGGTTTTAGGTGAGTACTCTGTTGCCATAAATCAAATAATTCATAAATCATCCCAGTATTTATGTTTACAGAAACTGTTGAAGAGCAAGAGGCAATTATTTATTTATTTTTATTTTTATTTTTATTTTTATTTTTATTTTTATTTTTATTTTTATTTTTATTTTTATTTTTATTTTTATTTTTATTTTTTATTTTTATTTTTATTTTTATTAAATACAGTGCAGGTATTAAAGAAAATGATGATATTTTATTTTATTTTATTTTATTTTATTTTATTTTATTTTATTTTATTTTATTTTATTTTATTTTATTTTATTTTATTTTATTTTATTATTTATTTTTTAAAGTAACTAACAAAGACGAGATGAGGCAGGGAGAAAGAATAATCTGAATAATAAAAATGTTTAATTCAACTTTCCCTCTTATTTTATCCTCTCAGAAGCTGCTTTCTTCTGCAATTTAAGTGCTAAAACAATGCTAAAAGACAGTTTTTGTTTTTATGTACACTGTTTGTTACTCAACAATGTAAGATCACACAAAGGCATTCATTAACCAAGCTAAGTAATCCATTATTCATTCCAAAATAAACAACTCATTTCTATTTAATTATCAGGCACAGTTTTTTTAGTGTTTACTAATAATGAATACCCATTCCCAACGAAGTGACATTGATCACAAATTTACACTTGCTTAACTGATCTGACGTGATAAATGTCACAGATCAGACTCTCAAAACTATTGCTTTTGCATATGTACAGCAAAATCAATTATAATGCAATCCATATTACACGTGTAAAGAACAAGTTATTAACACAGTATTATAACAAAGTCAATCCCTTCAAGAAGATTTTCTCTTGCTGAGTAGATGTATGCAACTTATTTCATTAAATTAAAAGAGGTTCACTGACTTCTTTCCCTTCTTTCTACTATATTATCACTTCTTTAATTCAGCATCTCCACAGTGAATGTCATGAAAACTAATTGATCCATTTTAGTTCAGAAAAAAAATGCCCCCAGTTGATTTTTTAACTGTCTTTTTAACAATTTTAAATGGCTGGAAACTGTTGAAGTGAAAGACTTCTACTGCTTGCTGCAAGTTAATAGTGTAAACAGTATTGATCTGCTGTGAGGGCTTTACAGTAGATAAACATTCAGGACATTATTTAAAGTGTAAATACCTATTTGATTTATTTTTGGCTTTTATCCAGACATTTATAAGATGTTTTTTCCCTCCTTTACAAATGACAGTTAGGCCTCTCCTACAGATGGAGTTGCTCTTGTTTTCATCAGTAAAATCTTGTTTTCATCAGTAAAATCTGAATTCCCCTTGGGAAGGGTGAGGGGAAATAAAGCAGAGGAGGGAGATTTGATGCTCCTGTAAGTGATGAAACTGAGAACTGAGCATCAAGAAGAGGAAGTGACAAAACATTCACAGCTTGGAGCCAGGTACCAGAGGGCAAAGCTAGAGATACTAGAAGGCATGGCTTTGTATCATCAAGTCTGCTACATCTTTGGTTTTGGTAGAATTTGTCTGGAAACTCTTAAAAGACAATGAAGAGATCACAGACCTCGGACAATGACAGCTGAAGGAATGCCAGGGATTGAGGCTGAGACATGGATAAAAAAATCATCATGCCTGGCAATTTATTATGGTATGGAAGACTATTGCCCTTCCATCAGAAATGTAATGGAAAGAAGGAACAAGTTTGGTGGCTTTCAATACATTGCGTCTAATGTTTTCATTAATTAACCTGTATATACAAAAAGGCAGAATGTTTTCTTAGTAATTGTATTTTTCTTTTATATATTTTCATATTTTTACTTGTATTACCTGATTATATAGTGGTTTACTGGCCTTAACCAAGGAGTCAATCAATCTGACATTTTTTATTAACTGAAATAGTGGATCATACATGGCAGAGAAAAGTACTTTGGACTGTTTCAGAGTGACACATAATGACTGGATGTAGCTTAATTTAGTGTGGAAGAAGAAAGACAAAGGCTTTTGCTCCTCTCATAACAAGCCAAAGTGTACCTCAATGCACACAGGGCAGAAGACCAGATCTGTACATGATTTCAATGTAAACTGACATTAAAAGAGATGAATTAGCATAACTGACTGTTTCACTTAGGAAGATTAAATAGCCTTTACTGCAGATGTTTGCAAAGGAAAATGTTCCCTAGTGGAAGACTATAAGCAGTTAAGATAGATTTGATGAGGATTTTAATTGCTGTTATGCAACTGGTAATGTAAAGCTTTTATTAAATATCATGCAAAAGCCAATTGTATTTTGGAGCGAGAAAGCTCTCAGTTGCACAAAGCTTGGACCTTTTATGTAGCAGTATTTCATACAGCAGGGAGGTATCTTCTTATTTTTTGTTTTCACCGCCACTCTCTAACTTTTTTTTTTTCAATGTGGTAAGAGCAACTGCTCAAAAGGAATTAAAAACAAAACAAAACAAAAACAATAACAAAAACTGACCTACATAGTCTTTTTCTTTTAAAAATGTAGCTAAAGGAACTGTAATGTGGACACTAGCACATTTCCCTCTTCAGAAGTGACTAAGTAGTTTAAGTACTCTTTTCAGGAAGGACACAAATAGATTCATCTAACTTGTTCATTTGATGGTACTTTTCTTTGGGCATAAAACACCTAAGAGCAGTACTATAGGGTGTTATAGATTTTTCAAACCCCTCCTTTAGAGCTATTCCATTTTGCATGAAACTATTAAATATTCACTACCTTACCAGAAGGAGAGAGGCAGGAACCATGACTGCATAACATAATAGCTAACTCTAAGAGACCTGGATTTCTTGCTCCACTGGATACTTCAATTCCTTGCTCCAGTTGGCTCAGAAGCCAGGAGCCATGTCTTCCTTGTCCCAAATGAATGTAGCAACAGACTATCGCATCTTGTTTAGCTTCTCCTCTGGAATAATTATTTACTGGACATTGCAAGTTGGAACAAAGACATTTGGCTAGTAGAGCACCCACAGCAGAAGTGTATATTCAACTCTTCCATCTCTTTCTGCCACCCTCTCTGAAGCCAAGTAAAGAACCCTTTCACTGAATCACATAATCACAGAATGGCTGAGATTGGAAGGGACGTCTGAAGATCATCTAGTCCAACCCACTCTTCCGAGCAGGGTCACCTGGCACACCTTGCACAGGATTGCATCCAGGCAAGTTTTGGATATCTCCAAAGGAGGAGACTCCACAACGTCTCTGGCAACCTGTACCAGTGCTCTGTCACCCTCACAATAAAGAAATGTTTTCTCATGTTCAGATGGAACTTCCCATGTTTCAGTTTGTGCCTGTTGCCTCCTGTCCTATCACTGGGAACCACTGGAAAGAATTTGGCCCCCATACTCTTAACACCCTCCCTTCAGATATTTGTAAACATTGATAAGACCCCCTCTCAGTCTTTTCTTCTCCAAGCTAAACAGACCCAGATCTCTCAACCTCTCCTCATATGAGAGATGCTCCAGTCCTCCGATCATCTTTGTAGCCTTCTGCTGGACTATCTCCAGTAGCTCCATGTCCCTCTTGTCCTGGGGAGCCCAGAACTGGACACAGTACTCCAGGTGAGGCCTCACCAGGGCTAAGTAAAGGGGGAGGATCACTTCCATCAACCTGCTGGTAACACTCTTTCTAATGCACCCCAGGACAGCATTGGCCTTCTTGGTCTCAACACATTGCTGATTCATGGTTACCCAGCTGTTCATGAGGACTTCCAAGTCTTTCTCCACAGTGCTACGTTCCAGCAGATCAGCTCACAACCTGTACTGGTGCATGGGGTTATTCTGCCCTAGGTGCAGGACCCTACATTTGTCTTTGTTGAACTTCATGAGGTTCCCACTGCCCAGTGCTCCAGCCTGTAGAGGACCATCTGAACAGCAGCACAGTCCTCTGGGGTATCAGCCACTCCTCCAAGCTTTGTATCATTTTTGTCCCAAGACATTAAATAGAAATAGACAGTACCATCCTGACCACCCTTAGAATGCATTTGACTAAGTATAGGGATGTGCTCTCCAAAATTTACCTTAAATAACACGAGTGAGGACACCAGTGCATTTTATGTGTAAAAATGAGTTTAAATGCTCAGCACTGTCATTAACTGGGAATGTGCAACAGGCTCAGAGGCACTGAAGGTGCACAGATTCCTTTGGAATGGGGCTGCATATGAGCAGGACATGTAACTGCAAGAAAATTCTTGAAGAGCAGTTGAACGTTAAATAAACTCCTTCAACAAAAAATTGTATAGAATCACAGGTTCATAGAATCATTAAGGTTGAAAAAGACTTCCAAGATCATCTGGTTCAACCATCCCCTTCCATCAATATCACCCACTCAACTATGTCCCTAAGCACCACGTCCAATCTTTCTTTAAATACCCCCAGGGACGGTGACTTCACCACTTCGCTAGGCAACACGTTCCAATGCCTGACTGCTCTTTCTGAGAAGAAATGCCCCCTAATTTCCAACCTGAACCTCCCCTGTCACAACTGGAGGAAATTCCTTCTAGTCCTATCACTAGTTATCTGTGAAAAGAGGATAGAAACTACGTTTACTGAGATTGCATCCTGTTGGTTGTTTTGGGAAAAAATTATAATTTTAAACATGAAAATATATTGGAATCAAACAAACAATTCAGTGATGCTTCTTCAAAGGTGGACACTTTCTTGGTAGGCATGCCTAATTGCTGCAATAGCTTTTAGGTGTTCTAATGCACTCAAGTGAATTATGCACCACACTGCTTCTGAATGACACAGCCATTTCTGACTCCATTAATATGGAAGATTTCATCCAAATGCTTTTAAAGGATAGCTTCTCTTTATTTGTAATTTCAGACTCTATTGATTTCCTTCTGTTCCCTTCATTATGATTTCAATTGATTACCTTGGCAACTGCAATAACAATGATTGCACTTGACACTGTCTGAGACTCTTGAGATGGTATTTGAATAGGAATGGTATAATTTGGGGAAAAATGCCTACAAGAACCTGCCATTAACAGTACACTTACACTTTACTTTTATTGACTTCCCTCTTTTTCAAACAGGCCCTTGTCAGAGAATCTGTTGCTAGATATTGGTTAGGATTTCAGTGACTCCTTGAAGCTGAAGATTTTTATTAACAAAGAGAGCAGGTTTTATACTATTGGGCTTTTTTCAGCATTCTGACAGGTCAGGGAAATCAGCCTAGATAAAATTTTTCCTTGGTAGTAGGGATACCGAGTCTTTGTAAGGAGTGTTCCTGCCCTACATTTTCTTCCACTACCTGTATTATGTCCTTACACACAAAAGAATTTCAAGTACAAAAGCATTACTTTGGGTTAAAAGTTGAAATGGCTTTATTCAGTTTCAGCAAAGTTTATATATTGTGAAAGAACAATTGCATATGCTTTTCTTAGAGGAAAATAATAATTTAACTTATTTTACATTTATATTCCTCAGTCTATGCATAAACATTTTAGCTTTTAAGAACTGTCCTGAAAGTAAAACAGTAATACAGAACTTCCTAGAATAAGGACATTGTTGTTGTATAAGTCAGTTACCAACTCAACGCTATTATATTAAGTGCATCAGTACAAGGGAAAGTGTGGTTCCATTGGACATATATTACGACCTGATCAAAACAAGCTGCCAAGTTGGTTAGCATTTTAAAGCCTTAAAAGTAGTAACAGTATGCTTCCTGTTAAAGTAATATTATACTGAAGCTCTATTTTCTCACTCAAGTTATATCAGAACTGTATTCATGTCAGAACAAATATCATAAGGAAGAGAATGTAAAGTAAAAGAGGGACATCTTTCTTTGCAAATTGTAAAGGTAATTCACATTTACGAATACAGTATTAAACAGACGCAGCATTGCTTTATTTTGTCACTTTGTTCTTGAACTTTGATTTTGATTTTGTACCATATCACAACAGTATCTTCTGATTAAATATACCTTCTCTGAATGTCAGTCATTTGGTATTTTATAATATACCATTCCCATTTTCACATGTACTATTTCAATTTCAAAAAAGAAAGAAAGCCCGACCATGAAAATTGACCTTTTTTTTCTTAAAAGCTGAGGAATTGGAGGAGATACACAAGAAAAGAATAATTTTAGTAACTGCCCTTCTGTTATGAGTTGTGTCCTTGCAATGACAATCTGTGCTTTTCCTTCCCATCTAATATTTTGCAGGGAAGCTGAAGTTACAATTAGTAGCTATTGATGGCAGTTGATGGCTTGATGTCACAGGTTAAGAGAGGAAAACTGAAAGATGGACATGATCATTTTCTTCAACATGATAGACCCCTTCTGCCATCTGACCAGTGGAATCAAGTATGATGAGAGTCAAGAAAGGTAACTGTAGAGTAATAAATATTTCATGCTATCACCATGCTTTCTACTGAGAATATTTATCCATAATTATCCATATCAAAACTGAAAATGGACCATTACTTTCATCCCTTGCCCTGGTGTGCCAGGAGAGGTAGAAAATTCTTGGATAGCCCAACTCACACTTTGATCTGTATTGACATGAACTTCAACCACACTGAGATTTTCAGAAGTAACTCAGGCTGTTACTTTATCTCTTGTGTCATTCAGGGCACTGCATGTTTTACCTGAACTCACAGGGAAATAGCTTTAGAAACTGTATTAAAGGAGCTCCTGGAAATTTCTGACTCCAGCTGATAAGACAGACTCAAGAAGAAACTATGTAAATGGTCTTTCTATTGATCTGTATAGTTGTTTTAAATGATTAATGAAGACATTTGAGGAGGAGGTTTATTCTGTAAATATTATCTTCTCTTTCAGCCAATAGCTAGATGTTAGAGACAAGTCAGGAAAGGCTGGTGACATCTATTACTGGGTAGGCAAACTTCAAAAATTCTAAGGTATTTAGGGGAATTCTAAGGTCTTTAGGGGAATTCTAAGGTCTTTAGGGGAATAATCATTTAATAACTACAGCAAGATGCAGTGGAGTCACCATCCCTGGAAGTCTTCAAAAGACGTTTAGATGTAGAGCTTAGGGATATGGTTTAGTGGGGACTGTTAGTGTTAGGTCAGAGGTTGGACTCGATGATCTTGAGGTTTCTTCCAACCTAGAAATTCTGTGATTCTGTGATTCTGTGTGAAAATACATGTAGGATACTGTACAGAGTTGTATGATCATACTGTAGGCAAACAAAACAAAGAAAAATAAAACAAAAAACCCTAAGTCACATGAAAAAACAAATATGTTGTCCAGACACCCTATTTTTATAATTCACTTATTTGTGAATCCTAAAGAATTTCTCAGCCACAGAATCCAAGACGATCCATGGTTTATTATACTATTTTCTGAAACAAATTAAAACAAACAAACAAACAAAAAGTTTAGAAGGATAACTAACTGGAAACCAGTAACATTGTTAGGGAGAAAGAGGGAAAAAAAAGAGAGACAGAAAGACTTAATGGTAGCACCTTGCATCTTCAGATGCAGTATCTTATTGTGATTCTCAACTACCTCAGTGGGGAGGGAAGCAGTACACTGGGGCACTTTAACAATTGTAGAATCATAGAATGGCTTGGGTTGGAAGGAACCTTAAAGATCATCTAACTCCAAAACCTGTGCCATAGGCAGGGATGCCACCCACTAGATCAGGTTGGCCAAGGTCCCAACCAGCCCAGCCTTGAACACCTACAGGGATGGGGCATCCACAAATTCTCTAGGCAACATGTTCTAGAACCTTAGTACCCTTAGTGAAGAATTGCCTCCTAATGTCTCATCTAAATCTATCCTGTTTTAGTTTAAGATCATTCCCCCTTGCTCCTATCAGAGGTGGTGGTTAGTGTTTCAAATCTAATTGGAGGCCAGTGACTAGTGTTGTACCTCAGAGGTCAATACTGCATCCAGTCTTGTTTAACATTCTCATTAAAGGTCTGGATGATTGGGCAGAATGTATCCTCAGCTAGTCTGCTGATGACACAAAACTGAGGAAGGAGTAGCTGATATCTCAGAGGACCATGCTGCCATCCAGAGGGACTTGGACAGACTGGAGAAATGGATGATAGGAACCTTAAGAAGTCCAACCAGAGTTGGACCAACCAAAAGTCCTTCACCTGTGGAGGAAAAACCAACCAGCACCACCACCACCAACAAAAGGCAACAGTACAGGTTGAGGGCCACACAGCTGGAAAAGAACCTGGAAGAGAAGCATATGTGTGTTCTGGTAGACACCAGGTTGTACATGAATCAGCGATGTGCCCTTGCTATGAAGAAGGCTAATGAAATCCTGGGCTGCATTAGGCAAAGTATTCCCACCAGATCAAGAGAGATGAACCTTCCACTCTCTACTCAGCATTGATGAGACCACAACTGGAGTTCTGTGTCCAAATCTGGGTCCCCCACGAAAAGAGAGACATAGACTTACTGGAAAGTGTCTAACGGAAGGCAACCAAGAAGGGGCTGGAAGGCTCCGGGGGATCTCATCAGTGTGTAAAAATACCTGAAGAGAGGATACAATGAGGCTGGAACCAGGCTCTTTTCATTGGTGCCAAGTGACATGACAAAAAGCAATATCAACAAACTGAAACATAGGAGGTTCCATCTGAACACCAGGAAACACTTCTTTACTGTGAATGTAACTGAACACTGGCAAAGAGTGCCCAGAGATCATGGAGTCTCCCTCCTCGGAGGTAGTCAAAAGCCACCTGCACATGGTCCTGGGCAGCCTTCTCTGGGTATCTCTGCTTGAGCTGTGAGGTTGAACCAGATGAGCTTCACAGATTCCTTCCAATTTCAACCATTCTGTGATTCTGTAAATATTCTGTGAAAAGATGTGCAGGCGAAGGAGAAGCCAGGAGTAACAAAGATGGGAGGTGGAGGGCAAGCTAGGCAGAAAAAGGATTAAAAGAGTCTGGTCTTGTGTGGAACAGGTCCAGTAACATGTTTAGTACTCTTCTGTACAGAGTGTTTACTGAGCAGTCTGTCCTATCTTCTTATATCTTATTAAATATTTTCCTAATGATCTCTCTGTGTAATCTCACACCCCATCCATGTGTGTTTGTGCTACAAGGAATGAGTGCTAGCTACTGGTGAGACCTGTGTTTGTGAGTGAAATCTGGTGCCAGTACTAGCACCAAAACAGGGCAGTAGGTGCCCCTGACCCAGTGTCAACTATTGTGTGTGTGTGTGTGTGGAGCTTAACATCAGGAGCTGGAGGGGCCTAGAAGCACCCCTAGAAGGTGTTTTGAAGTATTTGTACCTGGAGTGCCAGCTACTGGGGACACTGGGATGATAGACTGGGGGCTGACTACAGGAGTCAGACTGTGGGTGTAGGCGCTTTTGGCCTGCAGTACCAGCTATTGTAGCAAATGTGGCAGGGTGTCTCTGCCTCCAGCCAGTGGAGTGGGAATGGTGTGTGCATCCTGAAACCAGCTATTGGGGGGACTGGTGTGAACGAGGGACTCAGCACTGCCAGCTGGAGAAGTAATGTGGGTCACAGACCATGTGCCTGCTGCCAGCCTCTTGGACAAGAGAGCTGTCTGCTTATGTTTCATGTGAGACCTTAACACAGGTGAAGTTGAAGGCAGTGCCTTGTCTGTGGCAGCCTGTATGACTGGCTGTGTCAGTGTCAAGTGCATCCCTGTTCCTGTTCCTGTTCCTGTTCCTGTTCCTGTTCCTGTTCCTGTTCCTGTTCCCCTTCCCCTTCCCCTTCCCCTTCCCCTTCCCCTTCCCCTTCCCCTTCCCCTTCCCCTTCCCCTTCCCCTTCCTCTTCCTCTTCCTCTTCCTCTTCCTCTTCCTGCCCCTCTCCTTCTCCCCTTCCCTCTCCCCCTCGCTTTCTTGTTTTTTTCTCCCTTTTTCTCTTCTTCTCCACCCTCTCTCTCTCTCAGATACACATTCAGAATTGCTACTGGTTGAACCTGCAAAAGGGTCAGTGGTAATTGCATCCCTCAGACTGGGCAGAGAACACAAATCCCCAGGCACTAGGATGGGTTCCAACAGCCCAACTGGAGGGACTCCTGGCCCAGAGCAACTGGAAAACATGGCAACACTCTTAACATCGCTTAATAGATATTACAAAACCTCCAGTCCTCTTCAAAGTGCACCAGCTGTATCCATTAACCTACATGCATCTTAGTGCTTGCCCTTATACAAGGGCAAGACCCAGATTTTGCCTCTTAGTCACTAGGCAATGTCAAAATGTCTGCATCATATATCGAGTCCTTTAGCTGCTGCTTTTTTTCTATCACAAAGTGATTGTATGGATTATTGTTATGAAAATGACTAGAGTTGATCATTTTTTATTTTTTGATAGCTAAACAGGGACCAATTTACCAATTTTCTCTTTACAACCTCTTTAACTCAGTCTTCACTGCCGGTCAGAATTCCTACCTCTTGTTTCCCTGAACCTCTAAGCAAAGACTGGAGAAACAAAGTCCCTGTCACTGTAAAAGAATCACAGAATCACAGAATTTCTAGGTTGGAAGAGACCTCAAGATCATCGAGTCCAACCTCTGACCTAACACTAACAGTCCCCACTAAACCATATCCCTAAGTTCTACATCTAAACGTCTTTTATAAACTTCCAGGGATGGTGACTCCACCACTTCCCTGGGCAGCCTGTTCCAATGCCTCACAACCCTTTCGGTAAAGAAGTTCTTCCTACCATCCAACCTAAAACTCCCCTGGCGCAACTTAAGCCCATTCCCCCTCATCCTGCCACCAGGCACGTGGGAGAATAGACCAACCCCCACCTCGCTACAGCCTCCTTTAAGGTACCTGTAAAGAGCAATAACGTCACCCCTGAGTCTCCTCTTCTCCAGGCTGAACAAGCCCAGCTCCTTCAGCCGCTCCTCGTAGGACTTGTTCTCCAGGCCCCTCACCAGCTTCGTCGCCCTTCTCTGCACACGCTCAAGCACCTCGATGTCCTTCTTGTAGTGAGGGGCCCAAAACTGAACACAGTACTTGAGGTGCGGCCTCACCAGAGCCAAGTCCAGAGGGACAATCACCTCCCTTTCCAACCACTCATCTCCCAGCCTGTAGCTCTGCTTGGGGTTATTGCACCCCAGGTGGAGGACCCGGCACTTGGCCTTGTTGAAATTCATGCAGTTGACCTCAGCCCATCGGTCCAGCCTATCCAGATCCTCCTGCAGAGCTTTCCTATCCTCAAGCAGATCGACATATGCACCTAGCTTGGTGTCATCTGCAAACTTACTGAGGGTGCACTCAGTGCCCTTGTCCAGATCATCGATGAAGATATTAGAGAGGACCGGCCCCAGCATTGAGCCCTGGGGAACGCCACTAGTGACTGGCCTCCAGCTGGACTTGACTCCATTCACCACGACTCTTTGGGCCCGGCTATCCAGCCAGTTTCTAACCCAACGAAGCGTGTGCCAGTCCAAGCCAAGAGCAGCCAGTTTCTTGAGGAGAATGCTGTGGGAGACGGTGTCAAAAGCCTTGCTGAAGTCAAGGTAGACCACATGCACAGCCTTTCCCTCATCCACCCAGTGCGTCACTTTCTTATAGAAGGAGATCAGGTTAGTCAAGCAGGATCTGCCTTTCATAAAGCCATGCTGACTGGGCCTGATTGCCTGCTTGCCCTGCAATTGCTGCATGATGACTCTCAAGAGGATCTGCTCCATGAGCTTCCCTGGCACTGAGGTCAAACTGACAGGCCTGTATTTTCCCACGTCTGCCCTCCGACGCTTCTTGTAGATGGGCGTCATGTTTGCTAGCCGCCAGTCAACTGGGACCTCCCCTGATAGCCAGGACTGCTGATAAATGATGGATAGTGGCTTGGCCAGCTCCTCTGCCAGTTTTCTCAGTACCCTTGGGTGGATCCCATCCGGCCCCATCGACTTGTGCACTTCCAAGTGCCTTACCAGGTCACCAACCAGTTCTTCATGGATAGTGGAAGGCATTAAGCACCTCAGCCTTTTCCTCATCTCTTGTAACTCTTTCTCCCCGCATCCAGTAAAGAATGGAGATTCCCCTTAGTCCTTGTTTTTGTGTTGATGTATTTATAAAAACATTTTTTTTTATCTTTAACAGCAGTAGCCAGATTGAGCTCCAGATGAGCTTTGGCCTTTCTAATTTTGTCCCTGCACAGCATCGCAACATCCTTATAGTCCTCCCTAGTGGCCTGTCCACTTTTCCAAAGATTACAAACCCTCTTTTTTCTCCTAAGCTCAAGCCACAATTCTCTGTTCAGCCAGGCTGGTCTTCTTCTCCGCCAGCTCGTCTTTGGGCACGTGGGGACAGATCATTCCTGCGCCATTAAGATTCCCCTCTTGAAGAGCGCCCAGCCTTCCTGGACCCCTCTGCCCTTCAGAACTGCCTCCCAAGGGATTCTACCAACCAGTGTCCTCAGCAGCTCAAAGTCAGCCCTCCGGAAGTCCAATACAGTGGTTTTACTGGTCCCCTTCCTGGCCTCGCCAAGAATAGAGAACTCCACCATTTCGTGGTCACTCTGCCCAAGACAGCTCCTGACAATCACATCCTCCACCAGTCCTTCTCTGTTTCTGAAGAGAAGGTCTAGCGGGGCGCCACCCCTGGTACGTTCACTAACCAGCTGCGTCAGGAAGCTATCTTCCACGCTCTCCAGACACCTCCTAGACTGCTTTCTCAGGGCTGTGTTGTGCTTCCAGGATATGTCAGCGAAGTTGAAGTCCCCCACGAGAACAAGCGCTGAGGATTTCGCAACTTCTGTCAGCTGCCTGTAGAACTCCTCATCTGTCTCCTCGTCCTGGTTTGGCGGTCTATAACAGACCCTGACCAGGACGCTAGCCTTGTTGTCCCTGCCGATCCTAACCCAAAGGGACTCGACCTTGTCATTCCCAGCCTTGAGTTCTACAACATCGAAAGACTCTCTAATATAGAGAGCCACACCACCACCCCTTCTGTGCTGCCTGTCCCTTCTGAAGAGCTTATAGCCAGTCTTTGCAGCACTCCAGTCATGAGACAGGTCCCACCACGTCTCCATGATGGCAACCAAGTCGTAGCCTGCCTGCTGCACGATGGCTTCCAGCTCCTCCTGTTTGTTACCCATGCTGCGTGCATTGGTGTAAATGCACTTCAGCTGGGCCATTACCTTATCCCCCGGCCTTGCTATTGTTCCCCCTGGCACAGCTTCAACAATCCTTGCTTCAGCCCCAGAAGAAGAGCAGGCTCAAGATGACCTGAGGAAATTGAACACGTGCAAATCTATGGAGCCCATTGACATGCATCCTAGGGTCTTGAGGGAACTAACTCGTAGTTGCCAAGCCACTCTCCACCACGTAAGAAAAGTCCTGGTAGTCAGATGAAGTCAGATGAAGGGTAGAAAGGAAGACCTGGGGAACTACAGATAAGTGAGCTTATCTGTAAGCCTTCTGTGCCTGGCAAGATCATGGAACTGATCATCCTGGAAGCAATGTCAAGGCATATGCAAGACCAGGAGGTGATCCAGGACAGTCAGCATGGATTCACCAAGGGCAAATTGTGCCTGACCAATCTGGTGGCCTTCTGTGATAGCGTGGCTTCATCAGTTGATAAGGGAAGACTGACCAGTGTCATCTACCTCGACTTCTGCAAGGTCTTTGAAGCTGTTGCACAGGATGTCTTTATATCTAAATTGGGGAGATATGGATTTAATGGGTGGACTGTTCAGTGAATAAGGAAATGGCTTGAAGGCCACACACGGAGGGTGGTGGTCAATGGCTCTATATCCAGGTGGAGGCAAGTGACTAGTGGTGTCCCTCAGGGATCTGTCTTGGGACCAGCACTGTTTGATATCTTTGTCAAAGACATAGAGAATGGGATTGAGTGCAAGTTTGTAAATGACACCAAACTGAGTAGTGCAACCGATAAAACAGAAGGAAAGGATGCCATCCAAAATGAGCTAGACAAGCCTGAAAAGAGGGCCCATGTGAACCTGATGAGGTTGAACCTGACCCAAGTGCAAGGTGCTGCACCTGGGTCAGGGCAATCCCAGACAGGAATACAGACTGGGAGAAGAACTCACTCAGAGCAGCCTTGCAGAAAAAAAACTTGGGGGTTCTGGTGGACAAAAGGCTTGACATGAGCCAGCAGTGTGTACTTGCAACCAAAAAGGCCAACTGCATCCTGGGCTACATCAAAAGAGGAGTGAACAGCAGGTGGAGTGAGGTGATTGTCCCCCTCTACTCTGTCCTCATGAAAACCCACTTGAAGTGCTGCATCCATCTCTGAGATCCCAAATACAAGAAGGATGTGGAGCTGTTAGAGTGGCTTTAGAAGAGGGCTATGAAGTTGATTAGAGGGCTGAAGCATCTCTTCTTTGAAGACAGGCTGCAAGAGCTGGTGATGTTCAGCCTGAAGGATAGAAGGTTCCAGGAAGACTTCATTGAAGCCTTTCAGTACTTAAAGGGAGCTTATAGCATAGATGGAGAATAACTTTTTACTGAGGCAGATAATGGTAGGAACAAGGGAAATGGTCCTAAATTAAAGAGGGGAGATTTAGATGAGACATTAGGAGGAAATTTTTCACTTATAGGGTGGTGAGGCTCTGGAACATGTTGCCTAGAGAATTTGTCAATGCCCCATACCCGGAGGAGGTCAAGACCATTTTGGAAAAGGTACTTGGCAATTTGATCTGGTGAATAGCTTTCTTGCCCATGGCAGGGAGGTTGGAATTAGATGATCTTTAAGGTCCCTTCCAACCCATGTTATTCTATGATTCTATGGTTCTATAATATTTACCATACATAAAGGAACTCTATAGTGAATTCATATGTAATATGGAGCTGTACCTCAGTGAAGAAGGGAAAGATGTGAAAACATGTTAATAAACATTCAGAAAAGAGTCCAAGTAGATCCCAAGAGGAAGAAGACATCAATACAAATGTCATATGTTAAATGTGTTGAAACGTGCAGCCACCCCCTCCAGTTGCTCCAGCCCAGGACCACTCCTGCTTATTTGTTGGGGCCCAGCCTTTTGCCTGAGAACCTTGGGTCTCTTCCTAGACTGCAGGACACAGCTGCTGCATTCCCTTTTGTGGACCCCCAGAAGCCAGAACTGGGCACATGGGCTGTGACCTGCAGACCTGCTCCAGTAGCATGTGTGGAACCCTCAGTTGCCTCACTCGTGCCAGTCCCCAGAAGTAGCTGGTTTGGGAGCACACACTGCTCCTACCCCTGCGGAAGTAGGAGACCATAGTCACTCCAGTAGCTGGCACCAGCCTTCACTCACATGCATACAGGAGTCACCAGCAGCTAGCACATTGTCCTTGCTGCATGCATACAGAAAAGAGAGAAATTATGAATATGCAAATGGATGGATAAGAGAAGATTTAAGGAAATGTAAGAAGATAGGACAGACTGTGGTGAATAGCTGCAGGATTTGGCCAGACAAACATACTGACTGGCCCTGTTCTATGTGTGACTGGCCCTTTTATAACCTTTTCTAGCTATGCTCCCTTCTTGTGGTTCAACCTGGCAGGCATCTAAGTACCACAAGGCTATTTGCTCATTCCTTTGCCACCCCCACAGTGGGATGGGAGAGAGAACTGAAAATAGGTAAAACTTGTGGGTTGAGATAAAGACAGTTTAATAGGACAGAAAATGAAGGATGATGATGATGATGGTAATAATGCATGTATAATTATATAGTTTACATAATATTACTATATTTTTACATTATTATGATTATGTATATATACTTTATATATACATGTATATATTATGATGTGTGTGTGTGTGTACATATATATATATACAAAGCAAGTAATGCACAATGCCATTGTTCACCACCCACTGATCAATGCCCAGACAGTCCCTGTGCAGTGGCTGTTCCCCCCTCCCCTCCCCATCCCCCACCAACTCACCAGCTTCTTTTTATTTCCTTTTTTTTTATTTGTACTGGGTCTGGCTGGGAAGTTAACTTTCCCTGAAGCAGCCCATACAGTGCTGTGCTCTGCATTTGTAGCCAGAACAGCCATGGTATCACACCAGTATTGTGTCTGCTGCTGAGCAGTGCTGGCACAGTATCAGTACTCTCTCTAACCCTCCTAAGAGGTGGGCAAAAATGTGAGAAAAAGAAACATCACCAGGGCAGCTGACCTAAACCAACCAAAGGGATATTCCATACCATGTGATGTCACACTCAGCAATAAAAGGTAGAAACAGGAAGAAGAGGGGAGGGGTGGGCTCTCGTGAAAACGTTGGTCCTCCTCATGAACACCAGCTATGTGCATTGAGGCCCTGCTTCAAGGACATTGTCAAGCATCATTCATTTGTGGGAAGTAGAGACTAATTTCTTTCCTCTGCACTTCCACATAGCCTTTATTTGTTTATTTATTTTCTTTTGTTGTTTTCCTTTCCCCCTCCCTTTTCCCCTTTCCCTTTTTTTCCCCTTTAGTTAAATTGTTTAGTTAATAATAATCTTTTCTTAATAATAAAAATTATTTTTCCTTTAATTAAATAATCCTTATCTCAACCCATGAGTTGTTCTTTACTTTACTTCTTCCCCTCCTCATCTAAGGAGGGGGAGTGAGAGAGTGGTTGTGGTGTTTAGCTGCCCAGCATGGTAAAACCACCACATTATTCCAAAGGATGTTATATGTTTTTGAATACCCTTTTGGTCAGATGGGTCAACTGTTCTCTCCCAGCTTCTTAGTTCTGTTCTCTCCCTGCTTCTTGTGTACCCCCAGCTTCTTCACTGGCAGGGCAGGACAAGAAGCTGAAAAGTCCTTGACACTGCGTAAGCATTGCTCTGCAACAACTAAACCACCCATGTGTTATCAGCATAATTTTTCTCCTAAATCCAAAACATGACACATACAAGCTCCCATGAAGAAAATTAGCTCTATCACAGCCAAAAACAGAATACAACTCTTTGTTACTCCTGGTCCATCTTCCCCCCCACACACCCCTCAGGAATTTTCAGGGCTCTGCAGTTTCTTTACCCTCCCAGTCCACATTATTGCATTGTTGCATTACAGTCCCTTGTTGCATTGGAAAAGGTCCTTGACCTTGATACTCTTAAAGGAGTAGACACTCTCCTTCTCTGTACCCTTACATTGTATTCTTTCTGGCAGAGAACTCCAGATGCTGACAATTCACAGCACTTGCTCCCTCAAAATGTTTGGATCTAGAAAAGCAGAGGAGAATGGTAAGTATTCCCACAGGGGAAGGGATACTAACTAAGAAGTATGTGCCTAAAATTGTTAGTTATATGACTTTTTTTTTTTTTTTTTCCTTCTTCTGTGACAATTACACCTGGACTAATATAGTTTAGTATCAGGTTTTCAGTTCTGTTAACAATAGTGCATTTGCTTTACTTTACACATCCTTGACAGACTGCCAGAAGAGGAAATTTGCATCAGAGCCAGCTGGTCAAAAGAATCATAGATGCCTAGAATGGCTTGGATTGGAAGGGACCTTAAAGATCATTTAACTCCAACCTCTCTGCCATAGGCAGGGATGCCACCCTCTAGATCAGGTTGGCCAAGGTGCCAGTCAACCTGCCCTTGAACACTTCTAAGGATGGAGCATCCAGAACAACGAAGGAGGTGGTGTCCTACTGTGTTTAGCACTGGTGTGGCCTCACTTTGAATATTATGTGTAGTTCTGAGCTCCACATTATAAAAAGGATATCAAGATTCTTGAATGTGTCCAGATGACGACAACAAAGCTGGAAAAAGGATTGGAGGGCACGTCCTATGAGGAGAGGTTGAGGACACTTGTGCTGCCTAGCCTGGAGAAAAGGGAGCTAAGAAGTGGCCACATTACTCTCTACAACTTCCTGAAGAGGGGAATCAGAGAGGGAGGTGCTGTTCTCTTCTCTCCAGTAAGTGATGACAGGACACAAGGGAACAGCACAAAGCAGTACCAGGGGAAGGTCAGACTGGATATTAAGAAAAAAGATTTTTACCATGAGTGTGGTTTAACATTGGAACAGGCTTCCTAGCAAGGTGGTTGATACCCCATGCCTGTCAGTGTTCAAGAGTCATTTGGATGATACCCTTAATAACATGCTTTAATTTTTGGTTACCTCTGAAGCAGTCAGGACAAGATGATTTTTGAAGGTCACTTCGAACTAAATTATTGTAATTCTATTTATAATAATTCTAATTGTAATACTAACTTTAATTCTACCTACTATTTAAGGTGGCCGTCCTTTGTATTCATAAGCAAGATTTTAAGCGTAACATCAAGAAATTCAAAAAGTTTATTACAGGAAATAAATAAGTTTTGGAAGTTATGTAAGACAAGTATATTGAAAAGACTTCACCCCCTAGAACATCTTGATTTTCTTCAGTTTTTCCAATTTCTTCATTTTCTTTCTCCAGTTATCTCCATTCTTTATTCTTTTATACTGTTTCTCCTCTTCTACCTATATTTTCCTTTCCTCTCTTCCATTTTCTTATTCTTGTGTCTGTTATTTTTGCAGTTCTTCTTTCTCTTCTTCATCTGGATCCACTTCAGCATTTACTGAAGTTATTGCATGAAACCTCTGGATAAAGAGAAGCCAATGTACTTTACAAGATTGTAGGACAATGATGCCTGAAGCCTGTAATAATGTAAGAGGAAGTAATTCATTCTCATTAGGACTACAGTAACAAGGCAGTAGAACTGCCCGCTTGGAAAATCCTCCAGACCTGGAAGTCTGCTTGCTTTGTTTGGAAACTTTTTTTTTCTTTTTTTTTTCCAAGTTGATTGAGCTTGAGTGAGTAAGCTTCACCTGAACAAGCTCAAAAGCTTGTTCTTTGGTCTGAATATGTATTACAAATTTTGTTGGGTAAATAAATTTCTATTTGATTTTGGTACATAGTAATCTAATTAAAGAAAAAATGAAATAATCTTACATAGTGGCAAAATTATTGAGAAAAACAAACAAACAAAAAAAACAGTAAACTTTGCTTGGTGGAATGAAAAGGTTGTTATAAAACTATATCTCAATTTCAGGGCAGTACTTGCTCTGAATATGTAGCTTAAAATGTATTTAAGAAGTTAATGGATTTAGCTGACTATAATTATGGCTGATGGGAAAAACAGATTGAAGCTGGCACAATAAAGTATCTCATTCATTTGTGCAGTTTTTTAATGCTTCCTTCTGTGGTCATGAGTTGTCTAATCAGGTATCTACATGGACTTTGTGCAGATGTGTGTAATGGATGTCATGAACTCTCTTGGAGTGATTCCCCTTATGAAACATGCTCAATTATGTGAAAAGCTGCGAATCAAAGAAATTAATCCTAAAATACCACTTTAAGGAGCTTTGAGAGCTGAAGAATTATGCTTCCTTTCAGTTGCTTAGTTTGGAAAAGTAAAAGTGCTGGAAAGCTCTAGCAGCAACCACTGCGTCTTTTTTTCTCTTCCCAAAGACTACCTCAACACTTCATAATACTTCTGTCTGAGACCCCAGTCAGCTATTCCTTCACTTTTCAACTCATCTTCCTCTTGCACCAAAAAAAAAAAAATTAAAAAAATGTGGGATTCCTTTCCCAATCCATCCCCCCCCCCCCCAAAAAAAAAAAAAAAAAAAAAAAAAAGAAAAAGAAACTGAACCCCCATAAAAGCAAATATGTTAGAATTGTGTTTTTATTTATTTTTTTCTCTCACTTTCATCATATTCTCACCCAAATGTCAGCTAACTTTTCTTGGTACAAGTGGCTCAGTCACTCCTGCTCCTTCTGCTGGTGTTTTGTTTCTACCCAACCCTTCCAATACAGCAGCTTAGATAAGGCAGGTTCTTCTGAACAAGAACAAGCACCACTCCCACCCCTCCACCCCTCCCCATCTCATATTGTGAAGTAAATAGTGCATCAAGCATGGCATTGCTAGCTCGGCAAGGGAAGTGATTGTACCACTTTGCTCTGGTGTGGCCTCATCTTGAGTACTGTGTGCAGTTTTGGGTGCCACAGTATAAAATCTCATCGTGGTCCACAGCTTCCTTAGGAGGGGAGTGGAGGGGCAAGCACTGATCTCTTCTTTCTGGTGACCAGTGATAGGACCCAAGGGAATGACTTGAAGTTGCAACAGGGGAGGTTCAGCCTGGATATCAGGGAAAGGTGAAAGGGTCTTCACTGAGAGGATGATTGGGTACTGCAATAGGTCCCCACAGTGAAGTGGTCACAGCACTGAGATGACTGGAGTTCAAGAAACATTTGGACAACACGCTCAGACATAGGGTCTGACTTATTTGGGTGACCTGAGAACTGGACTCAGTGATTCTTGTGGGTCCCTTCCAACTCAGGATATGATATGATTATATGAAATGAATGGGACAAGACTTCTTTTTCCTATCAGGTTTCCTGGAACTGACCTCTATCTCATGGCTGAAGTTGTCAGTGTGAAGATACCTCCCTTCCTTGTTGTACTTGGCCACTAATGATGGGCTGTATACCTGGAGAAGATCTCACCCAACAAGATCCCTTTTAGTCCCTTGAGCAACTCCTGTATTGCCTGAAGCAAGCCCTTATATTTTGGGTCATGCACACAGCTGCAATGCAGAAGGGTGACCTAGAGCATGTGGACAGACAAAACATGGAACAGTGTGAAATGTCAAAATGCATGTTGGAGTTTTAGAAACAAGATAAATTTGCCCACTTTCATTATAATTGCATTCATTAAGGTAAAGCATTTGCACACATATATATAACCACACACGCATATATACATGAGATATATCTCTTATATACATAAAGTATATCACATATATATATATGAGATATATATCTTATATACATAAGATATGTACATATGTATATATGTATGATATGTCTATAAGGTATATATACATACATATATCTCAAGCTTTGGCAGACTAGAAAGGTGGGCCTGTGCAAACCTTACGAAGTCCAAGAAGGACAAGTGCAAGGTCCTGTATTTGGACTGGTACAATCCTAAGCACAAATACAGGCTGGACAGAGAATGTACTGAGAGCAACCCTGAGGAGAAGGACCTGGGGTTGTCAGTTGAAAAGAAATTCAACATAATCTGTCCATGTGTGTTTGCATCCCAGAAAACCAGCTGTATCCTGGGCTGCATCAAAAGAAGTGTGGCCAGCAGGTCGAGTGAGATGATTCTCCCCTTCTCTGCTTTTATGAGACCCCACCTGGAGTGCTGTGTTAAACTCTGCAGCCCTGAGCACATGGAAGTATTAGAACAAACCCAGAGGAGATCTACAAACATGATTAGAGGGCTGGAGCACCTATCCTAAGAAGACAGGCTCTGGGGAGAATTTTGCCTGGGAATTTTGTCAGGGAGTGTAGTGATAGGACAAGGAGTAACGGCTTTAAACTAAAATAGGGGAGATTTAGAATAGATATAAGGAAAACATTCTTTACTCTGAGAGTCATGAGTCACTGGAACAGGTTGACCATAGAAGCTGGGGATGCCCCATCTCTGGAAGTTCTTAAGGACAGGTTGGATGGGGCTTTGAGTAACCTGGTGTAGTGGAAGGTGTCCCTGCCTATGACAGGGATTGGAATTAGATGATCTTTAGAGTCCCTTCCAACACAAACCATTCTATGATTCTCTGATTCTGTAATATATACAAAATATATGTATAAATGTATATATGTGTCTATATATACACATGAAATATACATACATGAAATATATCAATATAATTTATATGAAATATAAAATATGTGTGTGTGTGAGTGTGAGAATATGTATATATGCAAGTACATGTATGTATATACAGAGAGAGAAAAATATAAGACCATTTCCTTAATGAGAAGACGAAAAGCCTTACTGGGTGAGATCTTCTCCATATACATATAGACATAGACAAAATTGGCTAGAAGTGGCTAAGAAGTCCAACAGCATCCCAGCTTGTATCAAGAACTTTGTAATCAGCAGGACCAGGGAGGTGATCATCCCCCTGTACTCTGCTTTAGTGAGGCTGGACCTTTATTACTGTATTCAGTTTTGGGTCCCTCACTTCAAGAAAGACAAAGAGGCCCTGAAGCATGTTCAGAGAAGGACTACAAAACTGGTGAAGGGCCTGGAACACAAATCTTATAACGAGTGGCTGAGGGAGCTGAGGTTGTTTAGTCTGGAGAAGAGGATGCTCAGGGGAGTTTATTGCACTCTAAAACTAACTGAAAGAAAGGTGCAGGGAGCTGGAGATTGACCTCTTCTCACAAGTGACTACTGATAGGACAAGAAGGAAGGCCTCCAGTTGTGACAGGACAGGTTTAGTTTGGAAATTAGAAGACATGTTATTAAAAGACAAGTTATGTCCTCAATATGAGAGATGAAGTTAGGCCCTCAGTAAGGGAGAATGAAGTTAAATCTTCAATAAAGCAGTAGCAGTTACTGATCGTGAAAGAAACCTGTCTGTGTGGTCCTTTTCACAACATGTAGATGCAACTTTCAAGTGTAATGTAGTATATAGCTGAAGGAGAAATTAAGAAGGACCTGTGCCACCAGTGATGCCTAAGAAACAGTTGATATGTCTGTCATAATATTTTGAATTCAACAGAAGCAACAAACAGTTTCCAGGTATAAACTTGCCAAGGCAAATCATAAATTACACTTAAGGGAAAAACTGTTACTTCATTAATTTGTTGCCTAATTAAAGTTTATTTCAGGTACAGTGAAACATTTATAGGGTTACTGAAAGTATAAAGTTCAATAAAGCATAAATGAAGTCAAACAACAGTGCATTTGGCATGTAAGAGTTCACTTGTGATATATTGTTTATGATGTTAAATATATTTTATACTACCCTCTAATGCCACAAAGCCCCAGACTTACGTAACTTCTTTACTAGGAGCAACCAAGTACATTTCTTTGGAGGCATTCGGTAATAAAACATTATATTAATTATAACAAAACAAAACAAATTTTCTGATTAAGACAATAGCAAAAATTATTCTGTCACATCATAAAGGGCAGATTACATATCTCAGGTGGTCTTTCTTGGTTACAATTATGACTCTTCCTCCTTCCAAGTAACAATAAATCATATCAGATGTGACCCTATGTGCGCAGGCAGCGGCGGCGGCGGGGCGGAGCGGAGCGCGCTCGGCCGCTCCCCGGGGGTGGGCAACTCGGCGGCCGCCGGGCCAGCTGGCGCTCCGGCCGCTCCCCCTAACGCCGCCACCGGCACCGCTACCGGCAGCAGCAGCAGCAGCAGCGCCATGTCCGCCGCCATCGAGCGGGAGTTCCAGGAGATCGACGCCACGAACGACTGGCAGGCGCGATACCTGGAAATTCGACATAAATCCAGTGACTACCCTCATAGAGTTGCAAAATACCCAGAAAACAGAAATCGAAACAGATATAGAGATGTTAGTCCATATGATCACAGTCGAGTAAAACTGCAGAACACAGAAAATGACTATATCAATGCAAGCCTAGTGGTCATAGAAGAAGCCCAGAGATACTATATTTTAACACAGGGTCCACTGCCTAATACATGCTGTCATTTTTGGTTAATGGTATGGCAACAAAAAAACAAAGCAGTTGTCATGCTGAACAGGATTGTTGAAAAAGAATCGGTGAAATGTGCACAGTATTGGCCAACAAAAGAAGAGGATGTTATGACATTTAGTGAAACAGGATTCCGTGTGAGGCTAGTATCAGAAGATGTCAAATCCTATTACATAGTGCATCTACTTCAATTAGAAAATATCAACAGTGGCGAGTCCAGGATGATATCTCATTTTCATTATACTACGTGGCCAGATTTTGGAGTTCCTGAATCCCCAGCTTCATTCCTCAACTTCCTTTTTAAAGTCAGAGAATCTGGCTCACTAAGTCCTGAGCACGGACCTGCAGTAGTTCACTGTAGTGCGGGGATAGGACGATCCGGCACGTTTTCATTAGTAGACACTTGTCTTGTTCTGATGGAAAAAAAGGACCCATTTTCTGTAGATATTAAGAAGGTATTACTGGATATGAGAAAATACCGAAAGGGACTTATTCAGACACCAGATCAACTAAGGTTTTCATATATGGCTGTAATAGGAGCAAAGTTTATAATGGGGGATTCAACTATACAGAAACGGTGGAAGGAGCTCTCTAAGGAGGACCAAGCACCAGGTTGTGAGCAGTCTCCTCCACACCCAGCCAAAATAACCACAGAGAAGTACAATGGGAACAGCATAGGCCTGGACAGCAAAGATCAAACGGAGAAAAATACTGACCTGCCCTCTAAAGTTCAAGATGGAAACATTGAATGTACTGTCCGAAAACGGCTGTGAGAGGATAGAAAAGCTAACACGGCACAGAAGCTGCAGCAGATGAAGCAGAAGCTAAATGAGACTGAAAGAAAAAGAAAAAGGCCGAGACTGACTGACACCTAAGCCTTCGCGACTTGTGAATATTCTGCAGCTATAAACTGCAAATTATTGACATGCAAAGTGAGACACGAGCCCCTCTTCGGGAACAAAAGTGGGGTCTGTTAAATACCAAGAAGACCTCAGTTATCTGTTTACAGCGTAAACTACAGCGAGGGGATGAAGAACACCACCAGCATGCTACTTTGCAAAACAAAATAATTTGCTGTCTTGTGTTTTTATAATGCCTGTATTAATGTAGAAAGATGTAAAAGAAATAAATTAGGAAATATTTTGTTTTGTACTGCCATTCTTATTGTATTTTATACGTTTTTGGCAGCATTAAATATTTTTTTAAATCGACAACGTGCTGTTGTGTGCGCATTATGTTAGGAAGAAACTGTTAAGAGCCTGTTTGGAGCAAGCAGAAATGTTTCACCTTCAGGTTTTCTGATACCCTATCTTAACTAGAAAATTGTGAAATATTCTGATTAGAATGGGCTTTATGCAAATATTTTTAATTATTCCAATGCTAACTGTTGTAGTTTCAGCTGGGAGGAGCACTTGCACATTTCTTTTGTAATGCAGCACTAAGAATATTGTTTTATTAATCTGACCAGTTGGTTTGGTAATCCTTATGTTTGCTATAAAATACTCACAAAACGTTCAGAATAATGCTGGGAGGGGAAATGTTTTGTTGTTCATCCTTTAGTGGAAGGGAAGCTGGGAAAGCTGGAGCTACCCCAGCATGCCCAATGAATGGTGCTGAGGGCGAGGTGCAAAGCACGCAGTCAATGGAGTCATTAATTAAATGGGTTTTGGATTGTGCAAAAAAAAATTATAAAAAATTAAACAAACAAAAAAAAAAAGGTTTAATGGGGACTGCTAGCATTAGGACAGAGGTTGGACTCGATGATCTTGAGGTCTCTTCCAACCTAGAAATTCTGTGATTCTGTGATTCTGTGATATTTCATATATAATGACAGGACGGAAGACAAATCTGTTCTGACATAATTTGCAAATTCTGAAATTAGGTAACATTGGAAATTCTGCCATTCCTATATTTCTTTTTCCTGTCACTCACATGTTCTGGATTCGTGAAGGTGATTTATGGTCATGTACAAAAGCGTTGGCATAAATCCTGAGTATTGAGTAGGACTATAACAAACCTGTTGTTACCTGCACAAGAAAATATTCATGGATCAACTACTTTTACAAAGGATGGTAAATAAAAGACAGGTATCTAACTATAGTTTCTACACATTTGGTTAAGAAACTTTGGTGACAAAACTTGAAAATGAGGGCATGCTTTGCTTGATACCCTGTATCAAAAGAATGGTGAAATATCTGACAACCAACAAGGAAGTCAATCTCTTGAATGAACTTCTACACACACACACTCACACAAAATAAAAAATAAAAAATAAAGGAAATGCCTGGGGTGAAGCCTACCTGAAGGATCAGACAATAGGACGTACTATATTTGCCAATTTCTAGCTGACCAGATTAGTGAAAAGTCAGTTAGAAAACAATGCTGTCTTTCACAGGTGTCCCTAACAGCATCTTTCTGGACAAATTGATCAGTTATGAGATAAACAAGTTAATGCTATGCCGAGTGATGAAATAGCTCAATGGTAGAGTTCAAAGTCTGGTAGTGAATGGGGCTGCATCCAGCTGGCAGACAGTCCCTTGCAGTGTTCCAAGCAGTAACATGAAATTCAACTAAGGTTCTGCATTGTAGTTCTGGGATAGAGTAATGCCAGACACAAGTACAGACTAGGAGATGAGTGGCTGGTGAGCAGTGCTGCAGAAAGGAATCTGGGAGTGCTGGTTGACAGCCTGCTTGATATGAGACAGCAGTGTTCCCTAGCCAAGAAAGCAAACAACATTTTGAGGTACATTAAGCACCGCATACTCAGCTAGTCAAAAGAGGCGATCGTCTTACTGTATTTAGCACTGGTATGGTCTCACTTTGAATATTATGTGTAGTTCTGGGCTCCACATTATAAAAAGGATATTAATATTATCAAATGTGTTCAGATGACAACAAAAAAGCTGGAAAAAGGATTGGAGGGCACGTCCTATGAGGAGAGGCTGAGAACACCTGCGTTGCCTAGTCTGGAGAAAAGGGAGCTAAGAGGTGGCCACATTACTCTCTACAACTTCCTGAAGAAGGGAAATGGAGAGGGAGGTGCTATTCTCTTCTCTCCAGTAAGTGATGACAGGACACAAGGGAACAACACAAAGCTGTACCAGGGGAAGTTCAGACTCATTGTATCAAGAAAGTTTTCATTAAAATAGCTCCAATACCACCAAAATGGGAGAGGTAGAGACCAAAACTGAGGTCCAAATGCAGCTAAGCAAAGGAAGCTATATGTATAAGATCATTAAAAATGGGCATCTGACAAATGCAAGAGAATAGATTGTGGACAAAACAACTCTTCACATGGTGGGCTGTTTATGAACATAATGACTGGAAATCTAGCCAGTACACCTGCTTATCAAAAAAGCGCAGTGACAGTAAGAGAAGACAAGTGTGTTAATTATGAATGTGCTTGTCTATGACACTTCAAAAGAGGAGCAGAATATTGACACAAAACCAAGAATCACTGCTGCACAACCTTTCTCAGGATCAGGTCTTCTTTCAGAAAAGGAAGGTAAAGTATCTGGGAAATTTAACTTGTACTATACTGTCTATAAAGAGAGATCAAAAGCGTACACTTATTTTCACATTGTGGAGCTTGGCTTATAAGCACTTCTGGATTTTCCAGTAATAACAAGCATAAATGTAGAATCAATACTGTAAAGCAGGAAGAAGTGAATGCTGACATGTTTACAGCATACCATCCTGTATTTGAAGGGCTTGGTTATATTCCAGGAAAACAAACCATACAAATGAACTCAAATGTTATTCTACTACAAAAGTACTAGGTAAGGTAATGGTGACATTACAAAGTAAAATAAAAAGACAGCTAAGTTGTATTGGAGTACAGCAAGCCAGGGAGAAAGACTGAGAACATAAAAATTACAGAGACTTAATGGAGATTACTGATAGGTCTGGAAGAACTGATATAATATCATGTCCACCTCCTTGAAATTTTATTGGGGGTACAAGGCAAAAATGAAGTGACTACTTACTGTTGGAGAAATACCAAACATTAGGAAATGGAAAATTATTAACAACTACATGTATATAAACTAGAAGGGCTTTTGATAATTATATTGGCCAAAAAAATAGCAAAAGCAGAATGGAATGTGTGACTAAAAATTCTTAACACACTTTTTAGAAAAGTCATGCTTGCCAGACAGCTGTTTGTTATAAAATAAACTGATGTTTACTCTATTGTAAAGTGGCAAAACTTTGAAGACTATCGCATTAGATTGTATTTGTCCAAGAGAGACAATAAAGGGGAAAACATTTTCAAAGCATTAAATTTCTGAGTCACATTTGGTACTGTAAAAATTACAATCAGATGTTTCTAATACAAAAATACCTCAAAATTATTTTATCTGCAAGTAGTATATATTTGCAAAGATTTTTTGAAACAGTTAATAATCTGGAGAAATTTTACAATTAAAATCCTGTACTATGGTCTTTAATGATATAATTCCAAGCTTTTCTGTAAACGAATATAACAGTTTATCAAAATATAAGTATAGACTAAACTACAGGAAGTACCAATACTTCCTTGCTTTTAAATAGTTGATCACAAAGATTCTTTTTCCTTCTCTTTTTTTTTTTTTCCCTTTCTTTCTTTCTTTCTTTCTTTCTTTCTTTCTTTCTTTCTTTCTTTCTTTCTTTCTTTCTTTCTTTCTTTCTTTCTTTCTTTCTTTCTTTCTTTCTTTCTTTCTTTCTTTCTTTCTTTCTTTCTTTCTTTTCCTTCTTTCCTTCTTTCCTTCTTTCTTTCTCTTTTCCTCCCTTCCTCCCTCCCTCCCTCCCTCCCTCCCTCCCTCCCTCCCTCCCTCCCTCCCTCCCTCCCTCCCTCCCTTCCTTCCTTCCTTCCTTCCTTCCTTCCTTCCTTCCTTCCTTCCTTCCTTCCTTCCTTCCTTCCTTCCTTCCTTCCTCCCTTCCTTCCTTCCTCCCTCCCTCCCTCCCTCCCACCCTCCCTCCCTCCCTTCATTCCTTCCTTCCTTCCTTCCTCCCTCCCTTCCTTCCTCCCTTCATTCCTTCCTTCCTTCCTTCCTTCCTCCCTTCCTCCCCTCCTCCCTTCCCTCCTTCCTTCCCTCTTTCTTTCTCTCTTTCTCCCTTTCTTGTCCTTTGTCCTTTCTCCTAGTTAGAGTGGGTTCAGATTCTGCAGAATATAGAAATTGAGCCAAGCTTTCTAAGAGTATAAGCCATATCTTCAATAGTACTTTATGCAAAGGTTTTTTATTTCTTAATGCCTGTCTTGCATATCCAATATAGGTAGCCCAGGAACATAATCACACAAAAGAGAGGAAAACATTTTACTATTATGTTTGGCTCAAGTCAACTTCATTAAGAAATGAATGAACAAACAAATTGCAGGTCACCTGGGGCCACTTTTTAAGTATAAGCAGTGCTTTACTGGTGTCGTGGTTCCGCTCGAGCTCCACCACAGACGCTCTCTCACTCCCCCTCCTCAAAGAGGAATGGGGAGATAATATGTGAAAAGGGCTCAAAGGTTGAGATAAGGATGAGAAAATCACACAGTAATTATTGTAACAGGCAAAACAGACTCAGCATAAGGAGATAGTAAGATTTATTGCTCATTACTAACAAGCTAGAGAAGTAAGAAACAAAGAAACCAAAAGCACCTTCCCCCCCATCCACCCTCTTCCACCTCCTCCCCCCGAGCGGCGCAGGGGAACGGGGGAATGGGGGTTATGGTCAGTCTACAGCACTTCTTCTCTGCCGCTCCTTCTCAGTCACTCTCGTCCCCTGTGCTCTGGGGTCCCTTCCACGGGATGCAGTCCTTGATGAACTGATCCGGCATGGGCTTCCCACAGGCAGCAGCTCTGGCAGAGCTGCTCCAGATATGGGTCCGTACCACGGGGTCCATCCCTCAGGAGAAAACTGCTCCAGCCTGGGTCCCCCACAGGCAGCAGCTCCTGCCAGGTTACCTGCTCCTGCATGGGCTCCTCTCCACAGGCTACAGGTCCAGCCCAGAATCTGCTCCGGCAGGGGTCTTCCGCAGGCGGCAGCCTCCATCGGTGCAGGGCCACCTGCTCCACCATGGTCTCCTCCACAGGCTGCAGCGTGGAACCCTGCTCCACCGTGGTACTCCATGGGCTGTAGGGGGACATTCTGCTTCACCATGGTCCTCACCACAGGCCGCAGGGGACTTCTGCTCCGGCGCCTGGAGCACCTCTCCCCCTCTTTCTACACTGACCTTGGCACCTGCAAGGCTGTTTCTCACTCCCTTCACTCTCCCGGCTGCTGTGTGGCACAGCGTTTTTTTCCCTGTCTAAAATATACTCTCACAGAGGCGCAAAACAACATCGCTTATTGGCTCAGCTCTGGAAAACAATGGGGCCCTTCCCAAACATGGGGCAGCTTCTAGATCTTTCTCACAGAAACCACTCCTATGGCCCCCTGCTACCAAAACCTTGCCACGTAAACCCACTACAACTGGCAATATAGAGAAAACAAGTTGCCACTACAGAAAGATCAAATAAAAGCTGCGTAGAAGCCATCACAGTGTTCAAAAGTAACAGGTGTCTTTCCCAGAGCATATTCATGTCATACAGAAAACTCAAGCATGGAATTCATATCATAGAGAAGGTGTATGTGAACAGCTGGGGTGTGACATGCTATACTCCTTGGCACCCCAACTCCTCTATGACCATCAGTTCCCCTTAATGTATACCACTATGATGAAGAGCAGACATAGGCCATGAAAACTTCACTCTGAAGTGATCATACTAAATTGTTGCAGAAGCTGATACATATTACATCAAAATATAATCCCTTGAAAACTCTGATTTCCTTTAATAACACTTCATAGGAGAAAGAAGTATATGAGACACTCCAATGTGCTGATCTTCCAAGTCACTGTCACAGAGACTTTGTCCTGTAAGGACACGGCTTTACTTTTATTTATTGCATTAAGCCACACTCATAAAATGAACAGAAAACATGAACAGTTAGCAGATGAGGGGTTTGTACTTGTCTCAAGAGAAAAGTGAGTAAGTAGACATGCCCCCTTTCACTATTCACTGTTATTCTCTGAAATGTCACCATACTTAACCCCTTCTTAGAATGAATGATGCCCTGGATTTAATTTTTGACCTCTGTCACCCTACTTGAGAAAAATCTTTAATTTCACTTCTATCTGTACTGTGCCGTCAGAAATTAATAGCAAATGTATTAAAACTTCCTAAATTGTGCTCTGCTTTGGCCCACATGAAAAATTATAGCCTAGATAACCACTCTAGTTGCTTCCAAATATTTACTTAATAAATTCACTAATGGTTGGGGATATAATATTAGACAAACCAATGACCAAATTTATACTCTCTAATGTAAAGGTGATCCCAGTGGTAGCCTCAGTGTATGCAGAATTTTCAATAAACCTTCATTATTTTCCTCTACTATCAAATTTACTCTACTGTCATGTCATTAAAATAGTGCCTGCGTGCCAAGTTCACAATGCTGTCTTCCAGGACTGCTCAAGTTTATAACATCACCTCACATTGTATCTCTGAGTTTAACCTACCATAAGGAAGCAGTTTGGCAACATCTTTAGTGGACTGATATGCAAGAATGCAGAAGTTTCAGCAAGGATGAAGGAACAAACTGCCTAAAATAATGATATTAATGATCTCACATGTATTTATTAGTCAGTACATAGAGCAGAAATGAAAATTGATTTATCTGTCATTCTCATTTCCTCCTTCATCCTGGTTCTACTGCAGAGCAAAATGTCAGATTTGCTAAAGGAAACCAGTGTTATTGAATAGGAATGATGTACTGATCTCTCACTTACTTTCCAGTATTTTATATTACAAATCAACATGGTACTCAAACACTTGACAGTCCCAAGAGAAAAGCTACAGAAAAGCAATGGTAAAGTTTCAAGAGCTTGTGTATAACACAGGAGACCAATCACCTCCTAAACAATGTAGGTGGCTTTGAAAAAGTCTCCTGTATTCTCATATAATTTTTGTATGTCAAAGCAGTCAGAATTGCTTTGTGTAAACCTGTGCTCTATCTCTTTTCTTTTCCTGCATCTGGGAGTCAAATGGATTGGCCAAAATTTCTGGAAGGATATACAGAGTACTGTCCCTTGTAACTAACTATTCATGAAAATGATACTTGCATTCTTTATGTCAATCTCCAAGGAATAAAACTAATAAAACAAAAACACCAACAACAAAAAGCTCAAAAACATATTCTGAAGTAGTTAGCCAAACATTATCAGTTGTCTCTTAAAAAAATATTTCTTAGTTTCAGAAGGTTAACGGTGTCATAATGAACTGAGACAGAGAGTGACTATAGCAATACTAATAAGTAGTATGTATTGAAGTGCCACTGACTCCAGAATGCTTCTGACACCATACAACCTAACTAACAAAATAACAACTAATTTTAAGAATAATTTGCCTCCTGGAGTCCTTAAAATAGATTTTACTAATGAAAAAACTTACATGGATTTTTATTTATTTATTTATTTACTGATAAATGAAGCTGATGAAACTGTAGAAGCATGTATACGCCCACAAGGGCAAAATAAAATATCCTGAACTGGTCTGCCCTCTTAGAAGTAATTTTGAACAGTGTCAAACAGAGTTTGTACACAAGGGTTTTCTACAGTAACCTAAGCAAAACAAAATATAAGTTGTTAATATAGACAGATGGCAATTAACAACAGTATTCACGAGAACATTCTGTTTTCTAATAAACGTTGCTATTGTAGAAGTCTGAAAAAGAAAAGTCATTCAGTGAATTCTGTAGAAGTGCCTTGTATTAACCCTCCACCTGATTTTGCCAGCACAGAATACTAAATTAAGCCATAGGCACAAATATTCACCTGCACTTTTTTTTTTTTTTTTTGTTTGTTTGTTTTTTTGTTTCCTAGCTTTATTTACTTTCCTTGCATTTTAGACAGAGTTTAAAGATATTTCAGGGAAACTGAGCAAACCAATCTGTTAGAAATCCTTTAAAGGACAAAGGGTGAGATCTATTAACTTCTAACTATTAGAAGGTGTAGAGGGAGCTTCTCTGTAAGAAGAAAAGAAAACTAACACAAGTAACATAAAATACACTCTGAATTGTATACATACTGCATACTTATGCCACAATGAGTGGGATAAAATCTCAAACGGGAAACAATGTTTCAGATATTTTTTATTTATGCATTTATTTATTCTTTTTAGAATTGCTCATAAAATCATAGAACTGTTTGTGTTGGAAAAGACACTAAAGATTATCTATTTCCACACACCCTCTTCCCCCCTCCCCCTCTCCATGGGCAGGGACATCTTCCAACAGACCAGGTTTCTCAAAGCATTGATTCTGTGTTTTTTTTTTTGTTTGTTTGTTTGTTTGTTTGTTTTTGTTTTTTTGTTTTTTTTTTTTTTTGTTTTTTTAATATTGCTTGATATGTGGATTGGAATAAAGTGTAAGACATTATTTTCTTATCATTGTCTTTTCAGCTGACATGTGCCTCCTAATGATAGTAAGTCATTCTGGTTCTCCTTCCTAATTACTAGTGACTGAGCAGGAACTGTTCACTTTCAATGCACATGTAGTTTCGATAGTCTGAATAGCTTTCACTGCCCATAGGGCATCCGCTCTATATGATCAAGGTAGGAGACTGGTTATCATTTAAAAATTTTCATATGTTCCTCAGGAACTGCAAATGAAATTAAGGGGCTGTCCATATTAAATCATATTCAGCACTGAAAGTGGGCAGTTGAACTAAGCAATGTTGTCAGAGGAAGTCCGTTGGACTAGCTGAACTGGGAGGTGACTGCAGACAACACAAGAAAAAACGTTGTCTCACATTGTAACACAATGGAGATTGCTGTACAAGTTTATAGTCTGTTCAAGATAATAATCCAATAATCCAAACTTTGTATGGTACACATCAATGGTTTGAATCTGAGTTACTGCATTCCAGGTGAGACTCAGATAAGAAAGCCATTGACTAGCGAGGAGTCAGATGTTCCTTTATTTTTCTCTCTGGTAGTATCTTTCTATCTCACCTTTTTTTTTTTTTTTTTTTTTTTTTTTTTTTTTTTTTTTTTTTTAATGTGTTTTATCTGTCTCTCTCTCAGTGTCTCTCTACCCTCCTCCCTTCCTTACTTTCCTCCTTCCTTCCTTCAGATTATTATCAATTATTTCAGGTAGCCGGTGATGAATCATGGAATCACATAATTCTAGGAGTTGGAAGGGACCTTGAGGGATCATTGGGTCCCACCCCCCTGCAAAAAACGGTTCCTTAGAGCAGGCTGCCCAGGTAAGCGTCCAGATTGGCCTTGAATATCTCCAAAGAAGGAGACTACACAACCTCCCTGGGCAGTCTGTTCCAGTGATCCGTCACCCCCACCATAAAGAAGTTCTTTTGCAGGTAGATGTGAAACTTCCTGTGGTCCCTCTTGTGGCCATTACCCCTTGTCCTGTCCCCACAAACCACTGAAAAGAGCTTAGACAAATCCCTCTGTCTCCCATACTTAAGGTATTTATAAACGTCGATAAGGTCCCCTCTCAGTCTTTTCTGCAGGCTAAATAGACCCAGGTCTCTCAGCCTTTCCTCATAAGGAAGATGCTCCAGGCCCTGTATCATCTTTATGGCCTTCCACTGGGCTCTTTCTAGGAGATCCCTGTCTTTTTTTACTGGGGAGCCCAGAGCTGGACACAGTACTCCAGGTGAGGTCTGACCAGGGCAGAGTAGAGGGTGAGGATCACCTCTCTTGACTTGCTGGCCACACTCCTTTTAATGCACACCAGGATCCCATTGGCCTTCTTGGCTAAAAGGGCATACTGCTGGCTCGTGGTCAACCTGTCATCCACCAGGACCCCCAGGTGTTTCTCCGCAGAGCTCTCCTCCAGCAGGTCATCCCCCAGCCTGTACTGATACATGCAGTTTTTCCATCCCCTGTGCAGGACTCTAGGTTTGCTCTCTAGAGTTAAAACTCATTTGGTTTCTTCCTGCCCATCTCTCTAGCCTGTCCAGTTCTTGCTGAATGGCTGCACAGCCTTCTGGCATCATCCACTCCTCCCACATTCTATTGTCTGATCCTTCAGGTGTGCTTCACTCAAGGCATTTTCCATGTTTGTTGTTGTTGGTGGTGGTAGTGGTTGATTGGTTGGTTGATTAGTTTTGTTTGGTTTTGTTTGGTTTTTGAGTAGAAGTTATTTCAAGAGCTTGTTTTTCTTGTTGGCTGTCAAATATTTCACCATTCCTTTGATACTGGGTATCAAGCAAAGCATGCCCTCATTTTCAAGTTTTGTCACCACAGTTTCTTAACCAAATGTGTAAAAACTATCGTTAGATACTTGTCTGTCCAACATTTCATTTATCACCCTTTGTAAAAGTATTTGATCCATGAACACATATGTTTTTTTTTTTTTTTTGTGCAGGCAACAACAGGTTTATAATCTTGTTATAATCCTACTGTATTTAAAAAATAAAAAAATAAAAAAGTAGTTAGAATTTATGCCAATGCTTTTATACAGGACCAGTTTTGTATCATCAGCATGCTTGCTGAGAGTGGACACCACTCCCTCATCAAGGTCGTTGATGAAGATGTTAAACAGTTTTGGATCCAGGACTGAACCCTGGGGAACACCACTAGTCACAGGTCTGCAACTGGACTCTGTGCTGCTGATCACCACCCTCTGAGCTCAGCCAGTCAACCAGTTCTCAACCCACCTTACTGTCCACTCATCTATCCCATACTTTCTCAGCTTTTCTAGTACAATGTTGTTGGAGACAGTATGAAAAGCCTTGCTAAGATAGATGACATCCACTGCTCTCCCCTCATCTACCCAGATGGTGATGTCATCACAGGAGGCAACGAGGTTGATAGAGCCCGATTTTCCCTTGCTGAATCCATGCTCATAACCTTCTCATCATAACCTTCTTCTCTTCCAATTGCTTGGAGATGGCATCCAGAACAAGTTATTCCAACACCTTTCCGGGGCAGAGGTGAGACTGACTAGCTTGTAGTTTCCCGAATCCTCCTTCTTGCCCTTCTTGAAGACTGGAGTGACGTTGGCTATCCTCCAGTCTTCAGGCACATCTCCTGTTCTCCAAGACCTGTTAAAGGTGACAGAGAGCAGTTTGGCAATCACTTCTGCCAGCTCTATGGCACACGTGGATGCATCCCACCTCAGCCCATGGATTTGTGTATGTTGATCCTAATAAGATGCTCCTGAACCACTCCCTCCTTAGCCAGAGGGAAGCTCTCCATTTCCCAGATTCCTTTTCTTCCCTCCAGGGTCCAGGAGCCCCAGGGGGTAATCTTTGAAGCAAAGACCAAAAAGTAAAGAAGGCATTCAGTATCTCTGCCTTCTCAGCATTACCATTACCAGGACCTGCATTGTCCCTAATCTTCTTTTTACTGTTTACATACTTAAAAAAACACTTCTTATTATCCTTTATCTCATTTGTCAGCTATGGTACAGTAGATAAGCAATCTTTTTGTTTGTTTGTTTGTTTGCTCTCTTTGAATCACCTTACTATTTGCAGAGAAATGTAATCTAATATCTGGCCAGAGAGAAATGTTGAGTTTCAGATTCCTTTTCTACTTTTAAAACCTACAACCATTGTTAAATTTTGCAAGTTCTCACAGTTATTGGAAATTTAAGTTGTAGAGAACATTCCTCCAGACTTTTGTTTCAGACAGACGGCAGACAAACCAGATAGTATTTTAAATGTCAAACTTATGGGTTATTGATCTCATTGGTGTGGTCACAGTTCCACTCCCGTAATGATTCATTCCAAGATACTTCTCTCAGAACTTGCATTGCAGTGTAATCTCAGTACAGTTCAGAGAAGTGTGATGCTCCAAAAACTGTCAATAATTTTCTTTTGTACTGTTATTGACATGGTTTTGGCTGAGATAATTTTCTTCATAGAAGCTCACATAGTGCTGTGGTTTGGATTTTTCATCAAAATAGGGGTGATAACACATTTATGTTTTTACTTGTTGCACAGCAGTGCTCACAGAGGTCCAAGGACTTTTCAGCTTCTCATGTGTACAAGTAGGCTGTGTGTGCACAAGAAGATGGAAGCGGATGTAGCCAGGACAGGTGACTCAAATTGACCAAAGGGCTATTCCATCCCATATGACCCCATGCTCAGCAATAAAAGATGGGGTAAAGAAGGAGAAATGGATGGGACATTCAGAGCGATGGTGTTTGTTTTCCCAAGAAACAATTATGCATGATGAACCCTGCTTTCTTGAAAATGTCTGAACACCTGCCTACCAATGAACAGGAAGTAATGAATGATTCTTTGTTTTGCTTTTTTTTTTTTTTTTTTTTTTTTTTTTTTTTTGTGCATGGCTTTTGCTTTACTTAGCAAACTGTCTTTATGTCAACCCCTGAGTTCTCACACTTTTACCTCTCTGATTCTTTCCCTCATCTTGCCTGGGTAAGCAACTGTGTGATACAGAGCTGTCTGCCATGGTTAAACCACAGCAATTACATACCTAATTTACCAAGTTATTTTCCAAGTTCTTTCCAAGTTCCATACCAACTGCTGATTTCTACCTGGTCTGGTTAGAGGGTATGCCAAGTCATGTGTGTCCTGTTTGAGTACGAACGGTCAGGGACCTCACTATCAGTTATGTCCTTAACTGAAAATACAGATGACCACTGTAGTCAGATAGGTGTAGTTTCATTTTTCACTGTGCACCCAGAAGATCTCAGCATCTTTGGTAAACATTTTTTTCAGATTCTTCAACACATTTGCTTCTTCTGTAATATATCTCTTGTCCCTTGCTGGTTTTGTGCTTAAAAGTAACAAAATAAAAAATGTCTCAAACATTATTAGGCAATGAAGAGATACTTTCCATATCAAAAGAGAAAATGTATACAGAATGTAGCAAGTAGCAAAAGCCACTCCAATATTAGTCTCTCTCACCTAAGGACATCTAAGAGGCATGGCAATATACTCAGTGTGAAAAAGATCTAGGGAGTTTGTGATTCCATCCCAGCTGCTATTTCAAAGATTTTTTTAGGATTTATTTCTTTATTGCTGTACTTTTCCAGTATTACCAAGAATACCAAGGGAAATTTTTCTCATATGGCCACATACTCCTTGGTGGTAAATTAATTCACTGGTTGAGTGGAGAGAGTTTGGCATTTTTTTCAGGGGAATGGAAGTTCCTTTGTTGTCTGGGTCTTCAAAACATTGTTTTTTTTTTTTTTTTTTTTTTTTTTTTTTTTTTTTTTGTTTTGTTTTGTTTTGTTTTGTTTTGTTTTATAATTATTTTTTATTTTCTTTTTATGGTGAATTTAGAGTAGACACATTTAAATTAGTGTGGATGAGAGCAACTCCTTTTATTTTATTTATTTTTTTTTTTTTTCCTCGCAAGACAGGTTTGCTTCTTTGTGAGAATGTGAGCTCCAAGGTTACATCCTTGTCTTGATAGTAACGATTGATTAATCATTTGAATCTATAGCTCTGAAAATGCTTCTGAAATTGCTTTGGTGGTGAATATCACATACGTTGTTTGTGCTCTAAGTGTAGGGTATACATAGTGCTTTTCAGACATAAATAAAAGATAAAAATCAATAAAAGATAGAAATCCTTTTGGTGAAGTCACTGAATACTTCACACAAAACCAGTGAGAACAAACCCTCTGCTTTCAGAGAGGCTGTTGGAGAAAGTTTTTCCACTCTTAGACTGAAACCTGTAATGCTGCCTTTGGATCTTGCAGAAGGACTTCACTTTAAGTATGAAACTCAAGAGAAGACATTAATGTACCATCTCTTAATGATAACTATTGTGGCTTTTTTTTTTTTTTTTTTTTTTTTTTTTTTTTTCCAGTACATCTGCACTTATGGTACAAATTTGTTATGGTATCTGCACTTATGGTACAAATTTATTATTCAAGTTTATTTGCTTGGTACAACATGCACTGAAGCATCTGACAGCATGAAAGTCAGATTATTAGAGTACAGTATGAATAGATGAAAGTTTGCAGATTAAACGTAAGAGGCAAGAGATGGTGATACCATGAAAGGCTGGCTTTCCTGTTTCATCCATAAATTGTTTGTGTTAATGTCCCCTCTTTGCTGTCCTTTCTTCCTCAGGGGCTCTGAACTCTTCAGAACCTCAGTGGTGGTCTGTCTCCATGTATTGGGTTTATGTGGCAAGGGTTTGATAGAATCATAGAATGGCTTGGGTTGGAAGGGACCTTAAAGATCATCTAACTCCAAACCCCCTGCCATAGGCAGGGATGCCACCCATTTGATCATGGAAGACGTACGAAGAATGGCTGAGGTCACTGGGCCTGTTCAGCCTGGAGAAGAGGAGGCTGAGGGGAGACCTCATCACAGTCTACAACTTCCTCGTAAGGGGGTGTTGAGAGGCAGGAGACCTTTTCTCCATTAACACTAGTGACAGGACCCGCGGGAACGGGGTTAAGCTGAGGCAGGGGAAATTTAGGCTGGACGTCAGGAGGGGGTTCTTCACAGAGAGGGTGGTTGCACACTGGAACAGGCTCCCCAGGGAAGTGGTCACTGCACCGAGCCTGTCTGAATTTAAGAAGCGATTGGACTGTGCACTTAGTCACATGGTCTGAACTTTTGGGTAGACCTGTGCGGTGTCAAGAGTTGGACTTGATGATCCTTAAGGGTCCCTTCCAACTCAGGATATTCTATGATTCTATGATTCTATGTTGGACAAGGCCCTGTCTGGCCCAGGTATGGTTTTATGGCCCAGGTTTATTTTACCCTACAGGTATGGGGCATCCGCAGCTCCTCTGGGAAACCTGATCCAGTGCCTCACCACCATCTGAGAGAAGAATTTATTCCTAAACTCTAATCCAAATCTTCCCTCTTTCAGTTTAAGACCAATACTTTCTTTATTTACTGAGTAAAGAGTCCTTCTCCATCTTTCTATAAGAGCTCTTTAAGCATTGAAAGGTCACAATGAACTCTCCTTTGAGCCTTCTCTTCTCCAGGCTGAACAGCTCCAACTCTCAGCCTTTCTTCACGGGAGAGGTGCTCCAGCCCTCTGATCAGCTTTGTAGCCCTCTTCTGGGCTTGCTCTAACAAGTCCACATCCTTCTTGTGCTGGACAACCCAAACCTGGATACAGTACTCCAGGAGGGGCCTCACAAGGGCAGAGCAGAGGAGGACAATCACTTCCCTCAACTTGTTGATCACACCAGCTGGTAGCAGGGGGGGGCTGCAGTGGTGGCCTCTCTGAGAGGAATCAAGAACCTGCTTTATATTAGATTGCAGCTAACTCCAGCCAGCTCCAAAATAGATGCACTGCTGGCCAGATTTGAGCCAGAGAGTGATGCTGGTTGTGCATCTGGGTGAGCAGATTTAAGAAAGGGGAAAAAAATACTGCTCAACAGCAACTGGAAGAGTGAGGATTGAGAAGAGTGCTGCAGACAAGGTCAGTGAAGAAGGAGGGGGAGGAGGTGCTCCAGGTGCTGGAGCAGAAGTTCCCCTGTGGCCTGTGGAAAGGTCCCTGGTGGAGTAGGCTGCCCCCCTGCAGCCCATGGGTCCCACAGTGGAGCAGATCTCCACACTGCAGTCCATGGAGGAGTCCCCAGTGGAGCAGGTGGATCTGGCCTGGAGGAGGCTGCAGCCTGTGGAGAGCCCCCACAGTATAAGGCCCCAGGCTGGAACTGCGGCCAGTGGGGGGACCTATATTGTGGCAGTTTGCTCCTGAAGGATGGACCCTGTGGTATGGACCCATATTGGAACAATTCTTGAAGAGCTGCTGCCTGTGTGAAGCACATGCAGGATCAGTTCATGAAGGATGGCATCCTGTGGAAGGGACACCATGCTGGAACTGGGGCAGAGAATGATAGTGAAGGAGTGGCAGAGATGAAGCATTAAGGACTGCCTGCTACCCGCATTCCCTGTTCTCCTGAACTGCTTGAGGGAAGGATGTAGAATGGGGTGGTTGGGGGGGAGGGGGGGAGGGGGGGGAAAAGTTGTTTTTAGTTTGCTTTTAATTCTCTCTGATAGTCTGATAGTCTGCTAGTGATAGGCAATAAATGATATTAGACTCCCTATGTTGAGTCAGTTTTGCCCATGACAATAATTGTTGAGTGATCTCCCTATCCTTATCTCAACCCTTGAGCCCTTTGCATTGTATTTTCTCCCCTTTTTCATTTGGGTGTCGGTGGGGTGGGGGTGGTTGAGAAAGCAGTTGTGGTAGAGTTCAGCTGCCCACCAAGGTAATACCACTACACTCTATTGCCTCCATTTCTACACATTACAACTCATAGACTAACTAATGAAATTGTATTGCTTTGTTTTAGAACACCTTTTCTGCTTATCTGCAATAATTATTTACCCTCACCCCCTATCTGCAGTAACTAATTACCCCTTAGGCTGAAAGCTGTAGGCAGTACATTGCAGTGCTCAGGTATGTTCAATGACTTGAGAGTAGTCAAAATATTGAGAATGTTACCCTGCAACTGATATCATTGGAAAGGTCTTGCAGGTACTAAGTACCATATAGATATAATGCCAATAAAGCAAAGCAGGCTGCTGTTCTTGGTGTCAGAAAGAAAGTAACATTATTTTTTAAAAATATGTACTTAATAATAATAATAATATGCAATATTGGTGTTGATCAAGAGAATTGACGACTGAAAACTTAAATCACAGAATAACAAATACACTGAATTATGCAGGTTGGAAGAGACCTTAAAGATTATCTAATTACAAACTACCTTTAACTACATCGGTTACTGAAAGCCCAGTCCAACCTAGTAGAAAATCACATCCCTTGATCTGCTAGCCACATTTCTTTTGATGCATTCCAGTATATGGTTGTTTTTCTAGGATGCAAGCTCACATTGCCAGCTTGTGTTCAGTTTTTAATCCACCAAGAACCCCAAATCCTTCTCTGAAGGTCTCCTCTCTACTACCCAGTCTGTGTTCATGTTCATGCTTGGAATTACCTCGTCCAGGTGCTGAACCTTATATTATATATAATGTGTATATTATTACTAACTTTCCAGTTAAGATGTGCTTAGACATTTTAATGTACCGGGCCATTAATCACTTAATCTATTGTCCACATCTTCACTTTTTATTTATGGTATTTTTTATATAGTTAGTGTCATGGCAAGGGGCTAATTATGCAGTTGTACTAGGCAGAATGTTTTATCGTGAAAGGTTCAATGAGGTGGTGAGATACTTTAGGCTTCTGTGGCTTTGCTTCTGTACAAAATAACTTGATATCTATTGCTGCTGGCTGGCACTGGCATGCTATTTCTGTCTCTCCACTTTTGGAATATTGTACTTACTACTGACTCACTTATGTTAATTATTTATTTAAACAGAGAATTCCTCTCAATAGATTCCTCTTTTCAATCTTCTGGGACATATTTAGGAATATCAGTATAATTTCATAGCACTTTCTATAAGTGAGAACTGTAGAAATGCAATGTCAATTGTTTTTCCCTTAGGCCAGTGAACAGCCCTAACTTCTGCCATTACTTAGTGATGGAAGTTACAACTTAATGATTTCTTCTTCATCAAGCTTAAACTATGAAATCAAATCATATAAATCTCCCTCTACTAATTTCTATGATTGAGATCTTTAAAGAATCTCAGATTTAGATATAATGCTTTAGCAAACTATATTGTAACTTAAGTCTAGCTAGCTGATATTGTATTCAGAATAGAATAGTGCTAATATATCGGCTAACACATATTGCAGGACCAAGTGAATGTAAAATAAGTATTTTTTTTCTGTACAAAATAAATTATGTGTGATTAGAGTCTTACAAATATAAACTAATAAAAAGTAAATTTCTGAGAGATTAATCTTTAAATATCCATGTTTGCCCAAAGATACACTCCTAAATTTCTGATGGTAGTGAAAGACCAGGTGAAAAAACTACCATTGTATAAACACATTCAAGGCTTCTTTAGAAAGCTACCGTGATAATTATATTATCATAAATGCTCTTCTTCTAATCAGAAAACAGAGCAACACTTGGAAATTAATTTTCATAATGACTATTTCAAGTGCAAACTGATTCTTGGGACTGTGCTGAATATAATATATGTGCAGAAGGGTAAAAAATGTACCTAGTCCATTCATGAAAAAAAATAAAGTTTACAAATGTGTGTTTGCTGTCTTCATAAACAACAACATTCTGAAATAGAACAGACTGGAACAACCTAGCAACTCATCTACATACACTAGATTTATGTACCTCAAATTATTCTAGATCTTTCACAGATCCAAGTTCAAAGTGTTTATCTTCCTGAAACCTATACTTTGACATTTTTTCTTGATTTAAACTTGTATTGAAGTACAAACCAAAATATTAGTGTAATCAATCTTTATTCTTCATAGACTTTGAAAAAGACTGAATATTGTTTTGTACCAAAATGTTAGTCTAACTTTTCATGGCCAGACATTCAAAAGTTAAGAAATATATCTAAGACCATGCATGATGCTTTATTTTTGACTTCATCATATTTTTCTGAGAACGATATTTGATTATATGCAGTTCTTTTAAAACTGCTTTAACACCTTTGCAGTTTATGTTGAAAGAAACAAACACACAAAAAAAATCTTGGTTAAAATTACCAATTAAGGATTAAATAAATACTGTAAATTTGACAGATCTTTGTTCAGTACAATACTTGCTGCAATGCCACCTGAAAAACATACAATGTTGGTACCAAAAAATGAGTCTGCTACTAAGTCAACCAAGGATTTGATAGATAGTAGACAGGTGCATGATATATTGCCAAAGGAAATATCAGCTGTATAGAAGGTTACCAGTAAAATTCTTCCAGGATTGACAGACTAAACTTAATCAATATGTTAAGGAGTTTGTGGGAAAAAATAAGCGAACGTTAATGAAAATTTCTGATGACAAAAAGTCATGGACCTTTAAACTTCAGAGGGCAATTAGGCTAATCATATAAAAAAGTAAGTAACCTCAAGCATAGGAGAAAATAATTAAAATAAAATAAAATAAAATAAAATAAAATAAAATAAAATAAAATAAAATAAAATAAAATAAAATAAAAGGTGAAATAGTACTGCTATGGAAGCTCAAAAATGTAGGGATTACATGTATTTCTCTTCTAAATTCAGTATCACTATCAGGCAGTTGCAGAAGAAAAGAAACTTTTATACTATCTGGAAAACTGAGTAACTATAAACATCTGGGATGATGTAAAAACTTCTGTAAATATACTGGGAGCCTATTTACATCAGAGATTTCCAGAGGAATAGGACTAGTAGAAGAAAGAAAATATACATAAAACCTGATATAATTTCAGTTTTTCATATGTTTAGAGAAGAACTAAATGAGGATTAGAGAAAACACTTTTTGTATGTATGAGACTGAAGTATGAGATTGAACTTCTTGGTTAGGTTAGCAAAAAGAAACCATAGAGAAAATAAAATTGGTGCTAATAGAAATAGAGGGATCAACCTAGATAGGCGTGACTTTTTCCTATCCCTATTATTGTCACATACAGTAAGTGAAATAAATTGTTAGAATATGACATAAATGCATAAATACTTTATTTATATATCTATATCTATCTCTCTATATATCTTTTTATAAGATAAATATGCAAGGAATTATGTGACTTAACTCTAACTCAGCAATCATAAAGTCAAAGTTTCCTATAAAAGACTGGAAAAAGTATGATGACAGGGAGAGAGATGAGTAAAAAACATGGAGGAAGTTCAGAGTTGGATGAATCTGCACAGATTGCTGTTTTGTTTAAAACATGTCTTATAAAAATCACACTGCAAAAATTTATTATTCAGATAAACCCACATAATCCTCTGGCATAATGTGACCTCCAGTATGCTTAGTCCTTCAGAAGGAATCACAAATGTGTAGAGAGTGTTCAGTAATGGAAAGCACAGTTTGGACAATAGTACCCTGTCCAGAAACAACTCCTTCACATAGACAGGCTCAATTGCTTCTTTTTTCATTTGTTCATAATAACGGTCTCCCAATAGATGGAAACTATGGTATTATAAAGGGCAAACCCTAAAATAATAAAGTTTGATTGTCTCTGAGAAAGATTAAGCATTTACTGAGAGCATAGCTTCTGACAGATGGAAAATTAATTCTGTACACACATATGAGAATGGTAATAATTAGCTGAAATGTAACCATCAAACACATACTACTGAGGAAACCTGTGTGAAGTTTATTTATCAGTCTTGCTTGATGCGGATGCAGCTTGGGCCAGGATTTTGTTCTATTTGTTCTGGTAATACACCCACCTTCAAATAGTATATGCTTTGAAAAGTGAAAACTTGAGCTTTCATATCCTTCACAAGTGCCAATTCAAGTGGAATCCGGAGGTACTCATCTGAAATTCTGAATCATATAAGGTTGCACACATACCATTTTCTCAACCTCAAGCGATGGGGCATTGGGAAGAACTTGATTACTTGATACTGGAAGAGAAGGAAAAAAGGAAAAAGTCTCAGAAGACAGACATACTCCTAGTGGCCTTCTATTTAGCTATAGGATTTTACTTGTTGCTTAGAGTACATGTTAACCTATGTTTCCAAAGATGTTTTCTGAACTTTAAGATGTACAGCTGTTTATATCAGTTCTGAATTTGTGCTAAATTGTAACATATCTTATAACCTCCCTTTCTAATATGAAAACACACATTCAGAGAAGAAAGAATCCAAAAGAATCCACCTTTTTTAAAGATTGTCTTTTTTTTTTTTTTTTTTTAGATGGATGCTCCTGGTCTACAGCTGAAGTTCTGGCAATCAATGCTTTGAAACTCCCTTTGTTTCAGTAAAATGGTGCCACTTCAAATACACTTTGGGGTGTTTGAAGGTGGGGTTTATACGGTGAAACTATGATACAATTTCCTACTCTTAAAAGCTGTTTAAAGTTCATTAGGAAAAAAAAATAAATCATATATTCATAAATATCCACAAAGTTCAGAAAGACATAAATTTTACTACAGGCTGATGACTTTAGGCATTCAAAAGGTTCTGCTACTTAGGAAGATATTTCATGAGCAAGAGTCCAATCTGGCACAAAAGGAAAGCAGTGTAACCTTCAAAACAAAAGTTTTTAAAGTTATTTTTGAATAAGATAAAAACAAAGTTCTATAGTGTTCTGCCTCCGTGCTTACAAACATTGATCAACGTCATAAATCAAGGAAGCAAGTGATTCAACTTTAAATCCTAATAGTTAAACTTTAAATGCTAAATAACTTCACAAGTTATTGTTATCTTAAGATGTCAGTACTTGGCTTTTGGAAGGAAAGTATACAGATCTGCTTGTTAATCTGCAATGCAAATATATTACAGTGACAGCTTGTGTTTCTATACATTTATTTCAGTTGAGAATCATTGCTTGGAACTGCAAGCCTTCTGATTTTTCTAATTTACGTAAATACTGTGAACAACCATTCTGTTCTCAAAAGTTAAATCATAAGTAAAAAATCTAATGTATTCTGTTATGAGCTGAGTTTTTTATTTTTTTTTTCCTTCCTTACTATTAAGAGATTAGTTTTAACTATGGATAGACTTTAGTCCATGAAATTTGATAACTGGACTTCTGGTATTTCTCAAGAGGATGTGTCTCAATTCAGTGAAAATTCAGCTGCTTCATGAGCTGGAATCTGATGGGTCAAAGAGCATAAAATAATTTGACTCTTGGAGGATTAATCAGAAGAACACTATGCAGAGATGAACAAAACATGAATAAACAAATCTAGCTGCATTGCAAATTTCTCTGAAGTATTATAATAAGAGACTCTTTCAGAAAGAGGCCATTAGGAGTGACAGACAATTACCGGTCAAAATACATCTTTCAGTTTACTCCAGAGACATTATTATTATTATTATTATTTATATCTCCAATAATATTCTCTTATGCCATATGCTATTTATCTAAATAGTTTGTTGATTTGAAGAGGGACTCCCCCAACAAAAGTCAACAACCAAATAACCCACCATGCACAGGGAACAGAATGAGTAGATGTGATTCCTTTATTCCTATATTTCTTTCCACTAAAAAAAAAAATAAAAATAAAATAAAGGGGAAAAGGGAAAAGGGAAAAGGGAAAAGGGAAAAGGGAAAAGGGAAAAGGGAAAAGGGAAAAGGGAAAAGGGAAAAGGGAAAAGGGAAAAGGGAAAAGGGAAAAGGGAAAAGGGAAGGGAAGGGAAGGGAAGGGAAGGGAAGGGAAGGGAAGGGAAGGGAAGGGAAGGGAAGGGAAGGGAAGGGAAGGGAAGGGAAGGGAAGGGAAGGGAAGGGAAGGGAAGGGAAGGGAAGGGAAGGGAAGGGAAGGGAAGGGAAGGGAAGGGAAGGGAAGGGAAGGGAAGGGAAGGGAAGGGAAGGGAAGGGAAGGGAAGGGAAGGGAAGGGAAGGGAAGGGAAGGGAAGGGAAGGGAAGGGAAGGGAAGGGAAGGGAAGGGAAGGGAAGGGAAGGGAAGGGAAGGGAAGGGAAGGGAAGGGAAGGGAAGGGAAGGGAATACATGTTTGACATATTAGGTCTCTTCCTCTCCCTCTCCCTCTCCCTCTCCCTCTCCCTCTCCCTCTCCCTCTCCCTCTCCCTCTCCCTCTCCCTCTCCCTCTCCCTCTCCCTCTCCCTCTCCCTCTCCCTCTCCCTCTCCCTCTCCCTCTCCCTCTTCCTCTTCCTCTTCCTCTTCCTCTTCCTTCTCCTGAAGTATATTTACATTCAGACACACATGAGTTTGCATTATTCCATTTAAAATTCTTTACTTATTTCAGGATAATTTGTTTATAAAATAACGGCTAAACTTTAAATAGAAAGTATCCGCAGATTGTGTATTAATTTCTTTTGTATCACCAGTAAATGTGGGGATTTTTCCCTTGATTTCGTCATGGAAGCCAGAAGATTTTAAAGAATCTCTCTCACAGTTTGTCAGAGAAAGGACAAAATTAATCATATGTATGGCCCTAATTAACACAAAGTCCATGGCAAAAGAAAATAATATATATGATATCTAAATTAAATACAGACAATACAGGCCATACAGACACCAAAGGCTTAGTACTTTGAATTTGAATTTGATCAAGTGAAGGTACACATACTCATCGTAAGTACTGCCTGAGGTAGGTAGTTGTAATGCGGATGCTATTAAACAGGAAATTACCGTTTCCAATTAAGTTTAATGAGATGTTGCTGCAGACATTTGCCTTGAGAAAGAGGATAAAAATGAGTGAGGAGGGAGGGCAGGGCAGGGCAGGGCAATTTTGCATTGGATTATAATAGTAGTAGTAGTAGTAGTAGTAGTAGTAGTAGTAGTAGTAATAATAATAATAATAATAATAATAATAATAATAATAATAATAATATATTGTATTAGATTAAGGAAAGTAAATTTATTATTAATCTTTCATATAGTTTAGGATCACTTTCATATGACTGCATGCTCATGTGTAAGTCTGTTATAAAGTGAGATGGAACCCTTCCAGAGTCATTCTTCCTCTTTATTGAGTAGCAGACTAGTTGTAAGAGAAAAAAAATATAAATAGGTAGAATGAATTTTCAGCCTGAACCTGAATATGTCTTATTAATGCATCAGGTCTTAATTATGCAACACCATTTTCACTGTCCTGATAACACCTCCACCACCACCACCCCAGCAGCCACAAGTCCAAGAATCAAAACCTTCCCTTCCCTTCCCTTCCCTTCCCTTCCCTTCCCTTCCCTTCCCTTCCCTTCCCTTCCCTTCCCTTCCCTTCCCTTCCCTTCCCTTCCCTTCCCTTCCCTTCCCTTCCCTTCCCTTCCCTTCCCTTCCCTTCCCTTCCCTTCCCTTCCCTTCCCTTCCCTTCCCTTCCCTTCCCTTCCCTTCCCTTCCCTTCCCTTCCCTTCCCTTCCCTTCCCTTCCCTTCCCTTCCCTTCCCTTCCCTTCCCTTCCCTTCCCTTCCCTTCCCTTCCCTTCCCTTCCCTTCCCTGTCCTCGAGTCTGCTCTCCTCACGTCTCCTCAAGTCTCCTATCGTCGAGTCTGCTCTCCTTGAGTTTCCATTTTTTAAAATTTTTTATTTTTTTTTATCCCCAGGTAATTTCAAAGCTCAATCTTTACAGTGTTCACTGATCAGATACGTATTTGAACATCAGCTACTGAAGGATTGACTCTGACCTCTATTTCTGAAATTAAACCTGCAGCTTGTGAAGGATCTGTGTATCATGGGTATTTATAAGATAATTTATTTCATTGTCACAAGTCTTACTACTTGGATATAACCGAGTCATTTTAACTTTTGAATGTAGGTCTGTGGAGGTTTCATGCTTCATTTGTTTCCAGAAGCAGAGAAAAATAGGTATCCATAAATCTTACTTGAAGTATCATTGAGAAAGGAAAGAGCAGGTTCTACATTATGCATTCTTCTTTCTCTCCGAATATTCAATACACATATAAAATGTAATTATATGGTTTAATTTTTATTCACTCAGTAGGATGGGAAGAAAGGGGCATTTCTGCATCTCATTTTGGATTGTCACCCAAATTATGTGTTTTTAAAATTAAAACTGTAAATGCATATTTTAAACCATTATGACTTAATTCCTTTTTCAAGTCCAGTGACCTTTGGAGGTCCCTTCCACTTTTCATTATTCTTTGATTCTGTGATTCTAAAGGATCACTGAAAACAATGAGCAAAATTGTTCAGGCCTATGGAACTTAACTTTTTGAACTTTCTGTGTAATGAAAAAGGAAAGAAAAACAAAGAAACTAACTAACAAACAAAATGAAGTGTTGAAAAGTATTCTGAGCTTTAATCCTCATGATGCCTTGACATAAACTGTTGGTATACAGGAATGAATGGTACTGGCTGAAGAGTGAACAATTCTTGAACTGACATGTCCCAGATATGCTGATCTGTGTGGCTCTGTTAAATTTCAGAAGTAACAAAATATTTTCATGATCAAATAAAAAAATATTTTCACTGATCAACTGCTCAGGAGGAGTGAAAGATGAAAACTGTTTTTGTTGTGAGAGGCCAGAGACTTGTCATTCCAACAGCTTGTCAGAGCAATTGTGGATATTGAGGTAAAATATAACTTTTAATATATCACTTTTGAGAGAATATCTGTTACAGAGCTTTCTTTAAAATAAAAACAAAACAAAACAAAAGTCAGATTGTTAAAAATATACAATATTACCCAGATAGTCTTATCTTCCAACTCCTGTTAATGCTGTAGATTGTCAGAGATCACCTCTTAAGTGGATTAAGAACTCAGATCAAAGTATGTGGCATGAAAAATGCTACTTGTATTTTTAGTCATCTGTAATGTTACATTTCACTTCCAATGTTGCAATCAGGCTAATAATTATTTCATCCATCCATTACTGTATTCATTTTATACTTCAAAAAACATTTGTCAGGTCCTTCAGGAACCTGTATCCACTAAAGAAGTTGGTTCCATACATTTCTTCATACTCTTTTTCACTATCTGTAATATTTCAACTCTTAGCACTATTGGTTTGTTTCAGCGTTGTGTATATAAACTGCCAAGGAAACAGAGAAAACAGCATGATTCATTATTGTGCTATTGATAGGAAATGGTCTTTCTTTAGGATATCAGCTCTAATCAGTGTCATCAGAAGTCCTGTAATTCTCGCAGGCTGGCATTACACATTGGCAATTCAACTACCAAGAGCCATCACACATGCCTTCTATTCATGTTTTTCTGCAGTAAGTGGTTGTCTGAAGCTACTACTCCTTCAACAACAGGGAGAAAAGCATAACTTTAATTTGCTCTTCTTTCCTGTGAGGCTGTAATGAGTCTGGCTGAGATGGACCTAACTTTCCCTGTAGTAGCTCATATAATGTTTTGCTCTGCACCTGTAGGTAGAACAGCCCAGATATCACACCAATGTTTTGTCTACTGCTGAACAATACTGTCATAGCATCAAGACTCTCTCCAAATGCACCAAGAACCAGTAGTCTGGGGGTGGACAAGAGGTAGGGGGCAGACATCACTAGGACAAGTGGCTTAAACCAATCAAAGGGAAATTCCATACCATGTGGTATCACACTCAGCAATAAAAGGTGGGAAAGAGGAAGGAGACTGGGGGCTCTCATTATGAAGGTGTCCGTTCTACCAAAGAGCAACTACCTGTATTCAGACTCTAGAGATTTATTTTTTCTCTTGCTGTGCTTCTGCAGAGCCTTTGCTTATGTTTTGTTCTGTTTTTGGTTGGTTGGTTGGTTGTTTTTGTTTTTGTTTTACTCTTCCTTTTACCTTTAATTAAATTATCCTTATTCCAACCATGAGCATTTTTTTTTCCTTTCCATAATACTTTTTTCTCCTCTTCTGAGGAAGGGGAGTGTAAAAGTGGTTGTGATGGAGTTTGGCTGCCTAGTGGCCATGTTCAAGCCAAACATGTTCAAGCCAATGTCTCTGTCAGGACAGAAGAAAAGTCACAATTTCTTTGCACAAAGTGATATACTGAAAAAGACACAAGACACAGCCATTAAGAATGTTACAGGTTAGAAAGCAAATTGGGAAAATTTGTAAAGTCTCTTCAACTGAGGGGTCAGTTCAATGATGTTCAAGCTTTCCTGAAGTACTCTACTTTGCTAGCATCCTCCTTCTTTTGATCCACTGGAGCGCAGTCAGGTGTCTTCTACCCACATATTGGTTGTGGCAGCTGAGACAGACCCTTGTCTCTTCCAGTTGCAAAAAGTAACACTCTATAATGGGTATTACTGGAGCACGATGACCACTCCACCCCATATTGCAAGATTTCTCTCACAAAAAAATATCAAAGGAAATAGCAAGCTTGAATCATCTTAGACACTGCAGCTTTGACTATAGAAAAAAAAAAAAAAAAAAAAAAAAAACAACTTGTTGTCCAGCATTGTCTTCTGAAATTGATAAGAAGAGGGTTAGTTTTGATTACTGGTTATTCTATTCACCTTGGTTATGTTATACAGTGGTGACAGAAAGTATCAATGACCTGCTATACGCAGAGCAAGAACTTTTCTATTTGTTATTATTGCTGGAGGATTACCAGCTGCAGTATTGGCAGTATTTATGACATCCAAGGATGTGAAGGAAGGACGTCAAATAGGAATGCTGTCATGTCACTATTTTTTATTCAGAAAGCATTCATTGGTTCATTAATTTATTTTTTTTTTTTTTCCTGGAACATGTTTTTTAATAAACCTTTCCACAGACTGCTGGAAATTTGTTTTCAGCTGACTTTGCAAAACTGAACTAGCAGTCCTTTATAATACAAGCTTCTGTACATTCCCCACAGGCTTTCACCTAACAAAAAAGGCTGAGTTCTCACAAAGTTAAGAATATTGTTTACAGCTTTTCTATGACTTCTGGGTCACCAGTTGAAACTTGAAGAGGTGACCAAACTTCTCATGTGATTGTGAGCCCACTGATGTCAGAATTCCATGTAGTTCCATTTGTAAGGAAGAAAAAAAAATAAAAAAATTACCATTCCTGCTCTCAGACTCAGTGCTAATTTTTAATAAAACTTACCATTATGAAATACATTCATTGTTCAATTTCTGGACTAAATTCTAATTATTAATGCCTGCCAAAAGCAGGTTAAGAAAAAATTATATCACAGCACTATTTTATATATGTATTTATTTACTTATTTATTTTTGAAGGCTTTTCTTTCCATATCAAGTCCATGAAAAGATGATTATGTCAAGGACACTCTTGTCTGTCACACCAGTAAGTACAATAACTTACTGTAAATAGAGTAGGACTTGTGGTCGATGTAAAGTTTGGAGGCTGTCTTAAGCAGAACGATAATGAATTAATAGAGCATTTGATTCTTGGAAAAATGAGGAGGAAGAGATAGCAGAACTGCCACCTTGGACTGCTAGAAGACAGACTTTGGCCTGTTAAGGAGACTGGGGGGTGGAGTCCTTTGGTAGTCCTGAAGGGCAAAGGAGTCTAGGAAAGCTGGACATTCTTCAAAAATTATATTCTAAAGGCACAGGTTTAGGCCTCCCCATGTTCCAGAAAATTAACCAGTGTGGAACTGTCCTGGTTGAACAGAGAGCTGTGGCTAGAGCTCAGGAAGAAAAAGATTATTTATGACCTTTGGTAGAAGAGGCAGGTCACTCAGAAGGACTACAAAGATGTTGTGGGGTTGTTCAGGGAGAAAACTAGAAGGGCCAAAGCCCAACTGGAGCTTAATCTGTCTACTGCTGTTAAAGACAATAAAAATATTTTTATAAATACATAAACAAGAACAGGAGGACAAAGGAGAATCTCTATCCTTTATTGGATTTGGAGGGAAAGATGATGACAAGAGATGAAGAAAACACCGAGGTACTTAATGCCTTCTTTGCTTCAGTCTTTAGTAGAAAGACCAGTGATTCTCCAGGTACCTAGCTCTCTGAGATAGGGTACCTGGAGATACCTTAGAGAGTTAGGGTACCTGGAGGTACCCTAAGATAAGGATGGGGAGCAGAATGAAGGCCCCATAATCAATGAGGAAATTGTTAGTGACCTGCTAAAGAACTTAGATGCATGTAAGTTCTTGGGGCCAGATGGGATCTACCTGCAGGTACTGAGCGAGCCAGCAGAAGTGCTCGCCAAGATGCTTTCCATTATTTTTCAGCAGTCCTGGCTATCAGGGAGGTCCCAGTTGACTGGAGGTTAGCGAATGTGATGCGCATCTAAAAGAAGGGCTGGAAGGAGGATCAAGGAAACTACTGGCCTGTCAGTCTAACCTTGGTGCTAAGGAAGCTCATGGAGCAGATTATCTGGAGTGCCATCAAGCAGCAATTACATGACAACCACGTGATCAGGTCCAGTCAGTCTGGCTTTATGACAGGCAGGTCCTGCTTGGCAAATCTGATCTCCTGCTAGGAAAAGGTGACGTGCTTAGTGGATAAGGAAAAGGCTCTGGATGTGGTCAGACCTACACTTCAGTAAGGCTTTTGGCACCATTTCCCATTAGCATTCTCCTGAAGAAAACCGTTGCTCATGACCTGGACTGGTGTATACTTCGTCAGGTTACTGGGTGTCCAGGCCCAAAGAGTAATGGTGAATGGAGTTAAATCCAATTGGCAGACTGTCACTTGTGGTGTCCCCCAGGGCTCAGTATTGGGTTCAGTTCTCTTCAATATCTTTATCAATGATTTCGATGAGGGGATCAAGTGAACTCTCAGTAAGTTTTCAGATGACACCAAGTTAGGCATGAGTGTTGATCTGCTCAAGGGTAGGAGGGGTTTGCAGAGGAATATGGAAAGGCTGAACCAATGGGTGAGGGACAACTGTTTGAGGTTCAGCAAGGCTAAGTGTCCTGCACTTGGGCACAACAGCATGCAGTGCTACAGGCTGGAGGAATGTTGGCTAGAATGTTGCCTGGTGGAAAGGGACCTGGGAGTATTGATTATTGAATAATCAATACCTGGGGGTATAGAACTCATTGAATATGAGCCAACAGTGTGCTTAGGTGGCCAAGAAGGCCAACAATATTCTGGCCTGTATCAGAGAATGCATAGCCAGTAGGACTACAGAGATGACTGTTCCTCTGTACTTGGTTCTGGTGAGGCCACACTTCAAACACTGTGTTGAGGTTTGAGCCCCTCACTACACTGAGGTGCAAAAGAATGTCCAACGAAGGGCAATTAATCTGGTCTAGAGAACAAGTTTTATGAAGTCTCTCTGAGGGAGCTAGAGTTGTTTAGCTTGGAGTAAATAAAGCCTTATTGTACCTTAGACTAACCATTGTAGAGAGGTGGGAATTAGTCTCTTCTCTCAAGTACCACGTGATAACATCAGGGAAAATGGCCTCAGGTTGCACCAGGGGAGATTTAGGTTGGATATTAGGAGAAATGTCTTTACTGAAAGAGTTGTATGGCATTGGAATAGGCTGCCCAGGGAAGTGGTTGTGTTACCATCCCTGGACAAGAAACTTATGGAGGTAGAACTTAGTTATGAGGTTTAATAGTATAGTTTACTTGTCAGTATTAGCTTGGACTAGATGATCTTAGAGGTCTTTTCCAACCTGAAAGATTCTATGATTCTATGACATTCATAATGTTTCTCTTCTGCATAGATTCTCTCACTTTTGGTAATAAACATGCTCGTACCATAAACTCATTTCAGCAGGGCATCAAGCTTTTTCATTTGCTTGCTTGTTTGTTTTTGTTTTTGTTTTTGTTTTGTTTTGTTTTCTTAATCTGGATGTTGTCTGTGTATAAATGAGCAGAAACATATCACCTTTGATGCCTCCAGTGTTTTTGTTTTGTTTTATTTTATTTTTTTTTTGGGGGGGGGGGTTGTTGGTCAAATAATGTAGGTGAAATTAAACAAATGGTTAAAATGTTAAAAATGGGGAACCGATACACAAATATTTGCAAGTAAAGAAAAGGTTGCAAGCTTTATCTTCTTCTGACGCTACACTACAAGTTAAAATTGCATGCTGAACTACAATAGGCAAAGATTTTGCTGTTTCCTTCTATTAATAAATCTCAGATTGGCAACATCACCAAAATCCCAGTACAGGCTAGGATCTACATGTCTGGAGAGCAGCCTTACTGAAAGGCACCTGGAGGTACTGGTGGCCAGCAAGCTGAACACAAGTCAGCAGAAGTCAGCAGCATGTCTCTGTGGCAACATAAGCAACATAAGCAAATGGGATCCTGGGCTGCATTCACAGAGACATTACTTGCAGAGATAGCATCCAGCTATACCATGCTTGACATGCCACATGTGGAGTACTGTGTCCACTTATGCTCCCCACAATTCAAAAACAATGTGGATGGTCTGGAGGGGATACAAAGGAGGGTTACAAAGATGATGATCAAAGTGCTGAAGTACCTGCCTTATGAGGAAAGACTTAAAGAGAAAGGTCTTTTCACTCCGGAGAAGGGAAGGCTTGAGGGGCACTTCACCACTATATTACAATACCTAAAGGGTGGCTACAAAGAGGACAGAGGCATTCTCCCTATAAGGGGAAACAAATACAAGTTGCACCCAGCAAAAGTTTCATCTTTATATAAGAAAGGAAATTTTACCAGTGAGAACAACCTCAAACAAACTCCCTAGGGACATGGTAGAATCCCCACCAATGGAGGCTTTCAAGATGCAATTGGATATCATCCCGGCTCCCTCTTCCCACAAAATGTTGGACCTAGTGATCTTTTGAGGTCCCTTCCAAACTTTGTTTCTCTATGATTATTAGTTATGGCTTTGTTTGTACTCCATCAGTCTTAGTATGCCAACTATTTCATTACATATTAGAATTACAACTATTTCATCCAGTCCAGTACTTTGCTGTAAACTGTAATTCATTCATAAGAAGAAATTGCACTTGCTGATGGTCAGCTTCTTTCCATGAAATACAGAGTTTCATATAATTTTCAAACCATTGGGATTTCTTTTATCAGGTTAATCTTTAATGGTAACTATTTTAAAAGTGGATATTCATTCCAAGTATCCAAAACTTTTATAAGCTTGCAACAACTTTTCTTTACAAAGTGGATAGCCAAGTGTAGGTGTCATGTGAGAGACTGTCAGGGTTTAGGAGTAAAACCTTTCTTATTTTCTGTTCTGTGTTCTTTGTCTCCAGACCTAAAGAGCTGTAAAACATTTTCTGTCTCTGCAGATGTGAAGAAGTACTACCTTTAATATTTTCTCTAAATTTTGGACTTCTAAAAATTTTGGACTTCTGGAAGGAAACACAAAGAAATAGACTCCAGTTTATTCTAAATTCCAGCAGAAATACTGGGTATGGAGAGAAAAGTAAGATAAAATATCATAAAGCTTAGAAGGAAATATTATTGCTTATAATAAATTTATATTTTCCTTGATATATCCAGAACTATAATTTCAAGGTACACTATTTATGATAAGCCTTATTTTATTTGGCACCACACTTCCACACTTCTGTTGTTTTGTTGTTTACTAGTGTTTTATTATAAGACTTCAGAATAAGGATATGTACCAGAAAAAAATAAAAATAAAAATAAAATAAATGCAAAAATGACAAAATATCCTGTCTACAAAAATATACCTACTCATTAGTGGGTCTATTGTGCTGAAAAAACTATTTTCCCGTATCGGTGGGATTCAATGAGGAAAGGAAACAGATTAATGTGAAATATCAGTTTCTTCTGCCATACTTGCACTTAAAAATAATTAGCGTACCACTGTAGTAAAGGTTAAAAAAAAATGTCAATTTTAGATTAATAGAATGTCTTTTTGTTTGTTTGTTTGTTTTGGTTTGGTTTTGTTGCTATTTTTCATGCAGCATCACAGGACATGAAACACAGAGAAGATCTTTAGGCTGTAAAGTTTCCTTTTCCATTCCTTTTACTAAGCAATGGTTGAAACTGGTAAAAATGGGTTTGATTTTGATTTCAAAGGAAAATTAAATTTTTAGGTGCATTAAACATTATACAAAGCAGAAGAAACACATTTTCATTAAAAAAAAATAAAAATAAAATAAGAAGTGTTAATTTATAAACCAAACCAGAGCAAGCCTGGTGACCCTCCAAATTAAAAATTAGGTTGGAAAAAGCTAAAAGGCTTGTATGAAATCATATAAAATTTCTCTGGAAAAAATGATTGCTTCTGAATCTCAAAACAGTATATTAAAACAAAGTTATGCAACATCTATAACCTTTACAATGGGGTAATTTCCTTTTTTTTTTTTCCCCTTCTCATCTGCATGCAGAATCTCCAAGGCAACACAATATAAAAGTTACAAGTGAATCTAAATAGTTATCATCTAGTAATTACTAAATTGCAGGTACTGTGAATTTAGAGTGACACTACATGTGCATAAATCAGAACATCTTCTGGCAAGCTCATCTCCCTCTGTTTTTCAGATATCCTGATATGCAGAATTTCAGATTTTCCTGTCCTTGTGAAGCCACTGGCAATTCATCAATATCTTGTAGTGTATTCACAAGTAATAACATGCCTTGATCCTAGATCTATTACAGCAGCAAAATTATTTGACATTCTTTAGCCTATCTCAAGGCACACTGAAAAACAATAGAAAATTGTGCTTTACTATTCATTAGATCTTTGTAGTGGACTGGTGTTAAGGATAAATAAATTATACACTCACTCCCTGTCACAAAGAAACAGAGGTATTGAACTAATAGGCATCTTCAGAAAATGACTGCCAATTAAATATATTATTTTGTGGCAGTAACAGAAGTAATTATCTTTTGTGTCAGGACAGAAAGAGTTAGCACAGAGAGGTCATGGTGACTCCATAGAATCAGTCAATATAGGGAATTTTCAAGAATTACTTGACCTGATTACAAAAGATGATGTTACAGCAAATGTTTTATCGTAGCACCATGTAGTACTGTCCTGATTTCAGCTAGGACAGAGTTAATTTCCACCTAGTAGCTGGTAGGGTGCTATGTTTTGGATTTAGGGTGAGAAGAATGTTGATAACACACTGACGTTTTAATTGTCACAGAGCATTACTTACACTAAGCCAAGGACTTTTCAGCTTCTCACTCTGTCCTGCCAGTGGGCAGGCGAGGGGTGCAGCAGGAGCTGGGAGGGGACAGACCCAGGACAGCTGACCCAAACTGGCCAAAGAGGTATTTCATACCATCTGACATCATACTAAACAATAGTATGGGTGTAATATAATAGTATAGGGTGGCTAGCTAGGGTGGGGAGACCAGCTGCTTGGGGATAGGCTGGGCAACAGTCAGCGGTTGGTGAGCAATTGGATTGTGCATCACTTGTTTCATACACATTAGTAGTAGTAGTGCTATTATTATTATTATTATTATTATTGTTGTTGTTGTTGTTGATATTTTCTGTCCTAATAAACTGTCTCTGTCTCAACCTACAGGCTTCATTTTTCTGATTCTCTCCTCCATCCCAAAGAAGGAGGGGGTAGAGTGAGTGAGTAGCTGTGTGGTGTTTAGGTGTCAGACGGGTTAAACCACAAGAAGTACAAAATAAGCCAACAGTTTCCACAGCTTAGATCTCACAGTAAAAAGAATGTAGGCAACTATAAATACATTGATGGGACTTGGGTTAAGAATACGATAAACTACCATATCATCATCTTTCCAGGATGTAAGGGAAACTGGCATTTATTTAAAGCCTTGATATGAGAATATTGGGTTGGGTTGCAAGGGACCTTAAAGGTCATCTAACTCCACCCACCCCCTCCACAGACAGGAATGCCAACCACTAGATCAAGTTTTCCAAGACCCCACCCAGCCTGGCCTTGAACACCTCCAGGGAAAGTGTTTGAATCCAGGAACTGTTAGTGTCCTTAGGAGATAGGTTTGGGAAAGATGATTGAGAAAGACTAAGAGAGTTCAGATATGAGAAGTTTGGATGCACATTATCCCACATTATCTCAAGGTATCTCAGACCACTCTGAATCTGTATATAGACCATGCATCTACCCAAACAGATGAATGTCAATATGTGGTTATTAACATGCAGACTGTTATAAACATGTGTGTCTCAGTGAACAAGATACCACTTATCTGTCATCTTGTCACTGAGTTTTTTTGGAGCATGTTTGTGGAAGGTAGGATAGTCTTTTCATTTCTGAGTGAATCAGAATTGTTGGTAAAATTCTGAAGCATGGGAAAGAAGGAAATATACATGTATTTCTGATCCTCTAAAATCCTGAAGGATTTTGTAATATGCAAAAATCCATGTACTATAATTTTAGTAAACTGTAACCTGCTTTGTGGAAGAGCAGTCTCTTTCAGGCTAATACAGTATGAGTTTCTTGGGTTTTCAATTATTGTAGTTATATTTATGAAAGTTGTCCCACTTGACCTGCAGATGGAGAAGGATGGGTCAGGTGGCTGTAAAAGTGGAGACCACATGCAGAACAGGTGAAGAATACCCACTGGGTACCAAGTCACATCTGGAGTAAATGATCAGAAGGGTACTTTGGGGAGGGGAAACGGCACGGAAATTTCAGAGCAGGGTACAGGGGAAGATAAAAGTGTCAGAAGGGTTTTGTTCAGAGAACGGGTTCTGTTCATTCTACTTCTTCCCTCCCCAGCAAACTAACAGAGACAACTAAAAGACATAGTAAATATTCCACAGTTTGTGCAGCATTTCATTGATCTTGCTTCAAGATCTTCCAGATCATCTGGAACAGTAATTGAAGACCACTGGAGTCTTCTGAGAACGTCTTGAGGAATTCCAGGGCACCTGCTGCTGCCAGGAGAGGTGAGAGGTAAACAAAACTGTAGTTTGACATTTAGCAAGCTATCTTTTATGTGAGCACATGGGTTGCCCGCATAGATTCTTAGATGTGGCTCCTTGGATTGCCAGGTGCTACTTGAAATGTATCAGAAATTAGTGAACTCTGGGAACCATAGTCAAGTTCATGGGAATCCAGTTGGTGGATCAATAATGGATGTTCCTGAAGAGTACTGATGACAACTTTATAAAGCAAGAGACAGGAGTCAATAAGGAGTTGTGCCCTGGTGGACATTATAATCGCAAACAAGGAATGGATCACTGAGGTTGTGATGGTTGAAGGCAGCCTTGGCTGAAGTGACCATGAGATAGAGGCTCACCAAGATGATCAGCACTGAGGCAGATGTGTTCTGCAGCAGAGAGCAGTTTGCAGTGTTCAGGGCATTTCCCTTTTTGAGGCCATTTGAGGCAGCCGAGGGAGCTGCCATGACCCATCCACCCTCATAAGGGCAGCTGGCAAGGTTTGGGTGGAGCCAGGAGAGCCCCCCTCCATCACACAAATGCAGCCCCTGGGGATTGTGAGAGACCAGGGCGGTTAAACAGGGTGTGAGGCACTAGTCAAGGCCTGGCATGGCAGTTTGCGAAGCAGGGAGCACAGGCAGGGCAAGCAGGGAGGGAGGAGTATCCGTCCCCACTCAGGAGATCAGCTCACCTCTTGGCTGCCTCCCAGATTGGAGAGATTAAGAACTATCAGGGAGTGTGATCAGGAGTTAGACTGGTGGAGCAACTCCTTGCCACACCTGGCATGGTGTGGCACTGGGGTCATACAGCCCAAGTCGTGATGGACCCCCTGTCCTGTAGCTGTCAGGCAGAGGGAGGGGACCTGAGAGATGGAGGGGAATGGAAACAGGTCCATGCTCGGCATAGCAAGTGAGACTCCCCTCTACCCAACTCTCCTCCCGAGGTGCCTTTACACAATAGGTTTGAGACTCTGAAGCTTGAGGGACAGGGTAGTGATGATGTGGGGGAAGGTCCACACAGGAGCTTGTTTAGTGCAAGGAAGTCTGCTCTACCCTTCAAGTCTTCCTCCACCAAGAAGGACAGAAAGGTAATTGTTGTAGGTGACTCCCTTCTGTAGGGAACAGAGGTCCCCATATATCAGCTGACTAGCTGGAAAAAACTTGACAGAAAAGTCTTAGGGTGCTGGTATACATCAAGGTGACTGTGAGCAAGCATTGCACTTTGCAACAAAGCAGGCCAAAAACCTTCTTGGAATTAATTACAAATAGAATCTCCAGCTGATCAAGGGAGTAATACTTTGTTTCCCTGGCAAGACATAGATGGGTGCTATGTCTAAATATGGGCTCCCCCATACAGGAGAGAAGTGGATGTACCGCAAGTCCAATATAGGACCACAAAGCTGATGAAGGAACGGGATGTGGTGGTTTTCCTCAAGTGGGCATCTGACCACAACCGCTTTCTCATTCCCCCTTCTCAAAGGGAAAGAGGGAGAAAATATGATGCAAAGGGCTCAAGGGTTGAAATAAAGACAGAGAGATCACTCGATTATTATTGTGACAAACAAAACAGACTCAGAGTAAGGAGATGAGTAAAATTTATTGCCTATTATCAACATGTTGAAGGAATGAGAAACAAAGGAAAGAAACCAAAACATCTTCCTGCCATCCACCCTCTTCCATCTCCTCTCCCCGAACAGTGCAGGGGAATAGGGGAACGGGGGTTGCAGTCAGTCTATAGCACTTTGTCTCTGCCAATTCTTCTCAGTCACTCTCTGTCCTTTCTCCATGTGGGGTCCCTCCCATGGGATGCTGTCCTTCCTGAACTGATCCTGTGTGGGTTTCCCACAGGCAGTAGCTCTTCAAGAACTGCTCCGAATATGGGTCCATACCATGGGGTCCATTCATCAGGAGCAAACTGCTCAAACATTGGTTCCCCACAGGTCACCTGCTCTGGCGTGGTCGTCTCTCTATGGGCTACAGGCCCAACCTGGAATCTGCTCCGTCAGGGGTTCTCCACAGGGTGCAGCCTTCTTCTAGGAAGATACACCCCTTCCACCACAGTCTCTTCCACAGGTTACAACATGGAAATCTGCTCCACCGTGGTACACCATGAGCTGCAGGAGGGCAACCTGTTCCACCATGGTTCTCTCCACAAGCCACAGAGGAACTTTGGCTCTGAGACCGGGAGCACTTCCTCCTCCTCCTTCTCTACTGACCTTGTAGTCTGCAGGGTTGGTTCTCACTGCTAGTTCTCCCAGTTGCTGTTGAGCAGCATTGTTTTCCCCTTTTCTGCTCTCACAAAGGTGTAAACAACACTGCTTATTGACTTGGCTATGGGCAGCAGCAGGTTCATTTGGAGCCTGCTAAAACTGTCTTTTATCTGACAAGGGGCATCTTCTACATTCTTCTCACAGAAGCCACCCCTGCAGCCCTCCACTACCAAAACCTTGCACATAAACCCACTACACTGGACTATCTGTCATACAAGGAAAGGATGAGAATGTATGTAGCATTTAGCCCAGAGAAGAAAGAGTTCAGGGTGATGTTATTCATATATATAAATATTTGATTGAGAAAATCCAAACTTTTCTCAATGATGCCCAGTGACAGGACAAGAGACAATGAGCAGAAACTGAAACACCAATTAAGGGAATTCCACTAAACCATAAGAACACTCCTTTACTGTGAAGGTGGAGTCAAACCCTGGAGCAGGTTACCCAGAGACACTATGGGGTTTCCATCTTTGTTCATAAGCAAACCCATATTAACATGACCCTCTGTAAACAACTTCCTGTATCTGCTCCAGTTCTGAGCAATGGTGGGACTGGACTATTTTCAGAGGTGCTGGCCAGCTTCATCTGGCTGTGGTTCAGTGAAGAATGTTCATTATGCCACTGTTTTAAATCTCTTAATTACTGAGTTATTATACAGCAGTTCAATCTTCTCTTCCACTTCCAGACTACCAATCTGTTGTCCTCCCAAGACTATCAAACCTCTCCAAGCTGTATCTGTACATACAACTTTTTGGTTATATTTGCCAGTCATTTTGCTGGGATCACTCTGAAAGCTTCCTTTATTAACAGAACTCTATTTTGTGTATGTTTTGTCGTTGTTTTGATTTGAATTAATTAAATGCTTTTTTTTTTTTTTTTTTTTTTCACTGTGCATAAGAATATCTTTCTCCTCGAGGTGGCAATGACTCACACTGTTCTGCAAATTATTTAACAGCTCTACAGTTAGTGCTTTCCCACAGAAAACCCCCTTGCCTCTCTGTTGTTCTTGTGTTTTGAATACTTCTTTGTAATAAAATCTTGCATTTCCTGGTAGGCAAAACAGTGATATTCCAAGTAGTGGACATTGTGGAATTCCCCTCTCTGGAATTATTCAAACCTTCTTGGGCACAGCCCTTAACAACCTGCTCTATCTGACCCTGTTCTGGGAAAAAGTGGGACTGGTTAAACTCCAGAGGTGCTGGGCAGTCTCAACCAGCAGTGTGTGCTGTGAATTTGTGAAGCATATACGTGTGTGTGCATTTGTATACATATTCTCAGAAATAAATACGTAAATTATCTCTTTCTCTCTTTATATAGATGATATAGATATAGATTAGATATAGATATAGATATGTACATATAAAACTGCAGCCTTAGAAGAAAAGTGGTTTTAAAGAGTGGCAACTCAATATTTCTGAAGGGAGAAACAGATTTGTCTAAAGTGTTGCATAACAAAACTGTTCTGGGTCTGGCCAACAGCCACTCTGGGACTGAGAGTGGAGTAAGAAGTAATTTTTAAGTTTAGTTGAAAAAAGTAATAAAAACAAAGTGCTGAAACATAAAAGGTTAAGGGAAGTTGCCTTTGAAGAATTTAGTGCCTATCCTGCCAGTGTGGTTTAATCAAATAAGAAGCAAAGATGTTTTTTCCTTATCTGGATTGTTAATGAGGGAGAAGCCAAGAACTTTGCCTAGAAGAATTGCAGCCTGCATGGTAATTTGTTAGCCTCTGACAAATGGTTATGCTGCTTTAAAAGGTAGTCTGTCAACTTCAAATTCAAAACTATGGGAGGACAATAATTCAGCCACTAAGGAAGCCAGAGGGCTTTCACCTGAATTTAAACAGTCATGAGACAACGTAAGTTTCAAACATATAACACTCATAAAATTATTTTTTTTCAATCTTTTTTATCTATTTATTTACTTTTAGATGCCAGCAATAATAAGCAAGAATTGAATATTGAATGAGTGAAAGATGAATCTTAAAGTATAAGAGTTTAGAACAGTTTATCAAACAAACAAATGAAAACAGACAAAGAAACCAACATTTTTTCCTATGAAAGGTCCAGCAGATTATAATAAGATATTATAAATCTACTACCATGTTTTGTTTTCCTGTAGCATACAATCATTTCTTGAACAGCTGGTGAACAACAAAGTGCCCATGTGTCTAAAGAAAACTTGTATTTTATTTAAAATTTTCTTTGACATTCCCAGCCTTCAGTTTACAAGCAGCTCTCAAAAGCTACCCAGTATAGCTGCCAGAGATAAAACACTAGATATTTTTTGTATTTGCAAGCAAGTAGCACATTCAGCCCCCAGATCACAGTCAACTTTTAACTTTGAAGGGAAACATTTACAACAAGTGATAGGTGCTTATATCTTGAAATATTCAGATCTCCAATTTGTAAGAAGTCTTGCATTTTGGAAAGAGTTAGGTTTTGACTGTACTGGAGGTTATACACTCCCACCTCCTCTCATTTGAACAGATAAAACACAACCATATTCAACACACATAGGTGAAACCTGTAGTGAAGGAGGACTGGACTTTAGTCTAAAAACATCTTTGCTGGCTAGAAAAATTGTGAGTAAGGAGGGCGTGGAGGCAGATGGCTGTTGGTTTCCTGAAGTTGGTGAATCTGACATAAGCCAGTAAAGGTGATGTCAGTGATGCACTGAGAATACGAAAAATCAAGTCAAATAGTAGTGTGCTTTTTTTAGATTCAAAGTTTAATTAGTAAAGCTAGGAAAGTTACACTACAACGTTCATCCAAAATGATCATGAACAGCCATTAAGGTAACATTGCATATTTTTTGTAAGAGGATCAATGTGGTTTTGAATATTCTAGTCTTTCCATACACATACTGCAAACAATAAGTAGGAAAGACAATTTTCATTTTGTTTGCATAGTGAAAAATTAAAGTTCATATATGCATAACCTCTGGTTGGCCTGACTTGTCAGATAAGGTCATTTTGGAAGAGGAGTGTGCAGTGCCAAGTTTATACACTGAAAAAAAAAAAAAAAAAAAAAAAAAAAAAAAAAAAATCGGGGGGGCTGGGAGGCTTAAATTAAGAACATTATAAAACAGTGTGAAATGAACAGATCATAATGGAAATGGAATGACATAGACATGCTTTTGTCCATTTTCACATCAATGTTATGCAGGACGAATTTGGCATCTCAGACAAATGGTTTGTCTAGGTAGGTCAGTATTAGCAGCAGTTCTAACTGTCTAACTGCTCAAAATTCTAAATATTAAAACTGCTCAAAAAATATTAACAAAGGCTTTGTTAGTTTAAAGAGTTCGTTCTAAGCATCTAATCACTACTGCTATGGGATACACTGTGAAAACGGCTCACATTTTTTAATGTATACAATTAGCCTATGAACACTCATCTCAGTGAAGAACCAGTCTCCTGGACACAATGAAATAAGAGAACTGTGTTTATGCATGTTCTGTATGTTCTGTTTAGACAAATTTAAATCTTTTACACACAAAGTGTTCAATACATTAATAGTAAGACATTAGCAGTATTTTTTTTTGCTACTGTTGTATCATGTTAGATTAATGCTGCTTGATGCAAGCAACATGTATGATGCCCTCTGACTGCACTTGCTTGTTGGAATCCTTCATCTTGGGTGTAGGTTCCCTTATGACCGTTTTCCTGTACTTTTTAAGTATCATTTGCTTTGAACACTTGGAGGTCTTTCCAAGACAAGGTTCCAAATTGTGTGATATTTCGTTATTACTTGAGTACTTATAGATAAGCAAAGCTCTGCTGAACCAGTTCAATTAAATATTTCTCATCTAGTTTCTTAATATTTTCAGCCTATTACCAGTGTTATACAGATCCACGTAAATGCTATTTATAGAATGGCAATAATATTCCTCATGTATCTTCACCTCTTTTCTTCGTTAACAAAGCTGATCAAGCTCAAGCATGCTTTCCCAGTCCATCCCAGTTTTTCTATACATTTACATGAAGTTTATGATTTTATAAATATATATTCATTGATTGGTGGGTGTGTCTGCTTTTATTTATAACTCATACAGATTATGCACTTACAATCAGAGTAACTTACTGACAAAATCCTTTTTAGCTTAAAGATGACTGCTCCACTGTGCTTTCATTGTAGAGGCACCTTATGGTCTAATACCTATATATCTGGATTATCATTTTTTTTACCTAAATGGTCAAAAGAAAGAAACAGAGAGAGAAAGAAATTGAAAGACAAGATAGGGAAGAAAATGAAAAAGATGGCAAAAGAAAAAATGAATGATAGCACTGCCAAGTCTACCAGTAGACCATGTCCTTAAGTACCACATCTACACATCTTTTAAATACCTCCCAGGATGATGACTCAACCACTTACCTGGGCAGCCTTTTTCCAATATTTCACAACCCTTTAAGTGAAGAAACTTTTTCTAATACCCAACCTAACCCTTTCCTGGCACAAATTGAGGTCATTTCCTCTTGTTCTATCACTTGAGGTCACTTGTTGCTAGGGAAAAGAGACCAACCCACATCTCAGTACAAGATTCTTTGAGATGTTTAGAGAGCAATAATGTCTCCCCTGAGTCTCCATTTTTATTTTATTTTATTTTTTTTTTTTTCTAGGCTGAATAACTTTTCACACTCCTCATAAAAGTTATTCTCTAGACCCTTCACCAGCTTTATTGTCCTTCTTTGGACATGCTCCAACACCTCGACATTTTTTTTGTAGTGAGAGATCAATACTGAACTCAGTATTTGAGGTGCAGCGTCACAGGAGCCAAGTATGGGGGAACAATCGCTTCTCTTGTCCTCCTAGCCATGCTATTTCTGATACAAGCCAGGAGTCTGTTGGCCTTCTTGGCCACCTGAACACACTGCTGGCTCATATTCAGCTGGCTATCAACCAATAAATACCCCTAGGTCCCTTTCACCTCATAACTTTCCAGCCATTCTTCCCCCAGCCTTTAGCACTGTATGCTAAAGTGCCCAAGTGCAGGACCTGGCACATAGCCTTGTTGAACCTCATACTTTTGAACTCAGCCCATCAATCCAGCCTATCCGGATCCTTCTGTATAGACTTCCGGTCCTCTAGTACATCAACTCTTGTGTCTAACGTGGTGTCATCTGCAACTCATTGTCCTTCTTTGGACATGCTCCAGCACCTCAATATCTTTTTTGTAGTGAGAGGTCAAAACTGTACTCCGTATTTGAGTGCAGCCTCACCAGGGCTGAGTACAGGGGAATAATCACTTCCCTAGTCCTGATGGTCACTCTATTTCTCATACAAGCCAGATTGTTTTTGGCTTTCTTGGCTATCTGAGCATGCTGCTGGCTCATATTCAGCCACCTATCAAACAATAAACATCTACAAGTCATTTTCTGCAGTGTAGCTTTCCAGCCACTCTTCCCCCAGCCTGTAGCATTGTATACCATTGCTGTGCCCAAGTTCAGGACCCAGCACTTAGCCTTGTTGAGCTTCATACAGATGGCCTCAGCCCATCAATCCAGCCTATCCAGATCCTCCTGCAGAGCCTTCCCACCTGTGAGCAGATCGACACACTCACCTAACTTGGTGTCATCTGCAAATGTAGTGAAGGTGCACTTGATCCCCTCTTCCAAATCATTGATAAAGATATTGAAGAGAACTGGTCCCAATAGTGAGCCCTGGGGGACACCACTATTGGCTACCTGCCAACTGGATTTAACTTCATTCACCAAAGCTCCTTGGGCCCAGACACCAAACCAGTTCTTTACCCAGCATATCCAGTCTATGAGCAGACAGTTTTTCCAGGATAATGCTATGGGAAACAGTGCCAAAAGCCTTACTGAAATCTAGGGAGAAAATATCCACAGCCTTTCCCTCATCCACTAAGCATGTCATCTTGTTGTAGAAGGAAATCAGGTTCATCAGGCAGGACCGGCCTTTCATAAACCCAGACGGACTGGACCTGATTACCTGGTTATCCTGTAAATGTCACGATAGCTCTCAAAATAATCTACTCTGTAATCTTCACTAGCACTGAGGTCAGGCTGACAAGCCTGTAGCTCCTGCACCCTTTTTGTAACATTTTTGTAGCCTCCAGTTAACTGGGACCTCTCCAGATAGTGAGGATTGCTGATAAATGATAGAAAGTGGCTTGATGAGCACTTCCACCACCTCCCTCAGTACGCTTGCAGGAATCTTATCTGGCCCCATAGACCTGTGTGCATCTAAGTTGTTTAGCAGGTTGCTAATCAGTTCCTCTTGGACTGCTAGGGCTTCATTCTGCTCCCTGTCCCTGTTTACTAGCTCAGCAGGCTGGGTACCTGGAAAGCAACTGGTCTTGCTACCAAAGACTGAGACAAAGAAAGTATTACATACCTCATCCTTTTCCTCTCTGTGTTTCCGCCCACATCCAGTAAAGGAGAGAGATTCTTGCTAGTCCTTCTTTTGTTGCTAATGTATTTATAGAAGCATTTTTTTATTATTATTTTTAATGGCAGTAACCAGGTTGAGCTCCTGCTAGGCTTTGGCCCTTACAGTTTTCTCCCTGGACAGCCTCACAACATCTTTGTAGTCCTCCTGAGTGGCCTGCTCCTTCTCCCAAAGATCATCAACTGTTTTTTTCTTCCTGAGTTCTAGCCAAAGGTCTCTGTTCAGCCAGGCCAGTCTTCTTGTCCACCACCTCCATTTTTTTTTCAGCAGATGGAATGGGCTGATGCTGTGCCTTTAGGATTTCCTTTCTGAAGAGTGTTCAGCCTTCGTGGACTCCTTTGCCTTTCAGGACTGCCTTCCAAGGCACTCTGCCACCCAGTCTCCTTAACAAGCAAAAATCTGCCTTCCAGAAGTCCAAGATGGCAATTCTGCTCCTCCCTACCACCCCCCCTTATTTTTCTTAAAGTCAAAAATTCTATTAATTCATGATCACTGTCCCTAAGACAGCCTTCAAACTCCAAACCACACACAAGTCCCTCTCTGTTCACAAGACCCAGAAAGGCACCTTTCTTATTTGGTTCACTCACCAGCTATGTTAGGAAGTTGTCTTCCACACACGCCAGGAAACCTCCTAGACTGTTTCCTCTTTGCTATATTTTATTTCCAGCAGATATTTGATAAGTTGAAATTCCCCATGATAACTAGAGCTAACAATTGTGATACTTCTCCCAGCTGCTTATAAAATATTTTGTCTGCCTCTTCATCCTGGTTATCTGCCTTGCTTGTCCTCCCCAATTCTTACCCATAAATAGTCAATGCTATTGTCACCATCATTAAGCTCAAGACAACCAAAACCACTCCCTAATATAAGGCTACCCCACCGCCTCTCCTTCCTACCCTATGCCTTCTGAAGAGTTTATAGCCATCCATTGTAGTGCCCCAATTGTTTGTCATTCCACCACATTTCTGTGATGACAGCTATATCATAGTTTTCCTGCAGTACAATGGCTTCCATTGGTATAGATACACTTCGATTGGGCTAGTGATCCCATCAACATTCTGGGAGGAGATGCCCTAAACCTTATGTGACCATTCTCAGGCATTTCTGTGATTTCTAGTGCATCAATATCCCTTGTGTCTTTGTTATTGCATGGCTCACCATACCTACCTCCACTGGGACAGGAGACCAAAGGATCTTTTTAACACATCATCAGACAAACATTGGTATACTGTCCCCAGGCTTATCTCCAGTGAGCTTGATTTTATCCTTTTACTCCTTCAAATGTAGCTTAAAGCTCTTTCAGTGAGCCCTACTAACTTCTGTGGAAAAATCATTTTTCCCTCTTTGAAACAGTGTATCTCATGTGTGATCAACAACCCAATGTCATATAAAATGGCCCATGATCAAAAAAAAAAAAAACCAAAGCCCTGCTGGTGACACCAGGCTTGGAGCCACATATTGACTGTTGACTTTTTCTGTTTCTCCCCTCATCATCACCTGCAACTGGAAGGGTAGACAATTTGGGGCCATTGGACTTCTTCTTGGAACTTTGCAAGTGTAGAGTCCTGCACCTGGAAAGGAACAACAACATGTATCAGTACAGGCTGGGGGGCGACCTGCTGGAGGAGAGCTCTGCGGAGAAACACCTGGGGGTCCTGGTGGATGACAGGTTGACCATGAGCCAGCAGTATGCCCTTTTAGCCAAGAAGGCCAATGGGATCCTGGTGTGCATTAAAAGGAGTGTGGCCAGCAAGTCAAGGGAGGTGATCCTCACCCTCTACTCTGCCCTGGTCAGACCTCACCTGGAGTACTGTGTCCAGCTCTGGGCTCCCCAGTAAAAAAAGACAGGGATCTCCTAGAAAGAGCCCAGTGGAAGGCCATAAAGATGATACAGGGCCTGGAGCATCTTCCTTATGAGGAAAGGCTGAGAGACCTGGGTCTATTTAGCCTGCAGAAAAGACTGAGAGGGGACCTTATCAACGTTTATAAATACCTTAAGTATGGGAGACAGAGGGATTTGTCTAAGCTCTTTTCAGTGGTTTGTGGGGACAGGACAAGGGGTAATGGCCACAAGAGGGACCACAGGAAGTTTCACATCTACCTGCAAAAGAACTTCTTTATGGTGGGGGTGACGGATCACTGGAACAGACTGCCCAGGGAGGTTGTGTAGTCTCCTTCTTTGGAGATATTCAAGGCCAATCTGGACGCTTACCTGGGCAGCCTGCTCTAAGGAACCGTTTTTTGCAGGGGGGTGGGACCCAATGATCCCTCAAGGTCCCTTCCAACTCCTAGAATTATGTGATTCCATGATTCATCACCGGCTACCTGAAATAATTGATAATAATCTGAAGGAAGGAAGGAGGAAAGTAAGGAAGGGAGGAGGGTAGAGAGACACTGAGAGAGAGACAGATAAAACACATTAAAAAAAAAAAAAAAAAAAAAAAAAAAAAAAAAAAAAAAAAAAAAGGTGAGATAGAAAGATACTACCAGAGAGAAAAATAAAGGAACATCTGACTCCTCGCTAGTCAATGGCTTTCTTATCTGAGTCTCACCTGGAATGCAGTAACTCAGATTCAAACCATTGATGTGTACCATACAAAGTTTGGATTATTGGATTATTATCTTGAACAGACTATAAACTTGTACAGCAATCTCCATTGTGTTACAATGTGAGACAACGTTTTTTCTTGTGTTGTCTGCAGTCACCTCCCAGTTCAGCTAGTCCAACGGACTTCCTCTGACAACATTGCTTAGTTCAACTGCCCACTTTCAGTGCTGAATATGATTTAATATGGACAGCCCCTTAATTTCATTTGCAGTTCCTGAGGAACATATGAAAATTTTTAAATGATAACCAGTCTCCTACCTTGATCATATAGAGCGGATGCCCTATGGGCAGTGAAAGCTATTCAGACTATCGAAACTACATGTGCATTGAAAGTGAACAGTTCCTGCTCAGTCACTAGTAATTAGGAAGGAGAACCAGAATGACTTACTATCATTAGGAGGCACATGTCAGCTGAAAAGACAATGATAAGAAAATAATGTCTTACACTTTATTCCAATCCACATATCAAGCAATATTAAAAAAAAAAAAAAACAAAAAAAAAAAACATAGAATCAATGCTTTGAGAAACCTGGTCTGTTGGAAGATGTCCCTGCCCATGGAGAGGGGGAGGGGGGAAGAGGGTGTGTGGAAATAGATAATCTTTAGTGTCTTTTCCAACACAAACAGTTCTATGATTTTATGAGCAATTCTAAAAAGAATAAATAAATGCATAAATAAAAAATATCTGAAACATTGTTTCCCGTTTGAGATTTTATCCCACTCATTGTGGCATAAGTATGCAGTATGTATACAATTCAGAGTGTATTTTATGTTACTTGTGTTAGTTTTCTTTTCTTCTTACAGAGAAGCTCCCTCTACACCTTCTAATAGTTAGAAGTTAATAGATCTCACCCTTTGTCCTTTAAAGGATTTCTAACAGATTGGTTTGCTCAGTTTCCCTGAAATATCTTTAAACTCTGTCTAAAATGCAAGGAAAGTAAATAAAGCTAGGAAACAAAAAAACAAACAAACAAACAAACAAAAAAAAAAAGTGCAGGTGAATATTTGTGCCTATGGTTTAATTTAGTATTCTGTGCTGGCAAAATCAGGTGGAGGGTTAATACAAGGCACTTCTACAGAATTCACTGAATGACTTTTCTTTTTCAGACTTCTACAATAGCAACGTTTATTAGAAAACAGAATGTTCTCGTGAATACTGTTGTTAATTGCCATCTGTCTATATTAACAACTTATATTTTGTTTTGCTTAGGTTACTGTAGAAAACCCTTGTGTACAAACTCTGTTTGACACTGTTCAAAATTACTTCTAAGAGGGCAGACCAGTTCAGGATATTTTATTTTGCCCTTGTGGGCGTATACATGCTTCTACAGTTTCATTAGCTTCATTTATCAGGAAATAAATAAATAAATAAAAATCCATGTAAGTTTTTTCATTAGTAAAATCCATTTTAAGGACTCCAGGAGGCAAATTATTCTTAAAATTAGTTGTTATTTTGTTAGTTAGGTTGTATGGTGTCAGAAGCATTCTGGAGTCAGTGGCACTTCAATACATACTACTTATTAGTATTGCTATAGTCACTCTCTGTCTCAGTTCATTATGACACTGTTAACCTTCTGAAACTAAGAAATATTTTTTTAAGAGACAACTGATAATGTTTGGCTAACTACTTCAGAATATGTTTTTGAGCTTTTTGTTGTTGGTGTTTTTGTTTTATTAGTTTTACGGATCACTGGAACAGGTGCCAAGGGAGGTTGTGGAGTCCCATTCTCTAGAGATATTCAAGACTCATCTGGACACCTTCCTGTGCAAACTGCTCTAGGGAACTTACTTTGGCAGGAGAGTGGGACCGGAAGATCCCTCAAGATCCCTTCCAACCCCTACAATTCTGTGATTCTGTGATCATCACTATTACAATACAGTGAACAAAACAAGAATATATAGTTTGGGGAAAGGGGGGGAAGGGGGAGGAGAGGGAGGATTCCTTATTTATCTTAAATTTTTTCTCCCTTTTTACAGTCTTTTTTTTTGTTTTTTTTTTTTCTTCTCCCAGTACATTTTTTTACGAAGTACAAAAATGATGGGTGACAATGAGAAAACTGTCAGAGAAGGAATAGGGGGCTTCTTCTGTGTGAAACAACCTACTTCATTGGGATTGCTGGATGATGGATTCAGGGCCCTTTTGTATAATCTGGCTTCATTTTCTCTCTCTTTCTGGTTTACTCAATCACCCTAAAAAGCAGTGCATCTGCTCTCACTGCTTGATATTGCTGCAATGTGTTTATGTTTGCTCATTTGTTTAGTTTGCCTAGAGGAACTTTTCTGACATGTATATACTAGATGTTTTTCAAAACAATGACTCTTTATTTCCTTCTCTTTTTACGGGTAGGAAGACAAGAATAGGAAGGTTAGAGATTGTACATCATGATCCTAAAGATGTACATTATTGAATTACATGAATATGGACATACTTAAGAAACAAACAAGCATACCAATATTCACAGGTATCTTCAGAAGCCATAAAGGAAGTGGCAAGGGTAAGGGCAAAGGTTAAAGCAAGGGAAGGAGACCACAGAAATATCAGGCCCAAACTTTTAGTGAGGCCTCACTCTCCTAATTAGAGAGGTATTGCCCATATTAGTGATGTCTGTACCATATCTTACTGCTCAGGGAATTTGTGATGTTTGTTGAAAAGCCCTCAGAAAAAAATAAAGGAAAAAAAAGAAAA